>NW_027395279.1:8209807-8517500 GCF_027580225.2 Misgurnus anguillicaudatus
TGATATGTTTCTTAGTCATTGATAAATTGAAGGTTTATTTTCTAAGTGACGCTGGAACTAAGATGAGATCTTTGGATCATGGGCGGAGATGGGATGACTGTGTTTTTCAGTATCTTACTATAAATATGTAGCCTGACGTTGTCATACTCAATTCTAGTCAGAATTTGAGTCTGATACCGCTCCATTGAGCTAAAATTATGAGGCGTGTCTCAACCGAAAAATGCCTCTGCACTCAATTGGATAGACATACGACCAAAAAACATGGCGGCGCGACCGATGCTTGCGGCGGCCTCTGCTGACACTAGTGAAAGTTTTTCAGTGCTAAAAATAGTCTCGTCCCTGCCTTGTAAAGCAAATGGGCGAAAATATGACTTTCTATTAGATATTAGACAGCGATGCGGGAAAAGGCAACCGAAAGACCTAGATCGGATTAACAAGATCAGACTGCTACGCCGAGACTGCATAGCGGGGAAGCATCATCGCCGGCGCTGTGACAGAACACGCAAGCGGGGGAAACGAGGAGGGCTCAGCGCTAGGCTAAGGGCTAACCCCTGCAAGCCGGCTGTTCCCTCGGTCCTGTTGGCAAATGTTCGCTCATTGGACACTAAAATGGATTATATCAGTCTTTGGAGATCGTCACAGCGTGGAGTACGGGACGGTTGCGTCTTTGTGTTTACAGAAACGTGGCTGACGGACAAAATCCCAGACTCTGGAATTGAGCTAATGGGGCTAACACTCCATAGAGCGGACAGAGTGATGTCAACATCGGGTAAGCTCCGAGGAGGAGGCCTGGCAATTTACACAAACAATTCATGGTGCACTGATACTAGGACGATTTTTAAATTCTGCTCTCCTGATGTGGAGTTTATGACTGTGAAATGCAGACCTTTTTATTTACCACGTGAACTTGCCGCAATTTTTATTATTGCAGTGTATGTTCCTCCAAATGCAGATGTAAAGCAGGCTATGGGAGAACTTTACAAAACCCTGAGTCAGCTACAAACAACCAATCCGAATGCATTTTATATTGTTGCTGGGGATTTTAACAAGGCTAATTTGAAGTCTGTTTTACCTCATTTTTACCAGCATGTTACATGTGCAACAAGAGGGAAAAATACACTTGATCATCTGTACACAAACATCAAAAGTGCATATGCTTCAGTACCATTACCTCATATTGGCAGCTCGGATCATTTGACTATTCTGTTGAAACCTAAATACAGACCTAGAGTGAGACAGGAACCACCAGTAGTCAAGGAAATTAGAGTGTGGCCACAGGAGGCTTTCTCATCCTTACAGGGCTGCTTTGAGTGAACAGAATGGAACGTTTTTAAGGAAGCATCAACATCTGAGGATTCTATAAATCTGGAGGAATATGCAGAGACTGTGTTGGGATTTATTAGTAAATGTACTGATGATGTGACTGTTAAAAAAACTGTCAAGCTGCGTTCAACTGATAAGTCTTGGTTTACATCAAAGGTTCGATCACTGCTAAGGGTTCGGGATGCTGCATTTAGATCTGGTGACACTGAAGCGTACAACTTAGCAAGAAAGGATCTAAAGAGAGCAATTCGAGAGGCTAAAAGGGAGTATGGGAAAAAGCTGTCAAGTGATTTTAACAACACAAGGGATACAAGGCGGTTATGGCAGGGATTTCAGACAGCTATAGGCTATAAGCCTACTGTCCGGATAACAGAAAATGATACATCTCTACCAGACAATCTTAACACCTTTTTTTCACGGTTTGAGATCACAGATGACAAATTGGCACAACGGCAAGTGCTGCCTCCCATCAACCAGGCACTCCAGCTGACGCCAGACAGCGTAAAGAGGGTCTTCTTAAAAATCAACCCTAGAAAGGCGGCCGGTCCAGATCACATCCCAGGTTGTGTGCTGAAGAAATGTGCAGAACAGCTGAAGGATGTCTTCACAGACATATTTAACATCTCCCTCAGCCAAGCCAGAGTGCCCATCTGTTTTAAAAGCTCAACTATAATACCTTTGCCTAAAACACCAAAGCCATCCACCATGAATGATTACCGTCCTGTAGCCCTGACCCCAATTGCTATGAAATGCTTTGAACAGCTTGTTATGAACCACATCAAATCATGTCTTCCAACCAGTCTGGACCCATTGCAGTTCGCATATAGAGCAAATCGATCAACGGAGGATGCTCTATCTACACTGCTTCACCTCAGTTTGACACATCTGGAAAACAGGAACACTTACGCAAGAATTTTATTCATTGATTTTAGCTCCGCTTTTAATACAATTTTGCCACAACAACTTATTGAAAAGTTGTTATCACTTGGAGTGGATCTTGGCATGTGCAGATGGATTTTGGACTTTTTGACGGAGAGACGGCAGACAGTCAGAATAGGTAATAAAATATCCAAGACAACCACAGTGAGCACAGGATCACACCAAGGGTGTGTACTTAGCCCTTTACTGTTTACGTTGTTGACACATGACTGTTCTGCTAGTTTTACCACCAATCACATTTTAAAATTCGCTGACGACACCACAGTTGTTGGCCTCATTACTGACAATGATGAGTCGGCTTATAGAGAGGAGGTGGAGCAGTTGACAGTATGGTGTAAAACACATAACCTCGTCCTGAATACTGAAAAAACGAAGGAGATGGTTGTTGACTTTAGGAAGACTAGTAATCGGCACCATCTCCCATTGAACATCAGTGGTTCTGAGGTGGACATAGTACACAGTGTCAAGTTCCTGGGCTTCCATCTGACTGATGAGTTAACCTCCAGTGAAAATACAACAGCTATAGTCAAGAGGGCACAACAACGTCTTCATTCTCTCCGTAGACTGAAGAAGGTGGAGCTTCCTATTCCAGCCTTGACCATGTTCT
The DNA here is from genome assembly GCF_027580225.2 of Misgurnus anguillicaudatus. Taxonomy (NCBI): domain Eukaryota; kingdom Metazoa; phylum Chordata; class Actinopteri; order Cypriniformes; family Cobitidae; genus Misgurnus; species Misgurnus anguillicaudatus. Next base: position 8,212,677 of record NW_027395279.1, read on the forward strand.
ATAGAGGCACCATAGAGAGCATTCTCACATATTGCATCTCTTGCTGGTTCGGAAACAGTACGGGAGAAGAAAGACATAAACTGAACAGGATTGTGAGAACTGCTGAAAAAATCATTGGTGCTCCACTGCCACGTATAGAAGATATATACACAGAACGTTGTAAAATGAGAGCAATTATTAAAGACTTCACTCACTTTTCACATGACATGTTCATACTCCTTCAGTCTGGTAAAAGATACAGAAGTATCAGAGCAAGAACCAGCAGGCTACTAAACAGTTTTTTCCCACAGCCATTAGACTGCTTAACCAGAGAATGTGATTTGAACTGAAAATAGATTATTTATTTATTTAGCCTTCTTTTAGTGTATTTTGTGCTCTTTTATTAGTTATTAATGCACTGAATTATTATTGAACGGTGGATGTGTGGAACACAATTTCGTTTTTATGTACAACATGAGAATGACAAATAAAGAATCAATCAATCAATCAGAGCAACGGAGTGTGTGACTTATGTTGAAATGGCGTCTTTAGCAGCCTGACCGAACTGCTAGTAATTTCGCTACAATGATACTAACATCATTGTAATTATACTAAGTCTGAGTTAGCGAAGGTACATCAACACCTATTATGTTTACAACATTTCATTTATATCACAACATTAAGTATTTACTAAGTCATACAGTAAGACTATCTCTTACCATTTGTACGTTAGGTGAACTTCATCCACGACGATAGCTACTAGGGGTGTGACGAGACACTTAATCCACGAGACGAGACGAGACATGAGATTGGGTTCACGAGAACGAGACGAGACGATATTTTACACTTTTTAAGAAACCCTCGATGATAAAATAAATGAAGAAGAAACTGAAATCATGTTCTTTTTAAATGTTTTAACTAATCAAGGACTGGCCCTAACAATTATTTTACTAACTGATAATGAAGTAATTTGTTATTTTTGGGTAATAAAAATAGACCCAAGTGAGCAGTAGCCTTTAAAATTACATAATAACGAAGATGCAATAATAATTGGTTCAAATAAAGTATTAAAACCAAGTTACATTAAACAACATTACATTAACAAACACATTACATTTGTGGTCTATAAATAAAAAGCATTATGTATATATTATAACAAATGCTTGCAGGGGGAGATAGTTGACTCCTGACTCTTCACTTTCACTTTAGACGGAGAGAAACGCTTATTTTTTAACCAAACAATGTTTAAATTCATTTGAATATTTAATATACGTCCATTTCTTTACAATAGAAATGAACATGCAGACATTAAATCATGTAAACTCTGTGATGGTTTAATCTGCTGAGACTTCACATCTGACAGTGATCAACAGACAAACACAACACGTCTCAGACTTCATACGAGCTCCCAAACGAACATTATTGGAAACCCAAACAAAAAAGCAAATGCAGTAAAAGACAGAATATAATGCATGCACTGTAAGAGGCTAATTACACCAACCACGCTTTAAACGCTTGGAAACGCAAGGCGCGACGCACTGCCTTTTTTAAAAAAGAGCAGTGCGAGTCGACGCGGCTTTCAATATTGCTAGGCAACCACCTAGTCAGCTGTCTTGTCAATCAAATATTGAAGCGTGCGCTTTTTTGCTGTTAACTGTCATATTAGCAGAAACTTTAAAAAGATGACGCTTGCTCTGACCTTGTTTGAGGGTGAGATGTGCACACAAACACGCAGGAGAGAGTGAGCGAGTGGAGTCCGGTTCTTCAAAGCAACTGTAAACTTCCCTCACCACAACGTAAGGCCCGCATCTCCCCTCATTCGAGTGGACAATGGAAAGACGCGAATGACGTCGGGCGCTTCTCCGCTCTCGGCGTTCCTTCAAAGGCGCGTGCTGCGGCCGCCGGCAAAAACCGCAAGGCGCTCAGCGCGCATAAACAGCGCGCAAACGCTCCATGCCCATAGAATATCATTTAAAAAGGCACCTGCAACTGCCATAAACGCCTTTGGTGTAACTGGCCCCTAAAAGGGTCAAACAGAAAGCTGCATCCTCCGGAGGTCGCATATGCAGGCTGCATACGTCATTAAGGTTTATTTCAGATCATTTACTGAGCATTACATTCGCAAGTCGTGAGCATATTACAACAATTTGCGATTAACTAAATTATTAGTAAACTTTATAATTGTTAGTAGTCTCTAATAAGACAGTCTTTATGAAGTAAATGCAGTTTAAAAATGCGACCTCCGAAGGATGCAGTCTTTTATTTGAGAAACGGCCAGAATTTCACCTACACAAGAAATCTCGCGAGACACACTTAATCTCGCGATACATATTTAATCTCGCGAGATCTCGTCACACCCCTAATAGCTACCCATTACGTTGGCTTGAAAAATATCGGAGCCTAGCATGTCCCTCCACTTATTCAGCAGTCACGATTCCAGGCTTCCGAAAAGAAGCTGGCAACGACCGCTAATTATATCCATCTCGTCGTGCACGCCGAGTTGCATCGCCGTGATACCCATTTCAGTTGCTTCTTTAACTTTGTCCTCCATAAGGACCAACTTCTGCCGAATCCCATAGGAAGGACGGCAAAAACATAAACAAATGCCTTGATCGCGTTTCTCGGTTCCTCTTTTTAAATCAATGCTCTGTCGATATCTTTTAGAACAGACTCAATGTCAGAATCCACACATCTGAATTCACCAGTGGCAGCCATTTCATTGTAAACAGATTGAACACACGCGCTCTTTGGTGACGTGGTTGATACGTTACTGTTGATCATCTGTCCATCATCGTATAAAGCCCGCCCTCACAATTTGATTCGTCGGCCGGTTTTGGGACTCGCATAGTAGCTCCTCAACGGAAAAACGCCAGACCGATCTTCCCGTTTTTCAAATTGTGGGGGGCGGGGCTAAGATCGGCTGGCACCCAGGCTAATAAATATGTGCTCAACCTTGTAAACGGGGCTCTCGGTTTAAACTTCTGGCACCAGGGAGTGAGAGCCTATTCTATAGAATATATTAAATTCAGACAAAGAAAATTCTGTTGACAGTGTGTCTGTGTGATCCTTGACTTTCACTCTTAGTGTGTTATATAGTATATAGTGAGGGAAGAATTTACTGCTCCACTCTGTTGTATGCATGACAGTAATGAGTTTATGCATATGTTCCTGGTATCGGACGCGTGTCCGGTAAACCTCATGGGGAGGGATTTGATGAATAAAATGAATGCTAGCATTTTATGTAACAACCAAGGCCTGAGTATTTCATGTTGAGATCCCAGAATGTTGTCTATGTCTGTGTCTCTGTTATATGTGTATGAATGGGCCTTTCTGAGTGAAGAGTTGCATGCTGAAGGGAAGATAAAATTGCCACAAGCCAGCAAGGTCATTCCAGCTGAAAACATGCATTGCACAGCTCATGTTGTTGAAATAACACAGAGAGAGTGGGAAGAGAAATGGTTTTCTGTAAAGACAGAGGGTTTGACTGTAACCCATATATGCTGTAATGACTCATGGTGTGTGGCACTCGTTCAGTTGACAGGAAAGCAGGAACAAATGTTTGATGTTGCAAAAAATACTAGTCAGCCGTGGGAAAAAGCAGGTGAATTCGCAAAGGCCTACAGCGAGGCTGTTGATTGGGAAACATTGGCAGATAGGGTACAGTTCTCAGAGCAGTTATCAGCACACAGAACAAATTGTGTTTTTTTTCTTTCATGGCTGATAGAGAGAGAGTTGTAATACAGAAAGCTGTTTCTGCAGATTTTAACTCACAAAACAGTTTGTCAGTACACATGACGTGTGCTAGTATTGATTTACCGCAAAAAGTTCTTGACAATGTACCTGATTACCTGTGGGCTAAAGACAAGTATGATGTGGGTTTGATTAAAGGGTGTGAACGAGTAACTATCACCCCAAAGAGTGATTACTGTATAAACAATGTAAACCCCAATATCCTCTAAAAAGGGAGGCGGTTGAGGGGATAAGGCCAGTATTTCAGGCCTTATTGGAAAAAGGGATAATTATTCCCTGCCCACACTCACCTGTGAGAACACCCATTTTTCCTGTACAAAAGGTCAGAGATGCAGGTCAGCCCACAGAGTGGAGGTTTGTTCAAGATCTCCAAGCAGGAAATGCTGCGGTACAAGCAAGGGCACATAACATGCCAAACCCTTACACAATTCTCTCACAGATACCATCTGACAGCCAGTGGTTTTCTGTAGTGGATATTTCAAATGCATTTTCAGTGTTCCTGTCCATCCTGATAGCCAGTTTTGGTTTGCTTTTGTCATGGAGTGACTTCTAGGGCGGAGCTAAAAGTAAGAGGAAAAGTTCCGCCCGGACCGAATTGGACAAACACCCGTTTTACTTCCTGGTTACCCATGGCAACTAAATCAAGCGAAATCAACCACAGGTGTGCAAACGACGTGGCGATTGCTGAGTGGGTGGTTCATATGAGTGAAAGGAGTATAAAAGGAGCATTGAAGATGCAGGAAAGAGGTAGATTTCGGGCGAGTTCACTTCCGCCTTGGGCAAAGCAACAACACCAGCCTCTGAAGAGTCCCAGGCCCCGTTGATCCGGCGACTGCTAGGAAGCGGGCGGAAAGAGTGCGGGGCTGGTCCGGATGAAAGGACGGCGTGGTTGTTGTTTGCAAGGAGGCGCGCTGTTGTGTTGTTGTGTTGGGAAGGAACGCTGCGAGGAAGCAACGGGCTGAAATACGAGTGTGGGGAAACACAGGCTGAAACCGGTGTGGATTCGTTCTGCGAATGAAAGGAGAAGAGAAGAAAGATTCTAAAGAGGGGTGAGAAAAGCAACATTGGAGAAAGTTGATACATGCCAAATGTGTGTGCTTCATTGAAGGTCTGGGCGAAGTAAACGTTGTTGTGGTACATCCTGTGGGTCACATAAGGAGAGAGGAACGGAAAGGAAGAACAATTAAGGACACAGAGATCGTGAGTACCAAGTAAAAGACATCTTTTTGACGGATATAAATCACAGTATTGGAGTGTTACCTGCTGTTAGCAGCCCCACCGTGTATGTTGGGACGGGTGGGCGAGCCGAAGTCTTGGAGACCGAGCTGGCGTTGTGTGGCGGAGCTATCACGACTGGGTAGGACATCACTCGGGTCAGCGAACTCAAGTCTCCCTCAGGGCGGATCCAACCAGGTGAAGAGTACGGACCTTATTCACTGAAGTGTGTGTCGTGCAGTGTGTGAGTCTGTTTTGACGCGAGTGCACATGAAGCCTTTTCAGTGTTGTGCCGTGTCTCTTGTTGTCTGTACTCGCCCAGGCTAAGAGGGTCTCTGTGGAAACGAGCGGGAGCTACCGAGATGGTGGACACCAACTTTCCAACTGCCCGATACAACCCCAGCCCAGAGGAAGTGGACTGCATACGTCGAGTGAGGTACTGGGAGAACATTGTGGAAGGAATCATAACGTCAGAGGACATGTTGAGAGTACTGTATGAAAACTGATTGCTGTGTGTGCCTTATGTGTGGCGGTGCATGTTGAGCTGCTCACCCCACCATCTAGATCTTCGCCTGTCCACAGGAGGAAGGGAAGAGGATGTGTTAGTCCAGGAGGACAGACGTACGGTAGCTGCTCCACTTGAATTCAGTCACCGAGGTGCCATCGGCCACGTTGGCCCTACAAGCCACAGCGGGACGCTGGTAAAAGCTCTCTCTCTTCTCGCCCTCGAACGAAGCGCAGAGGTGACGTATGGTTTTTGTTCCTACTGTTGTCAATACCTACTTACATATCGAGCTAAAGCTATACCCACCCTGTGAAACTCGTAAGCCCAGAGAAAGACCCTGTGAAAGTGTGATACTTACCTTATATCGAGCTGAAGCTATACCCACTCTGTGAAACTCGTAAGCCCAGAGAAAGGCCCTGTGATTGTGCTGATACTTACCTACCCGTTGAGTCTAGGTCAAACCTACCTTGTGTGCCTTGTAATCCGGGATGAAGAGTCTGTAGGAACAATCACGAGCCATCTATCAAGCTGAGTCTCAGCTACCTCACTTCTGTTCCTTACTTGCACTCACAGGAACTATTGGAGCAAAGGAGCCGGGCCCAAGAGGAAACGTTGTCATCAGATCCAGGTAGTTGGTCTCTGCTTTCCCTCATGCTCATTGTGTGTTTTAATCTGCCTTCAGGAGAAGAGAAGGGCGCCACGGGAACAACAGCAACGCAGGAGGTGGACTTTGAGACAAAGGAGCTCCATCCTGTCCTTTCCCTGCAGACCCTTACATGTGTCGGCTGGATCTCCCCTCTCTCCACTCTCTGGACCCCCATCTTCTCCTGAAAAGAGAGAGAGAAATATTTTAGATTCCCTTTCCCCACTTCCCAACTCATTTTAAATAATTTAATAAAGATTGTTACAAATTTTACTTATCCCCCTCTTGTGTCTGGTCATTGGGGTGCTTTTGGGACCTCCTCGAGGTGGAACCTAGGGAGGGGCGTGACACACAAAGTCTGTGGTCCGCCTCGGCCTGTGACACTTTTACATTTGAGGGGTACAGCGAGAGCCCCACGATTTACAAACTCTGCATTGCATTGTTCATTAAAGAAACTTGTATTGGATGATGATGTTGCTTTATTGCAGTACGTGGATGACCTCTTGGTGCCAGAACTGACTCAGCAATCGTGCACAGACAACACCATATGGCTGCCCACTCATCTAGCTAAGGAAGGTCATAAGGTCAACCCTAAGAAAGTCCAGTGCTCGGTCCAGAAAGTAACCTTTCTAGGATATGAAATTACACCAATGGGTAAGTCTCTCTCTCCAAAGAGAATAGAGGCAATAGCTAATATACCAAGGCCCATTACAAAGAAACAAGTAATGTCATTTTTGGGTATGACATCATATTGCAGGACTTTTATTGCTAACTATTCTGAAATGCAACAACCATTGCATGACATGATTTATGAGAAACCTTTGGCATCATCAGAGAAGGTAGAATGGACAGAGAAGGCTGAAAAGGCATTTGTGGAACTAAAACAGACATTACAGCAGGCACCCACTTTGGATTTGCCAGATCAAAAAAAAAAACTTTTATTCATACGGTGGATGAAAGAAATCGCTGTATGCAGGGCCGGATTAACCATACGGGCAACTGGGCAATTGGGGACCACGGTGACAGGCGACACTCTTCAAAATGACATGTTGCAGTATTGTATTTCTATGTACTCTGTATTTCAAAATATCTCCAAGCAGGTTAAAGCAGCCCTACCCCGTCCAGTAGAAGAACCATTACACAACATCAAACCAGGGGATTACGTGGTGGTAAAGAACCTCAGGAGGAAATCCTGGAAAGCCAGAAAGTGGGAGGGGCCCTATCAGATTCTGCTGACAACTCATACCGCTGTAAAGATCGCAGAGCGTGCCACGTGGGTACACGCTGCCCATTGCCGAAGGGTTGGTGCTGGAATCCAAGGGGTGATCCAAAGGGAGGAAGACTAACAGATTGCGTGGTGTGGTGCTACCATACCCGAATCTACAGAGGGAATTAATCATCAAGGGCGCACGACCCCAACTCTAACTGTGCTCAACATCTTCACTACAATTCAAAAGACCTATGTAACGATGAGAGTCATGAAGTTATGAATAAATCATAAAAAGGGAGGAGTGTAGTGGAAGATTTTTTATTTTTATTTTAATTATAGTTTATGAACTTATAATTGTTAAATGCAAAATCCTGTTCTTCTGTTCTTGTGAAAGATTTCTGTTCTTTCCATCTGTTCAGTAGTAAAATGTCCAAAGACTAGGACATTATGCAAAGTCCTACCAGATAAGATAAAGGGGGGCTAGTGAATAAGATAAGTAACAAATGATAAACAAGTGGAAAAATTCAGTAAACGGTAGAGTTTCACTGAGAACAAAATAATTTCTATTTGACCAGATGTGCTTCATGATATGTTTCTTTTGAATGTTTATTTTCTAAGTGACGCTGGAACTAAGATGAGATCTTTGGATCATGGCCGGAGATGGGATGACTGTGTTTTTCAGTATCTTACTATAAATATGCGCTCAACCTTGTAAACGGGGCTCTCGGTTTAAACTTCTGGCACCAGGGAGTGAGAGCCTATTCTATAGAATATATTAAATTCAGACAAAGAAAATTCTGTTGACAGTGTGTCTGTGTGATCCTTTTTGATGTGGCTAAAATTCCACGACAAAAGCACAGATTCTTGGCAAATGTAACTAAAATACTTAAGTATTATACGGTCGCCGTGTTTCACCAAGTAAGCCCTAACCATTTTTAAACCCTTAAATTAGTGTGAAATAATAGTTTGAGGAGTATTTCTTAAAAAGCCCCAACCCAATCCTAAACCTAAATCTAACATGCACACTAATCCTAATCCTGTAATCTGATTGGTTAATGAAAATGTTGATCCAGGACCGACAATGGTGTTGATCCAGGATCACATCCTACTTGGTAAAATCACGTTCACCGTATTATACACCTCTGGAAAGAAGGAAGTGCAACACTGAAATCTGTATTTCTCCTGTCTCAGCGGCAACTGAGAAAATGATGCATGACCATTCAAAAACATGACTAGGGTTCTAACTATACAAAGATTAATGCAAACGGTTGAAGTGTCCCTTTAACTAAATTTTGACCAGATAAACAGGGCTGAGCAAATGGAAAAAGGGACAGCAGAATATTCAGCAGAAACCAGAGAGAGAGAGAGAGAGGGAGTGAGTGAGTGAGTGAGTGAGTGAGTGAGTGAGTGAGTGAGTGAGTGAGTGAGTGAGTGAGTGAGAGAGAGACTTTTATCACAGGTTCATAATGTAAACGGACGAACATCTACACTGCTGTAATTCTATTAAGCCTAAACAATATATTACATAAATAAGGAAACACTTTTCTCAGGTCCTCTGCCTGTTCCTGACTTTCAGACTCTTGAGTGCTGCGCTCTGTCTCCTGACATCTGGCCTCACTTTCCCTCTGTGATGAAGGCACTGTACTCAGCCCTGTATAAAGAAATGGAGGTTAAAGCAACATGTGTGTAATTTTTCAACCTTCATAATATATTTAATAATATATTACCCTTGTGATGGTACATTGAGTTGCACTAGGTTGAATGACACGTACCAAGATACCTGACGGCATATGTATCGCTTGTACTGGCACTACGGAACTTCGGGGTGCGGGTAGTGACAACACAAAAAGAACTACAAAATTTGACTGCTTTACGGCATACCTCACTTCCGCCCCACCCCATTTCATCAAGTTCGGACGTGAGAGCTAACTAGCTTTTGTTTGTGCTGTCATGCGTGCGTATGTTGTTATCATGGCCGAAGCAGTAACAAAACCCAAGAAGGCAAATGCTTTGTCGGAGGAGTCTAGGAAGAGCGTGACAAAATTAAAAGCGAGGATACGAGGATAAACATTGGTACAGTGTTTGCTCGCTGGCATGAGCTAAAGGAGGCGAAGCACTGACCGACCTGCTGACTTGGCCGTCATGCTGTTGGACTAGTAATTTGTTGTCTGCCTATTGTTACGGAAGCTATCTGCTCCTCCATTTCTCTTCATGAATCCAGTAATGCTAGTAGAGGAGCGTATTATTATTATTATGTCTAAAAGGTGTGGGCTACATTCTTGCAAGTAAATAATACATTATTAGATGGACAAATTCATCTTTTAGGCTAACCTGCCTGATGACTGCAGGCTGATAGTCATGTTTGTTTATTTATTTTTCTGGTGAAAGTGTCGTGCCTCAGGCTATAATGCAAATCGATTTTTCAACTTTGCAGATTCATCTAGCTTGTTGGAATAATATTGACGATATATGGCTATTACCACACAAACATTGATTTACAACACAAAAATTGAATTGGCATATCCATTCTGTAAGTCTACTATAATAACGCTGGCTTGTAAACATGAGCTACGTGATCTTTTGTCTTTGAAAAAAATTTAACCCAAGAAAATTATATTGTATAGTGTTTATATATTGTATAATAATATTATATATGAAATTATATGACATGCTGAAATATATGCAGAGTTCGTGGGTTTCGCACGTGTATCCCCTGGTGTAACCATGACAGATTTTACGACAGTAGTAGAAGACAATACTGTTTCCCAACTGTAGGGGGACCCCAAGAGCTAGACTTACATGCTATTTAGGGCTGCCTAACGATTAAGGCCCGGGTATACTTTTTTCCGCGTCCGCGTCCGGCTCGCGCGCGCACGCGTCCGCGCATCTTTCCGAGTATAGTCCCCGCGGCTACACGCGGATGGCCGCGTTCGACACTATACGCAATACAAATGATTTCTTATTCAAATTATTAGTCTAACAGGCTGTCAGGGCAGCACTGATTTGGAGACATTTACAATACATTAAAACATTAGGATAGGTGAAGAAAAGTAACTGATCCACCATTGCAAACACAGTTTAGAACAAACAACAAGACAACAAAGTCGGGAATCAAACAAACATGCTCCACAGCTTTCTGTTCTTGGAAGAAGTAAAAGTTAAAGAAGAAAAACGATAGTGTGTGTGCAAATGCTGTCTATTTCCTTTGTATAATTGTTTATAGTGGAGTGTCCTGTCTAAATATTTTCACGCGCATGCGCGCACTGTCCGCGCGGTCTCAAATTTTGGGCTGCACGCGGACGGTCCGCGCGGCCGGCCGCGGACCCTCCTGATGACGAAAATGACGTCATGCGGACGGCGCGCATACGCGGACGTCCCTAGTATACTTTCGGCTTTAGTCGCGACTAATCGTTTGCAGAATAAAAGTTTTTGTTCACATCATATATGTGGGTGTACTGTGTATAATAATTATGTATAAATAAATACAAACACATGGATGTATAATTTAAAGAAAAAATATATTTATATAATATTTATAATTATATTTATATATAATATTAATTATATATAAATATAAAAATTTATATACACATGTAAATATTTCTTAAATGTATACATGCATGTGTGTGTTTGTATTCATACATAATTATTATACACAGTACACCCACATATATGATGTGAACAAAAACTTTTATTCTGCAAACAATTAGTCGCAACTAATCGTTAGGCAGCCCTAACTGCTATAAAGAGAAATATTTTTATAATATTATTATAAAAACCATAATTCCATTTTTAAGTGTTTTTCCTTTAAAAGAAATTTAAAAGGCAGCCTTTAACGATTAATGGTTAAGCAAAACTGAATGAGATGAGCTAGGTTTGAGAGTTGCCTCTTCCTTTCAGTACAAATGACTTAATTGTGCTACTAAGCTCAGTCTACACCTCTTAATTACTTGTATGTGGATGAATCAAGACATCCAATCCAAATACAGTTTACAGGTTGCTTACAGTGATCCATTTGAGTCTGACAATAAAATGAAATAAAAGAACTGGTGCTTAAATTCTGTCAGGTTGGCTTTTGTTAAGCTTTGGTCACACTACAGGACTTTCAAAGTCTTAAAGGATTAGTTCACCTGAAAACAAAAAAATCCTGATAATTTACTTACCACAATGCCATTCAAGACATCAATGTCTTTCCTAAGTGGAAGAGAAATTAAGTTTTTTGAGGAAAACATTTCTGGATTTTTCTTCACAGATTCAAATGGTTACCACCGTTTTTCAAGTACAAATTGGTGCAGTGTTTGAAGTGCTTTAACTTTGATCTGCATGATCCCAGCTGAGGATGAGCGGAACTATTGGTCATTTTATAAAATAAAAAATATATACTTTTTATACAACTGTTTGGATTAAGCACAAGCCGGAAGACTGGAATCACACATTACATTAGGTTAAAGTTTGTTGATTGCTCCAGGACCAACTCCAGATTCTGAGCCAGTGCCTTGGTCAAGGGCACTGACTGGATAATTAATCTAAATGTGCCCATTTCTGATGGTGCAGGAAACCCACACAAACACGGGAGAACATGTAAACTCCACACAAAAAGGACGAGGGGCCTCATTGACAAAACTGTGAGTAGGATCCTTACTGAAAGTCTACATCCGCATAAAAGCTGAAAATGGCATATGCCAACAAATATTAAGACTTATCAAACAAAACAATGTTCCATTTAGATCACCTGCAAGTGCGTACATGAATCATCCTCTGATCCCACCCTGCAAGCCCATTCTCAAGTTTGTTTTTTTATAGATCACTTTGCGTATGCACGTTTTAGCCCCGTTTTGTGGATACGCAATTGGGTGGACTGGGGTTTAAACCAAGTTACCATATAGAAAATATAAACAAGTGCTTTAACCTACTTCTTTGACGTAATGGACTTTCTTGCAGCCTCTCATTTTCACTCCCTTGACTGATGAGCTCACAGTCACTTGTGGAAGGTTACAATGAACTGGCTTGTTATGGACAAAAGAAGGGAAAATATATATATCACTAACTGGAAACAAAGTTCTTAAGATTAATTACCCATATCTGAATTTTGGTATGAGCAAAATTAGAACAGATAAATTTTTTTATAAATGATTGATAAACCCATTGCTGTGAGAAAATAACTGTTGACTGTGCCTACAACCTGTTGCAAAACATTTCAAATTCTCACACCCACTTCTCCTTCTCGAATCCACAGGACTTTCAGAGTCACTATCGAAGATTTCGTCAGGTTCCTCCTGGAGAAAAAAAGTATGTTATGTGTGATATGATATATAATACATCAAGCCAGTGGTAGTTAAGTATTTAACACCGTTAATCTAAAAAAGGATATGTTATTTATGTAAAGCAGCAAAATAAGCAACAAAAATATTTTTACTTCTAATAAATTGTGTTGCTCATATCTGTCATATAAACTGTTTACTTGTACAGGTTTGCTTATTAATGTCATTTATATAGAGACAAGTGGCTGAACTAATCGAGGCAACTTCTTTTCCACCTCACAGAAAACTGCTTGAGACATTTGGTTTCATTAGTCTTTTGCATCTCTTGACTGTACTCAAAGTGGTACTGACTGTACTGGCCCATAAACAATGCAAATTGCGGTCATTTCTTCTTTAAGTTGTGCTTCAGACTAGTCAGATGTAAAGGAGATCTTCCCAATTAGGCCATCCTGTGCAACATTTGCTCTTGAATCTCCCCTTGGAATGTTGATACTGACGAAAAAGTCAAGCACACAACATCTCTTGAAGTGTTTGCAGGCTTTGTTTTTTTTACAAAACGTGAGTGTTAGCAGTCCTTTGATGAACTGATGGAAAGGGAACCTGAAAGCAATGAAAACACTGACACTTGTGCATTACAAGAGAGCAATACATTTTTATTAATTTTGAATGCAAATTGTAGAATGCAAAAAGCGTAGTGAGCAATGTAGGGGAAGAGAGATCATGAGACATCTGACATGTTGAATGCTATGAGAAGAAGGCATGGGGACGAAATAGAAGAATTTATGGAGAAACGAAACCAAAATATAAGTTTCTAAATAAGGGGTGTTTAAGTGTTTAGGGATTACATGATATGGGAATATGCATCTTTGTTTTTATTGTGATTTTACCAAACACATAAAATACATAACAACGTGTCGCTGATGAAGAAACCTTTTTACTCCAGCCTGCTTCATTACATGACCTCTGGTCCTATTGTTGCAATGGTGAGGGGCGATTTCAAGCTACAATGGAAACATTGTTCACAGTATGCAAAGATTGCATGGAAAGTTTACAAAGTGTGCAATATATAAACTCTGCACACTACCATGGTTACTGTGTAGGGTGCTTGACCTTTCCCTTTCCAGTGTGATGCATTTAAAGAAATATTAACCATGATTTCTATATTTTCTCGACTTTTTTGTACTAGCACTGCAAAATGTCAAGGGTTTGATCTCAGGGAACACACATACTGATAAAATGCACACTTTAAATGTACAATGAAAGCGCTTTGCTTGCAAAAAGCATACATGTACGTATCACTTCTGTAAGTCATTCGTTCGGAAGGTTGGTCTAGCTATACCTTATCCCACTTGACTCCGCTAGGGGCCATGACTGTGATAAAAGCTTGTGTAGATTGCAGTCTATATAACTAAATATCTGTAAAAAAAAGTTGAAGTACAATCTGTGTTAAATTAGGCATTTCTTTATTTAAAGAATAAAACATTCACATAATTAGACATTATTACACTGATGGTTGTTAGATTTTTAATATTTTTTAACATCAGCTTCGAACTATTATTACAGGCTTAAGAAACTATTAAAAAAAGATTTTGGGTGGAGGAGTTGGTGAAACTATGGCAGGCAGCTATACAGCAAATCTTACTTTTTCATTTGTGCATTTCAAATCCGTTAAATCTTTAGTTTACCGGCTATTTTAGCTGCAATAAAACAAATCAAGTAAAATCGCATGCCACGGGAGCACATTCATCACAAAATCATAGTTGTTGATTTTCCTAAATATTATTATTGATGTTAATTCGACTTTGCATCAAAGTTTTTAATGTTTTCTTTGAGGCAGCTCCATTCTTTATAAACACTCAAAAGAAACTGCTCCACTTGATTATTGCTTGTATAAGGTCAACAAATTTTCCACATTAAAACTAATCAAAGCTAAAATCTAAAACAATCATAATATATATTAATATATCATATAATATATATTTTTATGTTATATTTAAGGTAAACAGACAGGCGCGGATCCAGAAATGCGTCCATTAAGCGTTATCCGCATTGTAAACGCGCTGCTTGCGTATCCAGTGTCCAAGCACATAAACGCGTGAACTAATAAACAACAATTTGTTTTTATATATTTTAAGTGTAATGCCAAGCCAGGTGACTTGCACGACCCACCTTATTCTGCAACGCATTTATTGAGAACCCCTAATATAAATTATCCTTTAATGCATTGGAGCAGTTTATGCATTATACTTTTGGACATGAAGTTGCGAGTTTTGCATGGGTTTCATATAAAATAAAATATACCAGGTTTATATTTAGTTGTTTGCAATTTGAAATATTTTACCAGATATTCCTAATAAATGTAACTTGAACTATTTCTGAAATGTTTCTTTAATAAATAACACCGCTCTCTCATAACGCAGCGAAGTACCTATTACATAAAGTGAACAATTGATTGTCGAACAATCGATATCAACCTATTCAGCACCATCGCCATGGACAGCACCTGGTAACGTCGCACGTAAGAAAGTATACCTTAAGAAACCCGCTAAGGTACAGTTCGGGAAACACGCCTAGAAAAGGTAAACCTGTAGTTAAGGTTTAACTTAAGAGTCTTCGTAGCGCGCTAAGAGACAACGTTATTGGGAAACGCAGCCCTGGTTTGAAAATAACAAATGGGAGTATTTGTGGTGTTAATATCATTACAAAATAAATTAGTGTGTGTTTGTTTTTGAGTCAATAAGTTGTGTTTAACTGTCTGTTATTTTATTAAAGTTATAAACAAAGTGTTCACTTTAACTTATCTGATTCAGCACTTCTTTCACTTATTTGTCACATATTTTTTCACACCGTGATTGTATCTCATCATTGTTTGCATTAAAATAAAACTTCTGAAGACTTCTTTTACTGAAGCTTTTAATTTATGACTATTACTATGGTTTTATTACCTGGGGTGGTTATGGATTTCTTATGTAATTGCTATGTTTCCTCCAGCAGATGACACCAGAGACCCTCCAATGTATTTTAAGTTTTTGACAGCGTTGGATTTAATTGCAGTGTAAGTAACATAAAATGCTTATTTTACACTAAAACAATTGTAGTAGGATAGTTAAGTAACCTCTTTAATTTAGGCCACATTATTTTTTTAGTAGCCCAACTAAGGTTAAACACCCTCTGATGATGACTATAGTCTTGCAAAATTAGTTCACTCCAAAATGGGCTGCACAGTATTGTCACTGCTTCTTGACTTCTCAGCGTAAGGATCATCATGAAATTAATATTTAGAAGTGGGTAAAGCCCATGCCATCTAATAAAGAAGTGCATAATTAGTTCACTCCATATACACAAAAAGATGATTCATTGAATTTACTAATTTTTTAAGGTAAGTGGTTGCAGTGAATTTATTTAAGCTACATTTAAACAAAAGTTTTTATTTATTTAATTTATATATATATATATATATATATATATATATATATATATATATATATATATATATATATATATATATATATTAGTTTTTTTTTTGTTTAAATGTAGCTTAAAGTACCATAAAATCATTAAATAAGTGCATTATTTGAGTGTTCATGTGAAGATAAAGTAGCCATATTACATTTACTTAAAAACGTATCATTCCACAATTTATTTGATTGGGGATGTGTGTTCATTGTGTGTGCTAATGTGTGAGTGTGTTATTTGTGCAGCTAGGTCTTTCAGCGGCTTGGTAATTGACACAAAATTACTGAAAATATATATTTGAAAAAACCTGCCTATGACATAATTACAAATATATTGTATGATATGTAATATCTCTCTCCCTCCCCAGAAGACAGTCATTTATTTAGCAGAAAATGCAATTGACCACTAGGTGGACATGGATTGGCAAATTAGTCAAATTAGTGTTAGTAAACACAGCTCATTTACTTCCTGAACATACAATTAAGCAATATCGCTCGAGTAGGAGTGTGATATAGCTCTATATCATCACGGCTGTGATTAGGCCAGAGGCACGAGGCCGTAGGCAATCACAGCCGTGATGATATAGAGCTATATCACACGACTCCGAGAGCGATATTGCTTTTATACAACAGTTCGACGGCACACGTTTGAAAAACGAAAACTAGAAAACAACAACGGAGTTATTTTAAAAGCCTCTTTGTTTGAGAACTACTTCTTCCGCCACGGATTTGAGGGCGGCCAGAATGACAGGTAAAGCTTTCGGCTGCTTTGAAGCTCATAACAACTCAATGGACGGAAAAGCCGTTACTTTATATTACCGTTTCTTGGTCACAAAGTGTAGTTTTAAGATTAGTTTAGTCGAGAATGTATATGTATTATATTTAAATCTGCAGTTGATTAGTAAAGATAGCGCCTGTTTGAACGTTTGCTTAGTGAGATTCGGTACGAATGAGAACCAAAGCATGAGCGGACATCAGTGTTCACTCGCCCCGCTGACCACCGCCCTCTCTGGGCTACATCTCTGACGGATTCCCCGGCTCTCATGTTGGCCTTGTTTGTTTATGATCGTCAAAATGAGATCAAATCAGCAGTATTTGGTGTCATGATCAAACTATTACTTGTTTTTTTATTCATATTTAGTGTCTTTTGTGTTGTTATTGTTTTGGCGCGAGGTAAAAGTTAATAAAACTATACTTATATAACGTTACTATTGCTTTCTCATTTATTCTTAACACGATACGAGCACTTGATTATTATTATTAAACTTTGTTCTTGTCAGTACTATATAAAACGTTTTTTTATAAGTGTCAGAGAGATGTTTTTGCATGCTGCTTATAAATATACCAGTGGGGATATCTCATAACATGTTTTAATAGTCAGGTCACGATAAAATAAATGATCACATTTAAAAGCACATTTAAAAGCTGCGGTGCTTACCTGCAGTTCCACGGTGTTTTCTCGTTCTGATAAGAGATATAGCTGTTTATATTCCTCTTTCCAAGTGTTAATCGTCCACACAATGTGACAAAACATTTCTCCTATTAACTTTAACGTAACATCCAAGAGCGCTAATCTTTGACGGAATAATAACTTCCGATTGGGGATTCACAGACTGATTTATGAGCTAGTAATCTAATGAGACACACGGAGAGTGATTCAAAACAGGGCGTCTGTGTTTTTTCATTCAGAGATGAGCCTGCTTAGGACCTCCATTCACTAGGTGGCGGAATAATACGAAAGGTGAAGCGATTACAGTGCCGATATCAGCGCAATATCGCATAGCTCTTAGGCAATCAGATTCGAGAACCAGAAAGAACTGTTGTATAAAATGCTATATATTTAGTGGGTAAGGTAAAGAATATACTAATTAGAGTGTAAGCTATATGTTCACTGACTATTGCTAACTATAAGCTAGTTATTTAATTAGCATTATTTATTTTGTCAAATATATCCTGGTAAATTAGATATCATTAGTCTTTTGTATTTCAGAGTGTATTGTCACATAAATAGTTGCTTTAATCAGTCAATTAAATGAGTAATGTTTCTTAAACACCGAATTGCTTTATTCAAGCTGTTACATTAAAAACACTATGGGTGCCTTCGCCTCTTGGCCTCCAATAAGGTGATTATTACATTATTGGCTGCAGTTATTACATTTTAACGTTTTTTTTTCTTATAATGTAATAACCAGCCAATAATGCTATAGCTTACTACATTATTGGCAAAAAGTTATAACGTTATTGGTTTAAACATTTTATTACATGTTATTATGTTATCATTCTTTAACTTATACTTGTACTGCTATACAGTATAGTATATGCACTGTCCAATTCTGCTGCTGGAGGGAAACTGTCCTGAGTTTAGCTCTCCAATCTAAGTTAAACACACTTGAATCAGCCAATCAAGGTCTTCAAGACAGGTGTGTTACGTCAAGTTGAATCTAAACTTTGCAGGACAGTGGCCCTCCAGGAGCGACTTTGGACACTCCTGCACTATTTTAAGCTGATTCTGATGCTCTATACTTCCCCTTTGCAGATCCTTGGCATTGTCATCCCCATTTATATTGCACAAATCATGTCTCCTGGGCCCTGGCATGAATACTGTGTCAACGATACTATAACAATAATTCATTTGAATAAATAACTATAAAAGCATTGGAAATTGATTTTACTTTTTCAAGGTGGATTGACTCTGGTGGATTGGCCTTCCACGACACCATCACAGCAAGTATGCCAACCTGCAACCGTATGCAGTATAAACTCCTGTCAATCTATCAGTTACCCGTTTTAATAAGTCGTATGTAAAGTTACATTTTGGATTGACTGTTTGCTTTGGACAGATGCCACCTAACATCCTCTGGCAGATCCTGATGGTGATGTGGCTTTCTGGAGACTTTCATTGATGTGCAAGGTTTTCAGGGATGTTGTCAGCAAGCCCATATTCAAAGAAGAGGCCCACTTTGTGTGGCTGGACAGTAAGTTCTTTAAATCTAAGTTGTGAGTACTGTAAAAGGTACTTGAGAAAGTCTATCTGTTCATCTGTTCAATCTAGGGCTGGACCAGAATATTTGATTATTCGAATATTCGTTCCGCGGGTTGACATTCGATTTTTAGTTTTGAGATTGTATATATATAGAGATTATTAGCGTTAAAGGAGCAATTTGTAAGATATTTGCAGTAAAATATACAAAAACCACTAGGCCAGCATTATATACAGTGCCCTTCCCAATTATTGTCACCCCTGTTTAAGATGTGTTAAAAGCGATCAAATTAATTATTTCTTTTTTTGCAGAAGCATAATCTCTAACAGAAAAATTTTGAAAAATACCATTTAGCACAAGTTAATAATAATTTTTAAAAAGTCCACGAATTAGGAAAAAATATATATATTATAAAATCACCTGTTCCACAATTATTGGCACCCTAACAATTCCTATGAATAATAATAATAAAAAAGTTTTAAATATATTTTTCTGTAGTTGCTAAAGTTGGTCAGGGTATCTAGGAAGTTTTAATTAGTAATTCATCACTTCCTGTTTCCCTGGAGTATAAATATGACGTGACAAAGAGGTTTAATTCTCTTACCCATTTGTCATCATGGCAAAGAGAATAGAACACACCATTCAAGTAAGGTAGATGTGTGTCGACCTCCATAAGTCAGGCAATGGCTACAAGAAAATAGCCACTTGCCTTAACTTGCCCATATTTACAGTCAGAGGAATCATTAAGAAGTTTAAAACAACTGGAACAGTGACAAACAAGGCTGGAAGAGGACCCAAGTTTATCTTGCCACAACACACAGTGAGGAGTATGGTTAGAGAAGTAAAACATTTTCCTAAGCTTACTGTCACAGAATTGCATCAAAGAGTGGCATCAGGGGTTACAAAGTCTCCATAACAATTATCAGAACATCTACACATGCCAACAAGCTGTTTGGGAGGCATGCACGGAAAAAGCCTTTTCTCACAAACGCAAACATCTGGAGTTTGCAAAGCGGTACTGGAACTTCAACTGGGATCATGTGCTTTGGTCAGATGAGACTAAGATTGAGCTTTTTGACAACAAACACTCTAAGTGGCTCTGGCGTAAAACAAAAGATGAGTATGCCGAAAAGCACCTCATGCCCACCGAGAAGTACGGTGGAGGATCTGTGATGCTGTGGGCCTGTTTCTCTTCCAAAGGCCCTCAGAACCTTGTTAGGGTGCATGGCATTATGAATGCTTTGAACTACCAGGACATTTTAAATAAAAACCAGAGGGCCCCTGCCAGAAAGCTGAAGATGGGTCGTCATTGGGGCTTTCATCAGGATAATGATCCAAAATATGTGACAAAATCTACAAAAAAATTGTTCAGCAGTCACAAACTCAAGGTCCTCCCATGGCCATCTCAGTCCCCAGACCTCAACCCAATCAAAAACCTGTGGGGCGAGCTAAAGAAGAGAGGACCCAGGACACTGGACGATCTAGAAAGATTGTGCAAAGAAGAATGGTCAAAGATCCCTCTCTCTGTGTTCTCCAATCTTATGAAATGTTATAGGAGGAGATTAAAGGCGAAGTCCACGATGTTTGAAAAACGGTTTGGAAAAGGAGATGGGCCAACTACCAAAACACACTTTAACCAATCAAATCAAATCAAATGCCGGGTTGCGTATGTGTGGGGCGGGTCTATCAACAGAAGGTCCAGATTCTATTGGGGTAGGGGCGTGTTTGTTTAGGTGATTTCAAATATCAACACTGGCTTTCGAATATCATCATGGACTCCGCCTTTAAGTGCTGTCGTGTTGGCAAAAGGGGGTTGTACAAAGTATTAATATCAGGGGTGCCAATAATTGTGGAACGCATGATTTCAAGTTTTTTTGTCTAAACTTGTAAATTCTTTACCACCAAAGTAATGTACTTAAATCAAAGGTTGGATTTATGTCTTTTTTGCATTTGGGTTCTATGTTGTTTAAATAAAAAGGAGAATTTTTAAAACAGGGGTGCCAATAATTGTGGAGGGCACTGTATATACATATATATACAGTAAACCTATATATATATATATATTTAGGTATAGGTTTTACATAATTTGATACATTGTTCATATTCTGTGACTTATAAATGTCGGCAAATGCAGAGAGATAAATATATATTTATATTAGACATATTAAGTAAGGGATAATGTAGAGGCAGCCGGTAGTTATTGGGAAATAAGCCCCGACAGTGTGATCAGGACCCGCAGGGCCGGTTTTTGCTATGGGCAATGTGGGCGAACGCCCAGGGCGCAATCTATGTGAGGGCGCACGAGCGCCCTAAAAAAAAATATATATAAAAAAACCGCTAATTTCCATGTCAAGTTAGTGCTGAGAAACACAGGTTGTGTGCGTGTCAGAAGAGGCACGGGTGAGGGGGGCGGGGAATCAACTTGCGAATGCAAGTCCCTCGCTCGCCTTAAGGGGGGCGAGCGAGGGATTGACTGATCCCAGGGATTCCCAGGCCACACAACACAAACTGCTGCGTCTGCTTCCAAATAAATTGTATTTTTCATTCCTAAAATTAACATAGACCCATATACACCTACGAACATGTAATTAATTGGGTTATGTAAAAAAATTCTGTAGAGTCATCTACGTGACTCCGTCACGTGACTCCGGTTGATTGACGGGCAAAACGGACGTTGTTGTTGTCAAAATGTAATGCAAAGTTAATGATGTCGAGTCTTCATCTTCATCATCATCAAATTAAAAGACCAAAGTAGCCATCTCAGTTGCCCGGTTTAGAAAAAGAAGATGAGGAGAAACGGGCAAAAGATAAAGGTATGCCGATTTCTATGAGTGACGACGTGAGTGAGTGACAGTAGGAAATAGGCTATTTATATTAGCTTTGCACTCTTGCTAATATGTTGCTATTAGCCACAGAATACGACTGTATTTGGTTTTAGTTAGAATTGAGGCATCATGTCATGCAACTAAATTCACTCTATAGGCAACACAGTCTAGTTTATGTGTGCAACACAAAAAGTGCAAATTCACACAGACCTCTGACTGTGTAATTTTTTATTGCTTTACGCTATATGTGTCAAATTAAATAACTAAGTTCTAATATACATTGACATGGCATTTTGTAAGCTACAGTGATATAGCTTTCTAAATAATTTGTAGTGTTTGCTTAGTTTATAGGATGTTAACAAATACTAATAAAATGTGTCATTTTAATTGTAACTGATGCATGTGTGAAATAAGTGTATCTAACTTACATAATTGTATCTTAATTGTAAATTCAGGGGCACTTCTGACATATTTTAGAGCTAGAGCACCCACTGGCCAAAATGAGGAGTCAGATACTGCCACAGCAGCAACTGTGTGTGTGTGTGTGTGTGTGTGTGTGCGCGCGCGTGCGTGTGTGCGTGTGCATGAGTTGGTGTTACATGTTTTTCTCTGTTCTTGTTACCTTTTTGTATTTAAGATTATATATAACAAAATAATACATGTTGGTGGCGGGGTTTGGGGGTAATAATTTTTTTTCTGGGGGCGGCCAAGGGATGGTTCGCCCAGGGCGTAAATCTAGCCAGGACCGCCACTGAGGACCCGACGCGAAGCGGAGGGTCTTGTATCACACTGAAGGGGCTTATTTCCCAATAACTACCGGCTGCCTCTACATTATCCCGCTTATTACACGGCTACTTGCCACATAAGAAAAAAAACTGGACATGAATATGAATTTGAAACATTTTATTGGCATATTTGTTTTAAATTAACATTTTTATCCTTCCGCGAAACTTTGCACAGCATAAAATGATCGTAATACCTTATTAAGATCCGCTGCTTCATACTTGTCTGTCTGTTTCTCTTTTAGCCAGTCTTTGAGAAGTTTTAATCCCCATTCTGTATTTTTGTGTGTGTTGGCTTCGTAGCTGTCATGCTCTATTTTGTCAAGTTCAGTCTCAGTAAGCTGTCTGTGTCTTGTCGTGGTTGTCGAGTGTTTGTCACAAGATGGCGCCATACAGACAGTAATCTTTATTGATCTTTATTGGCGCGGAGCGATTTTACTCGTGCAAGTAGTCCGGCTATGCGTTATTAATTTGGAGCGGTTATTATTTGAAAAGAACGAACCTGCAAATGTCTCAACTGACCAATCAGAATCAAGCATTCCAGAGAGCCGTGTAATAAGGTGTTATAATACTTTCATATATTTAATACATCAAAATGGCATGACAAATTACTGACAAATGTTTAATTAGATTTTCATCACACTTTCACTTAAAAATATTACTAAAACAATAATAAATAAATAAATAAATAGCACTGCCTTATTCAAATTCTAGAAGTGCATTTGCTTAGCCAATCAGAAAAGCATTAACAGCTCTTAACGGCAACGAATGGCACTTAGTCTCTATTACTTAAAGATTAATTTACTCTAAACAGGTTTTTAAAACTCATAATAAATCCTTATTTGCTTATTTGATTCATTCAGTTTTTTTACTGAGCAGTACTGGTGTACTTACTAGTGAACAGCTAGCTTTGAAAATGTGTTAGCTAGCGAAACATCTGTAATTAACTCGATCCTTACTTGTCACCATGCAAAGGTTTTTAAAACCTCTTAGAAAACCCAAGGCAAGGACTGATAACGTAGGAGTTACCTCTTCGCAAAGCATGTGTGATGCTGTACTTGTGCCAAACGAAGCACAGTTAGACAGTTCTCCAAGCACCACTGAACATGTAGCTAGTGCTGTCTGCACAGAACAAATGTGTAGATGGTGTTAGCCATGAGCTGAATGATACGGTTCTAACACAGCCAGTGTTAAACTCTTACCCAAAACGCATGTTTGGTAGCACAACCTTGGTTGGAATATTCTGTGCAGCTGGATGCATACTTTTGTTTCCGCTGTCACAAATTTGGAACTGGAAATGACAAAGATCTTGTTTTCACTCACCGTGGATACACAAACTGGAGTCAGCACTGGAGAAAGATAAGGGGCTTCAAAAGCATGCATCCTGCTATGGGCACATACATGCTGAGACCACATGCGCAGATATGAGCGTAGAAAGGCCAGCGGTGAAACCATAACCTGTCTGTTAGGACAGTCCCATGTGGAGAAAAAAGGCTATTATGTTAAATCTCTAGCTGAAGTTGTGCACTTTCTTTCTGTCAATGAACTTGCATTTCGTGCAAGTACTGAAAGCTCTCATTCTGAATCTGAGAGTGGAGAATATAGCACTGGCCTCTTCCTTAAACTTTTTGAGTATACGATGAATGACACAAAACTGGCAGAAATTGTGAGAAGCATACCTCAAAATGCCAAATACACTTCTAACCACATGCAAAATGAAATAATTGATATTTTAGCACAGTGTGTGCTGAATGAGGTTAAAGGAAAATATGAAAGTGCAGACACACCAGAATTTTGCATAAAAAGTGATGGAACTCGAGATCAATGTACAGTAATGTGGAAAACCTGTCCCTGGTGATAAGGTTTGTGTGCAACTCAGTTCCAGAAGAGCATCTAATTGGACTTTAAGCAGTTAGATGCTGAGTACATTACTTCACAAATTCTTACAGTCCTGAATAATTAAGGCTATAGTACTGACAAGATAATCAGTCAATGCTATGATGGCGCTTCTGTAATGAATGGTATCAGGGGTGGGGTGCAAGCACTGCTTCAAAAGAAACTTGGTAGAGAAATACATACATTGTTACAACCACCAACTTCACTTAGCTGTATACATGCAATTCAAGCAGAACCTTGTGCTCGAACATTTTCTGATTTATCTTCAGCACTCCACTCACTTTTCCATCGCCATTATGTTGTTCAAAACTATGATGTGACAAAGTGTTTTGTGGACAATAAGGAGAATGTTTTCAGAATGTTTAAGTTTCAATTACAGTATAAATAAAGGAGCTCTTTCTTAGATTTTCAGATTTTTTTTGTTTTTTGCAGCAGCCACTATGAAAACCAGGACCACAATGGAACAATGTTGAGTGGCAAACAAAATGGCTGGTTTTCATAGCTGCTGCTGCGAAAATGCCAGTATAGAGTAAAAATTATGATAATATGCTTTGGAATCTATGTTTTACAAATAAAAACACTGAAAAAATACAAATACTTGAAGAAATACTTTTAAGTAGAAAGTAAAACATCTGCTTTATAGTGACCCTAGCAATTGTCAACCCACCTGTGGTCAGTGGACGTTGGCATGGACGATCCATTTACTTCTCCTTTCGGTGTTTTTTTTTTTTTTTTGGCAGTCTGTAAAACGGTCATAATTTTTGTTCCTCTCCATGCATGGACGTCTAAGCTCCACCCATTTGCTCTGCATTGAGAAGCCTCTCGGCTGTGGTATAGAGCTCAGATTGCGCAAAACCAGAGAGGAGAGAAGACCGGAGGAAAATTAAACTTTATAGTAGTGGATGTAATTGAGTAAAAAGTTTAAAATAACCTTTAATATACATCAAGTTACACATAACAAGAAGATATTGAGTGGATTCTGCTTTTATTTTTTTTTAGTGTTGGATGTGGTGGTGAGTTGGTGGTGAGTTCATTTAATGTAAATATAAATGTTTAAATGAGTCAACGACAGCAGTTGTTGTAAAAGCAGATGTTGGTTATGTTATTTATATGTGCAGTAGTCTAGCTCAGTGATTACCAACCGAGGGTAGGCTACTCAGGGGGTAAGCGAAAAGATTTAGATTTTGCTTTGATCTAATTTCATTTTAATAAAAATGTCTCTCGTTTTTCCAGTTATTGACCTAAGATCGATTTTTGTGAGGAAAGCATTGTAAAAATGATTACTTTAAATGTCTTTAAACGAATTTAAATTGTGAGTAAATGCGCTGCATGCGCCAAAACACAATAGCGATGTCCAACTCAAGAACGATCTGACTATTTTCAATGAACCTGAATCGTTTCTAAATACAAAAAGTTTATTAATTATAAATAATGTTCAAATAATGACATTCATTCCCACTGCCATAGCATTTTGCTTCTCTTTATATTTGGAACAGAATAATTTCAGTTATTTGCACACTTAATTATCAGTAACTTAAATTGAGATTTTAGAAAATTTAGGGCCAGATTTACTAAGAAGGACATGAGAGCTCAAATCCAAACAAGCGCCTATTGGGGGTGGAACATCTGCATGTGATTTCCTACAAAGGCGCAAATAAAATAACACACGCCCAGCCAACATTGCATGGTGGGGCCTATGTGGGCCCTATATGGGTTTGTCCATGGGTTCCCCTATAGCTCCACCTAGCCCACATGAATTTGATATAGAGGGTTTGCACACCGTCGGCGAGAGGACTGCAGTTACGCTCACTGAGTGGCAAAAGACAAAGCGGCAGCATTTGAGTACAGCGTGACATCGGTGAAAACACGGTGGAAACGCGTCCAAATGGGAAAAAGCTGTTGTGCGTTAGACTGTACTAAGAGATTAACAAGATTTCAGAGCTATCGTTTTACACACTGCCAAAAAACACAGAAAGGAAAAGTAAATAGATTGTTCATTCCAACGTCCACAGACCATATGGGACCCACATATATTGCACATGTGAAGCCCATGCCCACATGTAACCCATGCTGCCCAGATAGGACCCACGTGGGGCCTACATATCAATGTTGGCTGGGAATAATGATATAAGCACATTTCCATAATGACCATTAAAACCTAAGAGCAGCGCAGATTAGTAGGGTTGCAAATAAGTGATTCCAGCTAACAAAGTAAAAGTATTATACACTAAGAAGAACCGGAGGATGAAAGGTGAAGGGTTAATATAATTTTTGAAACACCTGATTTGACTTCCCCTCGTGACTTCTCCTCATCTTTTCTCCAGCAAATTAAACATAACATGGCTTGGCAAACGATATATATATATATATATATATTTTTTTTTTTTTTTCTTTAAGTATATTAAACTAAATTGAAATTCTCTTCTTGCGTCTGAAAAGAAAACTTCTACAAATGCATATGCAATAAGGTCGCAAAAATAACACCTTTTTCAGAGCTAAATATCTGCTGCGTGTCTTTAGTAAGTTCAGTCATTATTTAACACCAAAATGATGGTTTGTGCAAGCTGTTAAAGCTGTTGTAAATCTGGCCCTTAAAGGGGTCATATGATTAAATTTTTAAAGATGCAAAATAAGTCTTTGCTGTTACCCGAGTCTGTATGTGAAGTTTTATCTCAAAACACCCCACAGATAATTAATAATTGCAGTCAAAATTGCCATTATGTAGGCCTGAGCAAAAATCTGCCGTTTTTGGGTGTGTCTTTTAAAATACAAATAAGCTGATAAAATCAAACACTGATTGCAATGATGGTGGTTTGTTGAAATAAACATGTTTTATCAGTCATTGCTTTTTACTTTAATGTTTTTAATTAATAAATTAATTAATGTTACTAATTATTTATCTTTAAAAAACAACTTTGGTTTAGTTTCGATGAAGGGGTACTTTAGCCTTACTGATCTGTTGGGGTAGTTAGGGCTAAAAAGGTTGGGAACCACTGGTCTAGCTCACGCATGTGTACCTGAAATGCACGTGTAACGTTACCTGTAATGCACGTGTCTGCAAAAGTAAAATGCAATACATAGTTAATGCATTTACCTATGCATTTATCTTCTCCTCCTGTCCATACGATCATTTTTGTACTGTGTGACAGAGAGTCGCAGGTTATGACGCAATCATTAGCCTATTTTTTACAAAAACTGCTTTTACTGGGCCATAACGTAAAATACAAGGTAATGGAGCCTTTAATACATTTTCGTGTTTCTTTTGCAGGCTGCAGCGTGTCTTCACTATCCGGAGGGACATTTTCAAAGATATCTTCTCCTTTCTCTTTGTTGGCTATTTAAAGCACAGAATAACTTCTGAGAGCATTTCTTTGGTGTACAGACTTATTAGCACACTCAGAATGCAAGCTGTAAAGTCAAAGACACTAGGACTAATCCTAGCCTTTTTAGGTTGGATCGGGGCCATCGTGTCCTGTGCTTTACCCAAGTGGAAGATCACCACTAACATCCAGTCACAGACTGGAACACAGCATACCATATGGGAGGGAATCTGGAAGAGATGTGAGGGAAGCCCTGGAGAGATGCAGTGTGAAATCTACGACTCCATGACCCTCAGCTCGGACCTGCAGGCGGCCCGGCCTCTGTGCATCGTCGTTATCGTGATGGGAGTGCTCGGAATTTTCTTCTTCATCGTGGGCGCCTTTTGCTATGATCAAGTTATGATCGTCTCTGGTGGCACCTTCATTTGCGCTGCCATTTTGCTGTTGATCCCCGTGTGCTGGGCAACTTACAGTACCATCAAGCATATCTTTCCTGTCATCAATTCTGAATATATCGAGATTCGGAAAATAGGTGCATCTCTGTATTTGGGAATGGCATCCACTGCTCTTCTGTTTGGTGGAGGGAGCATTCTGGGCTGCAACTGCCTCCCAGATTCGGTTTTAAAAGTTTGTTTGAAAGGCTGCAATGCATTAATTTCATAAGCTACCTAATTTGTAAAAACATATATTTTTTTATTTTTGTCTTGTTTTCAGTACAAATATTGAAAAATGTTTAAATCAAGATGCATTTTCTTGATAAGCAAATTCACCTAAGAAAAAAAAATATAACTTTAAGACAAAAATATAAAATTTAAGAGAATTTGTGCTTAAAACAAGCAAAAAAGAAATCTGCCAATGGGGTTTTGGTTTAAAAACATATTATCTTGAGTCATTTTGCTCATGAAGAAAATGCATCCTGATTTAAGTTTTTTTATATAATATTTGTACTGAAAACAAGACAAAAATACTAAGAATACTTTTTTTGCCAGTGTTTCTAATTCAATTAGTTGAACAATTAGACAATCTTTTATGCAATGCACAGATATGACATACCCCATTAAGGTTATATTTTATATACACTGTTTTAATTTGTTTTATTTCTCTTGATTTTATTCTTATTTTTAACTGTTTTATACTTTTATTCCTGTTTTATTCTTTTTCACACATTTAAAGAGTTTTTATTAAAATCACATTTATTTTCTTTTAGTTGATATTTTAAATTCATGTATCTTTGATTTTTTTGTTTTCTCATTTCTATGTAAAGCACTTTGAATGACCTCTGTGTATGAAATGTGCTATAATAAACTTGCCTTGCCTTGCCTACTTCTAAGGTACTCACTAAAAACAGTTGGGTTAAAAATAACCCAATAAATAACCCAATGGTGGGTTACTATAGCACCGACCCATTGTTGGGTTATTTTAACCCAATGCATTGGGTAGAAAGTTTTACTCAATTAGTTGGGTTATGAAATAACCAATTTGTTGGGTTATTTTTGCAATGCTGTTTTAACCCCATTATTATTATTATTATTATTATTATTATTATTATTTATTACTATTATTTGCTTTATAAATAAATAATACAAAACTTACAAATACATTTATAATGCTTTATTTTCATTTAGTCATTTGCACCTGCATTTAAATGTATAAATACATACATGTATATAGAAGCATAAATACATACACACATACATAAATATATACATACATAAATAAACAAAAACATAAGAACAAAACAAATCTACTCAGTCTTATCCAACTAAAAACTGCTTAAAAGCATAGTTCACACATTTTGTCATCATTTTCTCCCTCTCATGTTGTTATAAACCTGTATATAAGTCTTTACTTTGATAACCACAAAGGTATATTTCAAAGAATGTTTGAAATCAAACCGATCATGAGCCCCATTCATTTTCATAGTATTCTTTTTTCCTACTATGACAGTCAATGGGGCTCATGATCTGTTTGGTTTCAAACATTCCTCAAAATATCTTCCTTTGTGGTCATCAGAACAAAAAAATGTGTACAGGTTTGTAACGACAGGAGAGGAAGAAAATTATGACAATTTTCATTTTGGGGGGAACTGTCCCTTTAAGCAGGTGACAGTGTGTTCAGGAAACATCACATGGTACAAAATGTATTGTGTGTTACAGAAACTACTTAACAGTAGTGAAAGGCTTGGGATACTCTGTATAAAATGTAAAAAAAATATTAAAGCACATTTCAACTGCTGGTCTTGGTCCTGGGCCATGCCTCCCCACGATAACAAAGGCTTGTGATTAGTCGAATTCATCCCATAGTAGGACATGGGGTCTTCTTCATACCTCCTCCTACAAATACTGAATTATGTTTGTTTTCTGACCTGAAGACAGAATTTTCGCAATGTAAATATGCACACATAAACAGGATAAAAAAAAACTAAGTGTCATAAATGATACTTACAGGTTGCAAATTAATAAATGTTTGCTTTGCCTCTTGGTACTGTAGGAAGGCTGAATCATCTTGCTGGCCATTTTGTAAGGTTTTTAATGCAACATCTACAAGAATGTCTACATTTAAAGAAAAGAATAATTAATTAAATATCAAAGCAAACACATCTGGCATGCTGAATAAATACTCTAGTTTGACAGTAGATGGCGCTGAATTGCAAATTCAACCGTTACCGGGGTTACAGTAAACAGTAGTAGACGTGCAGCGCTTTATCAGGGGATTATACTGAGGTAAAACGACAATAAAATGCCATCGAGTCATTTCTTAAGACATTTACATTCAGAATGACATTTATATTACAGCTCTGTGTCTATAACACAGACCGGCTAAAAAATATTTGGAGCAAAAAACAGCCGGTTGAATCCCTTACAAAAGTTAAAAAAACGGTTTTTACTACACTTTAAACCAAAAAGCATTGTCTGTTACAGAAACCATGGTTAAAGCAATATTGCAATCAATACGCCATGAAACTAACGTTACTACTAAAAGAAGAAATGATTCATTTTCGTAAGGGACCATGCTGTTGGTGCTGTTTAGTATTAAAATAAATTGCGATGTCTCTCTACGTTTATGATGGCTTAAAAACGCGTGTTGGCATGGGTAACAGTTAATGAATGGAACAGGTGTAACGGACAAAAACTAGACAACAACGTTTTTGTACACTTATTTAAACGTGGCTGATAGTTTACTGTGTGTTAAAGCTTAAAGACACTTTGTAGCAAATAAAACATTACACAGAGATATATATTTTAAAACGTACCTCTCGTGTCTGTCCGCACTCAGCAGTGGCACCTGTTGACCATTGAAATTCAAAATGCGTGACGTGAGCCCGAATTTAACCCAACTCTCTGGGTTGTTATGGAAATAACCCAATACAAGCTAGGAATAACCCAACAGAACAACCCAATATGTTTAACCCACCTATTGGGTAAAACAAATAACCCAACGGTTTTTAGAGTGTACTACTTCAGCTGATTATATAGCATTGTAAACGTGAAAAACAGAAGCAATAATGCAAAATGTAAACATATACACCAAACAAATGCTCAGTAACATTGGTTTATTACTTTTATTTAAAATGAGTAGTAATACCTTTTCCACCGATAACTTTGAATCATTTCATATCTTATGATAACTTAATCAACCTGATGACGCTTTCTCATGTGTTGTAGTAAATGCTTTATCGCTTAAGCAGTGACGCGCAACCTATATGTGCGCAAACAAGTAATTAGTGTAGCTCGCAGCCCCTTCTGCTGGTGAGAATAATCATTACAAGATTGCTCCTGTCTGGGACTCCAAAGACTAAATGTTGAACGGGTTTTTCAGTGTATTTGCTGGTTGTTTTGGACGTGCTGTAAAACAGGGACATTTCTGGGGACAGTTCCAGTCGGGGACAGTGTTGGGGTTAACGCATTACAAGTAACTTGCATTAAGTAATAATATTACTTTTCTGAAGTAACGAGTAAAGTAACACATTACTTTATAAATGTACACATTAATATTTCAGTTACTTTTTTTAAAAAAAAGTAATGCGAGTTACTTTTTTAAAAACAGTAATGCGAGTTACTTTTTGGTTTAATTAATTCAATTTAAAAATTAAATAATGTACTGAATTAAACTGGACTTATTAACCATACACTCTAAAAACAAACGGTGCTATATAGCACCAAAAGTGGTTCTTTGCTCGTAATCATAGAAGAACCGTTTTTAGTGCCATATAGCACTGGTGAAGCACCTGTGTAGAACCATATAGTGCTATGTAGAACCATGTGTGGTGCTATATGGCCCCTATTTGGTTCTACACCGGTGCAACACAGGTGCTTCACCGGTGCTATATGGCACTAAAAACGGTTCTTCTATGATTACGAGCAAAGAACCACTTTTGGTGCTATATAGCACCGTTTGTTTTTAGAGAGTAGAACTACACACTCTGAACGCCTGAGCGGGAACAGTTTGAGTCAGAAACAGAGATGGCAGGCCAGAGCTTGACATTTTTGCAATCATAAAAAAACACCTGCAAGGCCTGAAAGAGATCAAGCCTCAGCCAATTAAGAAAAACTAACGTAAGCATTACTTTCCAAGAAAAGTAAGTGTCACGGGGTGAATATAGAGGGCGGAACTAAAATGAAGAAGGTTAGTTCCGCCCGGAGACGGTTTCCACCCGGGCCAAAATTTTTATAGCACCTTTAAGATGACTTCCTGGTTTCCATGGCAGCCTAATCTAGGGCTTATGAGAAGCAAGTGGGGATTATTAAGATGGCAACTCACGATTGGAGGACCCAGGCGAAGATGACAGATAAATAGATTTACAACAGCACAAGGGGAGAGTTGATTTCCGGGGGCGAGCTCTGCTCCGCCTAAGGCGGACCACGAACATACACTTCCTGCAAGCGCCGAGGGCGCCGTTGATCCGGGGATCGCTCTAAGAGCGGACGGAAAGAGTGCGGGCCCAAGAGAAGCGAAAAGGACAGAGTTGTGGCTGTATTGTATAGCAGAGCTCCACGGAAAGAGAACGTGCTTGGTGACAGTGTTTTTTTTGGCTGTTGGTCCTTTGGTGACGGTGTGCTGTGCCGGTGATTGTTGGATGCCACGAGGATTGGATACTGAAAGAGTAGGTGAAGAAGAAATGCTAAGCGTGGAGTAGTTTGAATAGCGGAAGGAAAGCAGTGGTTGTTTTGCGACCGAAGCCCAAAGGGTGTGAGTATTACCTGTTCTGTGCCGTTTATCATTCCGGCCCCACCGAACGGAGAGAGATAAGCGTGGGCGAGCCGCGGTGTTCATCGGGATCACACGAGGCGGTCCCGTGTCTTTTTCCTCCTGTCCAACCCTACCCCCGGAAGGCTAGTCCAACGTCCGTACGGCATTCCAGGTCGAGGTCGGCTTCATCCTTAGATTCACGAAGTGTGTGTGTGTGTGTGTAGTGCTGTGGGTGAGTCCCCGTCTTCACTTGTGTGTGTGCGCTTGTCGCTTGCAGTGCTGTGCTGTGCCTTATTTTTTTTGATAGAAGCCGGATCGAGACCCAGGAGGCTGTGAGGAAGCCCAGGCCATTTGAGGTCTGCGGGGTGGGAGGAAAGGCATACGCAAGAAGGGACCCCCTAGAGACCCTGTCCCCCCCCCCCCCCCTTAACTTGTTGGAGGCCAGAAGAGGCCGTTATTTTAAGTTCCCCTTTTCCCTCACCTACTTACCATTTTAAATAATTTAAATAAAGTTGGTTTTAAATTTTACTCTTACCTTGTGTGTCTGGTCATTGGGGCGGCTTTGGGAACCTCCTCGAGGTGGAAACTAGGAAGGGGCATGGCCCTTTAGATATTTTGGGTCCGCCCCGACCTGTGACAGATTTGGCGTAGTCGGCAGGATTCCACCTCGAGTTGAGCGACCAAGGTCCCCCAAATGGCCTACCACATTTTTAAAGACCCCATTCAATTTTCCCCATCACCACGAGCCCGTTCTAGGGACTACAACGGTTTGGCAGGGGGGGATGTCACGGGGTGACTATAGAGGGCGGAACTAATATGAAGTTAGTTCCGCCCGGAGACGGTTTCTCCCCTGCCTGGGCCAAAATTTTTATAGCACCTTTAAGATGACTTCCTGGTTTCCATGGCAGCCTAATCTAGGGCTTATGAGAAGCAGGTGGGGATTATTAAGATGGCAACTCACGATTGGAGGACCCAGGCGAAGATGACAGATAAATAGATTTACAACAGCACAAGGGGAGAGTTGATTTCCGGGGGCGAGCTCTGCTCCGCCTAAGGCGGACCACGAACATACACTTCCTGCAAGCGCAGAGGGCGCCGTTGATCCGGGGATCGCTCTAAGAGCGGACGGAAAGAGTGTGGGCCCAAGAGAAGCGAAAAGGACAGAGTTGTGGCTGTATTGTATAGCAGAGCTCCACGGAAAGAGAACGTGCTTGGTGACAGTGTTTTTTTTGGCTGTTGGTCCTTTGCTGACGGTGTGCTGTGCCGGTGATTGTTGGATGCCACAGAGGATTGGATACTGAAAGACTAGGTGCAGAAGGAACGCTAAGCGTGGAGTAGATAAGCATGGGCGAGCCGCGGAGCCATCTTAAAGAAGAAGCATTCATGTGAGTAGTACTGCTGTTCATTTTGTAATACCAACATAAAGTATTACCTGTTCTGTGCTGGTTATCATTCCGGCCCCACCGAACGGAGAGAGATCAGTATGTGCGAGCCGCGGAGTCGTCTTAAAGGTGAAGCAGTCGTGTGAATAGTATTGCTGTTCATCTTGTAATCAACACGAAGCATTACCTGTTCTGTGCTGTAAATCATTCCGGCCCCACCGAACGGAGAGAGATAAGCGTGGGCGAGCCGCGGAGCCATCTTAAAGAAGAAGCATTCATGTGAGTAGTACTGCTGTTCATTTTGTAATACCAACATAAAGTATTACCTGTTCTGTGCTGGTTATCATTCCGGCCCCACCGAACGGAGAGAGATCAGCGTGGGCGAGCCGCGGAGCCGTCTTAAAGGTGAAGCAGTCGTGTGAGTAGTATTGCTGTTCATCTTGTAATCAATACGAAGCATTACCTGTTCTGTGCTGTTTATCATTCCGGCCCCACCGAACGGAGAGAGATCAGCGTGGGCGAGCCGCGGAGAACTAGGAAGGGGCGTGGCCCTTTAGATATTTTGGGTCCGCCCCGACCTGTGACATAAGTAACGCAATTAGAAATCTGGTGTGTAAAAACATCTGATAAAGTTCTTAGAAAGAGCTGTTTTTCATACATTCTAAATCAAAAACTTCTTGCAGACATCTTCAATACGTCTATATGACATATTCTAGGAAACGTCTCCGAGACGTATTGCAGATGAGCAAAGAATCGAAAAATATGTCTTGCAGATGTAAACGCAGACATCAGATAGACGTCTCCAAGATGTATGTGTGCTATCAGGGCGATCTTTATATGGCAAGTATTTTTGAACCAACTTTATATGTAATCCTTAGAAACATTGTAAACCTATGATATTCTATTATATTCCAATTTTATATGTAATCCTTAAAAGCATTATGAACCTATGATGTGATGTTTTTATAGTTTATATCACAAATATTGTTTTAATGCAAGCATTGTAACACTGAGTTGAGAATATATGCATGATGGCTCTTAAAATGCATGTTTGGCAAATAAAAGTCTTATAAAAATTGTTAATTAGAGTAGAGTAGAGAGGAAAAAACATGTATTAGAAAATAATATAACAAGAGGTTGTAGCAGCCAATAATGTAATAAAGACCAATAACATAATAATTTTATTGTAATAAAACCAATAATGTAATAATTTGCCAATAATGTAATAACATTTATGAACCATAAGTTATTATAAGTTATACCACGGGTCTGTTGAATGCTGCATTCTGATTGGCTGAGAAGTGTTCTATGGGTGTTGATTATTTTTCTGTAAACCGCACACCTAACTTTTCAAATGTCTTAAAAATAGGCACCAGAGCAATGTTTGTGGTAACCGTGGTATAAGCGGAATAATTGACTCCGGTCCTTTGAATTATTTATAATAATGCACACCTGCGGTGTAACTCCGCTTCGCATCGTGCCGCATTAACACCTTGTTGTGCATTATTTTCTTATACTTCAATGGCCCGTCGTCAATTATTCCTTACTTATTACATTATTGGCTGCTCATTAAGTTATCGGCTTGGTTGGGAAAAAAACTATAAAAATGTAATAACTGCAGCCAATAATAAAATAACATACTGATATCACTTCATTTAAAGGAATAGTCTACTCATTTTCAATATTAAAATATGTTATTACCTTAACTAAGAACTGTTGAATCATCCCTCTGTCATCTGTGTGTGTGCACGTAAGCACTGGAGCGCGCTGCTACGCTACGATAGCATTTAGCTTAGCCCCATTCATTCAATGGTACCATTTAGAGATAAAGTTAGAAGTGACCAAACACATCAACGTTTTTCCTATTTAAGACGAGTAGTTATACGAGCAAGTTTGGTGGTACAAAATAAAACACAGCGCTTTTCTAAGCGGATTTAAAAGAGTAACTATATTTTATGGCGTAATAGCACTTTTGGGAGTACTTCGACTCGCCTGAAAAGTCTGCTCCCCTTCTCACTCTCATAATGGGAGAGGGAGGGTGTTACTGCGCCGAGTCGAAGTACTCCCAAAAGTGCTATTACGCCATACAATATAGTTACTCTTTTAAATCCGCTTAGAAAAGCGCTATGTTTTATTTTGTACCACCAAACTTGCTCGTATAACTACTTGTCTTAAATAGGAAAAACGTTGATGTGTTTGGTCACTTCTAACTTTATCTCTAAATGGTACCATTGAATGAATGGGGCTAAGCTAAATGCTATCGTAGCGTCGCAGCGCGCTCCAGTGCTTACGTGCACACACACAGATGACAGAGGGATGATTCAACAGTTCTTAGTTAAGGTAATAACATATTTTAATATTGAAAATGAGTAGACTATTCCTTTAAGGTTTATTTACTGGAAATAAAGTGTCAAACTTCCATGGCAAAGTACTTAGCTCTTCCAAATAGCTTAAAATCTTGACCATAAACACCCTCTCTGTCTTTGTATGTATTTATTTCCTCATTCTTATTTCATATTAAATAACTGATTTATTATAAAGTAATGTTTCATTAATAACTGTCATAATACATTGATATGGTAAATAGATGGTTCTGTTTTTTTACTTGCATAAAAAACTGTGATTTAAACAATGTAGCTAATGCCCTGTGTGTGTGTGTGTGTGTGTGCGTGCGTGCGTGCGTGTGTGCGCGTGCGCAAATGTGGTTTACGGGTATTAAAGATACTGTAACGACGGGGAAGGAGTTATAGGTCCTGAATTAGGCTTACTAAAAAACAAACAAATGTATTGTCCATATCTTAGAATTTTCCAGTGATCATGAAGACCTTGATTAGCTTGATCAGGTGTGTTTGATTAGGGTTGGAGCTAAACTCTGCAGTGCTCCGGCCCTCCAGGGTAAGATTTGGGAACCCTGGCTGTAAGGAATATAACAAGGAACGAACTCAAAAGGAGACGTGACAAAAATAAGTAATTTATTAACAAAAACAGGGAAAACAAAACCCACGAGGGGGCAAAACAAGACAGGATAAATGCAACACTAAACTAACATAAAACTAACAAAAACCAACAATGAACTCTACACTACCAGTGTTGGGCAAGTTACTGAAAATTAGTAATTAGTTACAGTTACTAGTTACTTCTTTTAAAAGTAACTGAATTACTCTACCAGTTACTGTATATCAAAAGTAATTAGTTACTAAGAAAAGTAACTTTTAAGTTACTTTTATGTCTGCTTTTTAAATGTACAGTCTTGTTCAAAATAATAGCAGTACAATGTGACTAACCAGAATAATCAAGGTTTTTAGTATATTTTTTTTATTGCTACATGGCAAACAAGTTGCCAGTAGGTTCAGTAGATTTTCAGAAAACAAATGAGACCCAGCATTCATGATATACACGCTCTTAAGGCTGTGCAAATGGGCAATTAGTTGAATTAGTTGAAAGGGGAGTGTTCAAAAAAATAGCAGTGTGGCATTCAATCACTGAGGTTATCAATTTTGTGAAGAAACAGGTGTGAATCAGGTGGCCCCTATTTAAGGATGAAGCCAACACTTGTTGAACATGCATTTGAAAGCTGAGGAAAATGGGTCGTTCAAGACATTGTTCAGAAGTTCAGAAGAACAGCGTACTTTGATTAAAAAGTTGATTGGAGAGGGGAAAACCTATAAAGAGGTGCAAAAAATGATAGGCTGTTCAGCTAAAATGATCTCCAATGCCTTAAAATGGAGAGCAAAACCAGAGAGACGTGGAAGAAAACGTCTCGGTTACGGATGTAACCCTCGTTCCCTGAAGGAG
This sequence comes from Misgurnus anguillicaudatus, assembly GCF_027580225.2. Taxonomy (NCBI): domain Eukaryota; kingdom Metazoa; phylum Chordata; class Actinopteri; order Cypriniformes; family Cobitidae; genus Misgurnus; species Misgurnus anguillicaudatus. Next base: position 8,250,866 of record NW_027395279.1, read on the forward strand.
GGAACGGAGACGTCACGTCGTGACCGACGAATTGGGAGCTCGCTTAGAGAGACCAATCTGCTTCGAATACTACTAAAACGCCAATGAACTTGGCATTGAGATATTTGCATAATGCTGGCGCCGCCCCGCCAGGTGCGTATATAAGGCGCACGTGCAAATAGGGAAATCAGCTTCTGTTCGCTGAGAAAGCCGGAAGGTGACCGGCCTAAACAGCAGGTGGCAGCACCTGTGGCGACGGGACGTGACGTCTCCGTTCCCTCCTTCAGGGAACGAGGGTTACATCCGTAACCGAGACGTTCCCTTTCAGTCGGTCACTACGACGTCACGTCGTGACCGACGAATTGGGAAACCCTACTAAAACGCCACTAGGGGCTGACCTCTTCCAGTGTCTGCTTAAAGCCCTCCGGTTCCACTTAAGGATAGGAGAATTAGGTTTCAAGGCAGAAGGCCGGGCACTAGATGTTCCTTTAACCCCACAGTAGTGCCAGCGACTGGGAAGCGCCCTATCTGAGCGGTATAGGGACGCTGCGGAAGCCACCGCCCCGTTAAGGGCTAATGGTGGACGAAAGTCAACCGTAGTTGAGGTATAAATGACAGCCGTGGCTGTGTAAGCAAAGCAGTGCTCTGCTAAGGGAAACGTGGGCTGGTAGGATTAACCCCACGGAATAATACTCACAAAGGAACCCGTTGGGACACAATGTGGGGCCCTGGCCAAACACGTAGGTTCGTAAGAATACAACTAGTGAAAGGCTGACAGCCAATGCTCCGCAACAAAGGCTGTCAAGGCAGTGGAGAGAGCAAATCAAACCATTACGCATTTTTGCTCTGTTAGCCTTCCATACTGAAAACTCAATTTGGAGCCTCAGTCGGAGGCTGCAAGCCGACTTGCGAGTCTGCTCTCCGTGTCCTCCCTGGTGAGGACAGAACACGAGAGGATACAGGCTCGATACGAACATTGTAGAATCTAATGAACGTATTAGGTGTCGCCCAACCAGCAGCTCTACAGATGTCTGTTAGCGAGGAACCACGAGCTAATGCCCAAGATGAGGCAACACTCCGAGTGGAGTGCGCTCTCAAATTAAAGGGGCAAGGAATGCCCTGCAAATTGTAAGCCAGGGCGATAGTATCAACTATCCAATGAGACATCCTCTGCTTAGTGACAGCTTTCCCTTTCTGCTGGCCACCATAACAAACAAAGAGCTGGTCTGAGGTCCTGAAGCTTTGCGTGCGGTCCACGTAGAATCGCAGTGCGCGTACGGGGCACAACAAAGCCTCGGTTGGGTTTGCCTGCTCCAAAGGCAATGCTTGCAAGCTCACCACTTGATCTCTGAAGGGAGTAGTGGGAACTTTGGGCACGTAGCCTGGTCTGGGTCTCAAGGTCACGCTCGAGACAGAAGGACCAAACTGAAGGCACGAATCGTCAACAGAGAATGCATGTAAATCCCCTATTCTCTTCACCGAGGCCAATGCTAGTAGGGTCAGAGCCTTCATGGATAGAAGCTTCAGACTCGCAGACTGCAAAGGCTCGAACGGAGGACTCTGTAGCGCTTTCAGCACCATGGACAGGTCCCAGGGAGGAATAGAAGGAGGGCGCGAGGGGTTTAGCCTGCGAGCGCCTCTCAGGAATCTAACAACCAAATCATGCTGGCCCACTGATCTGCCGTTAATAAGTGAGTGATGCGCAGATATAGCGGCGATATCAACTTTAATAGTGGACGGTGACAGCCTACCATCTAACCTATGTTGAAGATATAAAAGCACAATGTTAATAGGGCATTCTCTGGGGTCCTCGCGTTGCGAAGAGCACCAGGTGACGAAAAGGTTCCATTTTAACGCGTAAGCCCGTCTCGTAGACGGAGCTCGTGCCGCGTCAATAGTGTTAGATACCGCCTGGGGCAAATCACTTAAACCTTGCGCGCGCTCAACGACCAAACGTGGAGATCCCACAGGTCGGGGCGCGGGTGCCATAATGTGCCCCCTCCCTGAGAAAGAAGGTCCTTCCTCAGGGGAATCCGCCAGGGAGGGGCTGTCGCGAGGAGCATTAGTTCCGGAAACCAATTCCTGGTCGTCCAATATGGGGCGATCATTAAAAGGCTCTCCTCGTCCTGCCTGACTTTGCACAGTATCTGTGCTATTAAACTCACTGGGGGGAACGCGTATTTGCGCAGGCCCCGCGGCCAGCTGTGTGCCAACGCATCCACTGGCTGCCCTCGGTTAGTGAATAAAACAGGCGACAATGGGTATTGTTCGGTGACGCAAATAGGTCTATCTGCGCTCGACCGAATTTCCTCCAAATCAGCTGGACCGTCTGGGGGTGGAGTCGCCATTCGCCGGGGCGCGCTGCTCGGGAAAGCGCGTCTGCCGCTGTATTGAGCGAGCCCGGTATGTAAATGGCACGAAGGGACCTCAGATGCTTCTGACTCCAAAGGAGGAGATGACGAGCGAGATGCGACAGGTGACGAGAGCGCAAACCGCCTTGACGGTTGATATACGCTACGGTCGCAGTGTTGTCTGAGCGTACTAGTACATCCTTCCCTCGCAGCTCCTGAGCGAAGCGTACGAGTCCCAGATATACTGCCCATAACTCGCGGCAATTGATATGCCAATGCAACTGGGGTGCTGTCCACACCCCCGAAGCCGTGAGCTCGTCGTACGTGGCTCCCCAGCCCGTGTCGGAGGCATCTGTATGCACAACAGCATGCCGGGAGACCTGTCTCATGGACACGCCGGCCCTGAGAAACGCGGGGTCTGACCACGGGGGGAATGTTAGGCGACACGCAGGTGTAATGGTTACACGATGGATGCCAGCGCGCCACGCTCTCCTCGGGACTCGATCGTGAAGCCAACGCTGAAGCGGTCTCATATGGAGCAGCTCGAGCGGTGTCACGGCCGCTGCTGCTGCCATACGCCCCAGGAGTCTCTGAAATTGTTTCAGAGGGACCGCATTCTTCCCTCGGAATGAACCGAGGCAAGTCAGAATTGATTGGACGCGCTCTTCTGTTAAACGCGCCGATAAATCGATCGAGTCCAGTTCCATACCGAGAAAAGAGATCCTCTGCGTGGGGCAGAGTTTGCTCTTTTCCCAGTTGACCCGAAGACCCAAACGGGCGAGATGTTGAAGTGTTAAATCTCTGTGTTCGCACAGCGTCCGCCGAGAATGCGCTATTATAAGCCAATCGTCGAGGTAAGCCAGAATGCGAACACCGCTCTCTCTGAGGGGCTTTAACGCCGCCTCTACCACTTTCGTGAACACACGGGGAGAGAGAGACAGCCCGAACGGTAGTACTTTGTATTGGTATGCCCGCCCCTCGAACGCAAACCGGAGAAACGGTCGGTGACGAGGGAGAATGGACACATGAAAGTACGCGTCTTTCAGGTCTATCGCTGCAAACCAATCTTGGGGGCGTATTGCACTGAAAATTTGTTTCGGTGTAATCATCCTGAAAGACCTCTTCTGAAGAGATTTGTTCAGGACACGCAAATCCAAAATCGGTCGTAACCCGCCGCCTTTCTTGGGTACTATGAAATACGGGCTGTAGAAACCCGATCTCATCTCGGTAAGAGGGATCGGCTCGATCGCGTCCTTCGCCAGCAGGACTTCGACCTCTGCACGCAGTACATGTGCAACGGACGCTTTCACCGTGGTGAAACGTATGCCCGCAAATTTGGGAGTGTGCCGATTGAATTGAATTTCGTAACCGAGGCGGATCGTGCGTAAAACCCAACGAGACGGACTGGGAAGCTGAAGCCAAGCCCCCAGGGACCGTACGAGAGGAATTAACGGCACTACCGGTGTACCCGCGGCGGGGCAGCGAGGCGGGACAGGCGGGACTGCCGGTGCGTCTGCCGTGACAGCATAAGCATCTACAGTATGTGTGTGTGTGACACTGACCTGAGCCCGCTGAGGTAAACGGTCGTCCGGTCTCCTCAGCTGAGGACGCAGACTCCGAAGGGGTTGCTGGTGGTCCGGTCTCCGAAGGGGAGAGCTCGAACTCCTCAGAATACCCACTGGCGACAGAGGAGAGGGAGGAAGAGCATCTGACTGCCCGCTCACATCTCTCTCGATCCTCTGGAGACCTGGAGAAGGAATAGGAATGCACTCTTTTTGTGGTTTTGTGGGTGCCGGCTGAGAAGCCGGCGGAACAGAAACAAAACGAAACAAAAGATTTTCCACCCGGCCCTCTACCGGTGGAAGGAGCGGTGCCGTCACCGTCTCCCGTAGAGTGATCCCATCCAACTCCAGGTCGCCCGTCTCAGGGCCGCTTCGATTTCCGTTTGCCACGGGAAGCGGGTGGTGCGGGCGGGGCGGGCTGCCGACGGCTGTTCCCTCTCCGTGGTCTAGAAGACGTTCTAGCGGGGGGGGCGGAGGCAGCCGCCGGAGGGCGCCCTCGGCGAGGAGCAGACGGGGCCGCCGGCGCTGGGGGGCGAGATGAAGGTCGCTTGCGCCGGGGCATGATCTGAGCGATCGCTTCCGTCTGCTTCTGGGCGGCGGAGAACTGCTGGGCAAACGACTCCACCGACTCGCCGAACAGGCCTGCCTGGGATACGGGCGCATCCAAGAACTTGTTCTTTTCTGCATCCGTCATGTCAGCCAGACAGAGCCACAGATGGCGTTCCTGGACCACCATCGTGGACATCGCACGACCGATCGCCTGTGCCGTGACCTTCGTAGCACGGAGGGCCAGATCCGTAGCGGCCCGGAGCTCCGAAAGCACAGGCGAGTCGTGTCCTCCCTCGTGCAGATCTCTCAAGGCCTTGGCCTGGTGGACCTGCAGCAACGCCATAGCGTGCAGGGCTGAAGCCGCCTCTCCACATGCATGATAGGCAGCCCCCGTTAAACCGGAAGACTGTCTGCAAGCACGGGAGGGGAGGGCTGGGCGATCCTTCCAGGTGGAAGCGGTGGCCGGACACAATTGCATCACAACCGCACGCTCCACGGGGGGGATTCCCGTATAGCCCTTAGCGGCTCCATCGGTGAGGGAGGTGAGGGGGGAGGGCTGAAACGGCCGTAAACGGGTAGAATACGGCGACCTCCAGGTCCTGGTCAGCTCCTCGTGCACCTCGGGGAAGAAAGGTACCGGCGGAGAGGGTTGTGAAACCCGGGCAGCTCCAAAGAACCAATCATCCAGGCGGGACGGTTCGGGCTGTGGGGGGTGAACCCACTCCAACCCGACGGTCTCCGCCGCTCGAGAGAGCACGGCCACCATCTCTGGATCGAAATCCGGCGTCACGACCCATCCGGAAGGGGGGAGGACATCCAGATCCTCAGAGGTAGAGGGCCCACCCTCGGATGCTGCGGTCTCCGTGGACCCGGAGGGAGGCACGACAGATCCAACAGACATCGTAGAACACGACTCTGAAGTTTCCATCGGCGCATCAACCGGCTGTGGATGAGGAGGCTGAGAGGCAGAGGACGAATCCCCTGCCCGGTTCAGCACAGTGATGCGGAGATCATCCTTCGAGAGCTTCACAGCCGCACCGTGGCGGCGATCAGAGCTCGTCGGACGTGGGTTGCGTTTTTCCCGGAGGAAAGACAACCGTCTCCGCAAATCCACAAGGGACATGTTCTCGCAGTGAGAACACTTACCCCCAGCGAACGCTGCCTCAGCGTGCTCGATGCCCAAGCACGAAAGACAACGCTCGTGACCGTCCTTCGGACCCATATACTTCCCGCATCCAAGATCGCACGGACGAAAAGCCATCCTGAAAAGGACGCTAATGTCCGGATATACGAGAGAGTGGCTGCCTTTAACAAGGCACAAAGCTCTCTCGTATCACTCTTTTAGGGAAATTCACTCAGATGCTCAGTTGATGATGCGCACAGGGAAGGCAACGCACACACTAAACTCAAAACAAAAAAGATGCAGAGCCTGTGGAATACTGCGAAGCGTCCGCTGTGGTACTGCCAGTCCAACCAACTTCCGCAATCGATCCCAACAGAGTGAAGTAGCTTCTCAGTAGCAGATACTGCCGGCTTTCGAAGCGATAAAAAGCTGATTTCCCTATTTGCACGTGCGCCTTATATACGCACCTGGCGGGGCGGCGCCAGCATTATGCAAATATCTCAATGCCAAGTTCATTGGCGTTTTAGTAGTATTCGAAGCAGATTGGTCTCTCTAAGCGAGCTCCCAATTCGTCGGTCACGACGTGACGTCGTAGTGACCGACTGAAAGGGAACGGAAGACAACCATCAAAATGGATAGAAGAATAACCAGAATGGCAAAGGCACAGCCAATGATCACCTCCAGGATAATCAAAGACAGTCTGGAGTTACCTGTAAGTACTGTGACAGTTAGAAGACGTCTGTGTGAAGCTAATCTATTTTCAAGAATCCCCCGCAAAGTCCCTCTGTTAAAAAAAGGCATGTGCAGAAGAGGTTACAATTTGCCAAAGAACACATCAACTGGCCTAAAGAGAAATGGAGGAACATTTTGTGGACTGATGAGAGTAAAATTGTTCTTTTTGGGTCCAAGGGCCACAGGCAGTTTGTGAGACGACCCCCAAACTCTGAATTCAAGCCACAGTACACAGTGAAGACAGTGAAGCATGGAGGTGCAAGCATCATGATATGGGCATGTTTCTCCTACTATGGTGTTGGGCCTATTTATCACATACCAGGGATCATGGATCAGTTTGCATATGTTAAAATACTTGAAGAGGTCATGTTGCCCTATGCTGAAGAGGACATGCCCTTGAAATGGTTGTTTCAACAAGACAATGACCGAAAACACACTAGTAAACGGGCAAAGTCTTGGTTCCAAACCAACAAAATTAATGTTATGGAGTGGCCAGCCCAATCTCCAGACCTTAATCCAATTGAGAACTTGTGGGGTGATATCAAAAATGCTGTTTCTGAAGCAAAACCAAGAAATGTGAATGAATTGTGGAATGTTGTTAAAGAATCATGGAGTGGAATAACAGCTGAGAGGTGCCACAAGTTGGTTGACTCCATGCCACACAGATGTCAAGCAGTTTTAAAAAACTGTGGTCATACAACTAAATATTAGTTTAGTGATTCACAGGATTGCTAAATCCCAGAAAAAAAAATGTTTGTACAAAATAGTTTTGAGTTTGTACAGTCAAAGGTAGACACTGCTATTTTTTTGAACACACCCCTTTCAACTAATTGCCCAATTGCACAGCCTTAAGAGCGTGCATATCATGAATGCTGGGTCTTGTTTGTTTTCTGAGAATCTACTGAACCTACTGGTAACTTGTTTGCCACGTAGCAATAAAAAATATACTAAAAACCTTGATTATTCTGGTTAGTCACATTGTACTGCTATTATTTTGAACAATACTGTAAATATGAACAGTACTGAACAGTCAAACAATAAAATAATATGGATGGGCTATTTTACACGTAAGACTCTAATATATCACATACTGTAGATGTCTGTTAGCGAGGAACCACGAGCAAGTGCCCAAAATGAGGCAACACTTCTAGTAGAGTGAGCTCTCAAATTAAATAGACAAGGAATGCCCTGCAGATTATAAGCAAGGGCGATAGTATCAACTATCCAATGAGACATCCTCTGCTTAGTGACAGCTTTCCCTCTCTGCTGACCACCGTAACAAACAAAGAGCTGATCTGAAGTCCTGAGGCTTTGTGTGCGATCCACGTAGAGGCGTAGAGCTCGTACGGGACATAATAAAGCCATGGTTGGGTCTGCCTCCTCGGGGGGCAGCGCTTGCAAGCTCACCAACTGATCTCTGAAGGGAGTGGTGGGAACTTTGGGACGCAGAGCGAAAAAACGGTCTAAGGTGAGGGGAGATGGACACATGAAGTACACGTCTTACAGGTCTAAGGCTGCAAACCGATCTGAATATTGAAATACGAACCTCGGCGTTATCATCCTAAAGGATCACCTTTGTAGAGCCGGAGCGTAAATCAAATCGATCGTAACTCGCCACGTATTTTGGGAACTATGAGATAAGGCTGGAAAAACCCTATCATCATCTCGGTAAGAGGGACCAGCTCGAAACGTCCCTCGCCAGCAGGACATCGACTTTTGCACGCAGTACATGTGCATCGGACGCTTTCACTATAGTGAAACGAATGCCCGAGAATTTGGGGGAGTGCCGGTAATTGTATTTCGTAACCGAGGCGGATCGTGCGTAAAACCCAACGAGACGGGCTGGAGAGCTGAAGCCAAGCAGCCAGGGACCGTACAAGGGGAAAAACGGCACTACCGAAGTACCCGCGGTGGGGCAGCGAGCGGAACAGGTGCGACTGCCGGTGCGTCTGCTGTGACAGCATAAACATCTACAGTATGTGTGTGTGTGTGACACTGACCTGAGCCCGCTGAGGGTGACGGTCGTCCGGTCTCCTGCGCAGAGAGCGCTGATTCAGGAAAAACCCCCGCTGGCGATAGAGGAGAGGTAGGGTGAGCTGGTGTGTGCACGCTCACGGCTCTCTCGATCCTCCGGAGACCTGGAGAGGGTAGAGGAATGCACTCTTATGTGTGGTTAAGTGGGTACCGGCTGGACAGCCGGTGGAACAGATGCAAACCAAGGATTTTCCACCCGACCCTCTACCGGGGGAAGGAGCGAATTGCCGTCTCCTGAAGAGTGATCCTCTGCCACTCCGGGTCGCCCATCTCTGGCCACTTAAACTCCCGACTTTCAAGGAAGCGGCTAAGCGGGCGGAGCGAGCTGCTGACGACCGGTTCCCCTGCGCTGCCGAGATGGGGTCCGAGGAGGGGAACGGAGGTGGCCGCCGCAGGATGCCGACGATGAGAGGCAGACTGAGGAGCCGGCGTTGGTGGACAAAGGGCAGCTCTCTTCTGTCGGTGCACGACCTAGGAGATCGCCTCAGTCTGCGCAGCGGAGCTGTACGACTCCCCGGGCTCGCCAAAGAGGCCGGTCTGTGAGACAGGAGCATTCAGGAAGTTGTTCTCGTCTGCGTCCGTCATGTAAGCCAGACACAGCCAAAGGTGGTGATCTTGAACCACTGTGTTGGACATCGCACGACTGAAGGTCGCGGCCTCCCTCGTAAATCTCTAAAGCCTTCGCTTGGGGAACCTGCAGCAACGTTATTGCGTGCAGGGCTGAAGCCGCCTCTCCGCATGCCTGATGGGCAGCGCCCGTAACCGGACGACTGTCTATACAAACACGGGAGGGAAGGGTTGGGTGGTCCCTCCAGGAACGCAGCTGCATCTCAACCCCCCGCACCACTGAAGGGGTCCCCGCCCTTAGCGGCTCCGTTGGTGAGGGAGGTGAGGGGTGAAAGCTGAACGGCCGAGATGGCCGCAAATCACGTCAGCTCTTCGTGCCGTTGGGAAAGAAAGGCACAGGAGGTGAGGACCGAGAGGCCCGAGCAGCTCCGAAGTCCCAATCATGTGGGCGGGACGGTTCGAGCGGAGAGGGGTTAACCCCTCCAACTCTACCATTTCCGTTGCTCGAGCGGGCACGGCACTCACCATGGCGGCGTCAGCACTGCAAAGACGCGGACATCGTTCTCGTAGAAACGACAATCATCTCCGCAATCCAAGAAGGGTTATGCTCTCACAGAGAGAACCAAAAAACTCTCCACAAACTCAGCCTCGGAGTGCTCGATGCCCAAGCACGAAGACAGCGCTCATGACCGTCACTGGAATCCCTGTACTTCTCGCATCCAAGATCGCACGGAGGAAAAGCTATCCTGAAAAGGACGCTGATCTCCGAATATACGAAAGAGTGGCTGTCTTTAAAAAGACACAGAGCTCTCACGTATCACTCTTTAGGGAAATCACTCTTTAGGTGCTCAGCTGATGATGCGCACAGGGAGAGGCAACGCACACACTAAACTCAAAACAAAAAAGATGCAGAGCAGTGGAATACTGCTTGTCAATCAACTTCAGCAACCGTTCCCAGAAGAGCAAGTAGCTTCTCAGTAGCAGATAATGCCGGCTTTCGAAGCGAAAAAGCTAATTTCCATATTTGCAGCTGCGGCTTATATACGCATCTGGTGGGGCGGCGCCAGCATTATGCAAATATCTCAATGCCAAGTTCATTGGCGTTTTAGTAGTTTACGAAGCAGATTGGTCTCTCTAAGCGAGTTCCCAATTCGTCGGTCACGACGTGACGTCGTAGTGACCGACTGAAAGGGAACTTAGCAGTTTCCATAGTCAGCAAATGTGTATGTGATTTTTCTGACTTCTGTCTTATAGCCATTACTGAGAACAGCAGACCTGTCAGAGACAGCACTGAAAAATGAATTAACGTAGGTTATGATCTACTCAGTATTTTTGGTGAAGCATTTTTACACTTAAAAAAATTGAGTACATTTGAAAGCTGTAAAATCGAGTAGATTTCAATAATTACATTAATTTCCTATCACAAATTAAATTGAGTAGATGGAATCAAAAATATTAAAGCAAATCAATAAAAAAATCCTAATTGAAGTCTACTAAAAAATTGAGTTGATATAATTAAAAATGTTACTTAGATGTAGCTTAAAATTTTGTGAATATTATTTAACTGAAATAAATTAGTTTTATTTACTTAATGTTATAAATTTATTTCATACTGAACCATCAATTGTCAATGATAAACAAAGCAATTTGTACAGGTTGTTTTATTGAAAATGGCAAACATTGTACATGTTACAAAAACAATCAGCTGAATAAACTCTGAGAGGTCTCTCAAATTCACAGCATGCAGAATCACCTCTTGAACCCAGACAGGAGGACCAACACAACTTGTACATGCAACAATGATACTTTTATTTAAACGACTGTCCGCTGTGACTCTGGACGCTGCCACAGAGCAACACTAAATAACATATTTGTCTCAAATCTTTAACGATTAACATGGGCTGCCTGCGAATGCATATTTTACATCTGAAGTAAACTTTGTCTGACTAAACTCGCGCTATTTAATGCGAACTTCCGGTGTGGTGTCAAAATCTGTGAGTTGTCCTACACGAGATGTGACGCTTCTCGACCGGTGAGCGACACCCTTAACACAAAAAAGGAAAATAAAACATAGGCATATGTAGTCGAGAGATTCTCAAATATATTGATTCAAATTTACAACAAATATTAAGGATATCTATTAGAAATAATCTGTTAGTTAAATACTTATTTTATTTGATGTACAGTCTTGTTCAAAATAATAGCAGTACAATGTGACTAACCAGAATAATTAAGGTTTTTAGTATATTTTTTATTGCTACGTGGCAAACAAGTTACCAGTAGGTTCAGTAGATTCTCAGAAAACAAACAAGACCCAGCATTCATGATATGCACGCTCTTAAGGCTGTGCAATTGGGCAATTAGTTGAAAGGGGTGTGTTCAAAAAAATAGCAGTGTCTACCTTTGACTGTACAAACTCAAAACTATTTTGTACAAACATTTTTTTTTCGGGGATTTAGCAATCCTGTGAATCACTAAACTAATATTTAGTTGTATGACCACAGTTTTTTTAAAACTGCTTGAAATCTGTGTGGCATGGAGTCAACCAACTTGTGGCACCTCTCAGCTGTTATTCCACTCCATGATTCTTTAACAACATTCCACAATTCATCACATTTCTTGGTTTTGCTTCAGAAACAGCATTTTTGATATCACCCCACAAGTCCTCAATTGGATTAAGGTCTGGAGATTGGGCTGGCCACTCCATAACATTAATTTTGTTGGTTTGGAACCAAGACTTTGCCCGTTTACTAGTGTGTTTTGGGTCATTGTCTTGTTAAAACAACCATTTCAAGGGCATGTCCTCTTCAGCATAGGGCAACATGACCTCTTCAAGTATTTTAACATATGCAAACTGATCCATGATCCCTGGTATGCGATAAATAGGCCCAACACCATAGTAGGAGAAACATGCCCATATCATGATGCTTGCACCTCCATGCTTCACTGTCTTCACTGTGTACTGTGGCTTGAATTCAGAGTTTGGGGGTCGTCTCACAAACTGCCTGTGGCCCTTGGACCCAAAAAGAACAATTTTACTCTCATCAGTCCACAAAATGTTCCTCCATTTCTCTTTAGGCCAGTTGATGTGTTCTTTGGCAAATTGTAACCTCTTCTGCACATGCCTTTTTTTTAACAGAGGGACTTTGCGGGGGATTCTTGAAAATAGATTAGCTTCACACAGACGTCTTCTAACTGTCACAGTACTTACAGGTAACTCCAGACTGTCTTTGATCATCCTGGAGGTGATCATTGGCTGTGCCTTTGCCATTCTGGTTATTCTTCTATCCATTTTGATGGTTGTCTTCCGTTTTCTTCCACGTCTCTCTGGTTTTGCTCTCCATTTTAAGGCATTGGAGATCATTTTAGCTGAACAGCCTATCATTTTTTGCACCTCTTTATAGGTTTTCCCCTCTCCAATCAACTTTTTAATCAAAGTACGCTGTTCTTCTGAACAATGTCTTGAACGACCCATTTTCTCAGCTTTCAAATGCATGTTCAACAAGTGTTGGCTTCATCCTTAAATAGGGGCCACCTGATTCACACCTGTTTCTTCACAAAATTGATGACCTCAGTGATTGAATGCCACACTGCTATTTTTTTGAACACACCCCTTTCAACTAATTCAACTAATTGCCCAATTGCACAGCCTTAAGAGCGTGCATATCATGAATGCGGGGTCCTGTTTGTTTTCTGAGAATCTACTGAACCTACTGGTAATTTGTTTGCCATGTAGCAATAAAAAATATACTAAAAACCTTGATTATTCTGGTTAGTCACATTGTACTGCTATTATTTTGAACAAGACTGTATACAACTAAATAATATCTGTACATTTTACACAAAAATATCTGTTTATTTTTTAGTCATTTATTTTAGTTTGTCCAAATCAAAAAATCAACTTAGTGACATAAAGAGATTTTATTAAGTTATTTTAATCATTTATTTTAGTGAAATTTACAAAGCCAATGAATTATTTTTTACAGTGTAGCTTATATCAACGTATGTAATTCTCAGTTCCCTGTCCTAGCTTATACCAACCCAACGTATGCAATTCTCAGTTCACTGCTCTAGCTTCTAATAACTTAATGCAATTCTCAGTTCCCTGTTTCATCATATAATAGCGTGCACACCTATTATGCATGCCTATCCAAAATGTCAACTCTATAAGCATCTCCACAATAGACCGGATATTGAAGAAACATCAGATGACAATGAAGCAAATTTACAGGGTACCATTTGAGAGGAACTCTGATAGAGTAAAAGAGGTATCAGTATGTGCATGTAAGTCAGTTATTGGTTATCCATCATTATAACCTTTTTACAATTAAGCAGTTTTTCCCAAACTTTTTGGCTTCAGTACCCACTATACCTGATTTGAGTATCCAGGTTATCCATTTATGAATGAATTGACTTCAACATTTAGCCTAAAAACTGCAGCTTACTGTATGATGCAATTATCATTATAATCCTTATTTTGAAGAATATAACATACAATAAAAAAGGATCAAAGAGCTGCAATTAGTGTCTCCCATGTATATCTATCTAATACTCTGGGTTTCACTGTAACATTTCAGTAAGTTTTGTCATTGATGTTTTCCCCCTCCCCTTTCTGTCAAATACCACCTGTAGCCTACCTCTGCACATGTACCCCAGGTTTGGAACCACTGGAGTAGTGGCCACTGGCCAGTAGTATATTGAACTTCTGGAGAACAGAACATTTCTATGTAATTGTCTGTAACTGTAGTGTATGGCTCTTCTGTATGACTGATTTGATGGGTTTTTTTTTACGCTATTGTTGAAAATAATGGCATTGGAAGGAAATGAGACCCCTCACATACTCGTGTTTGTGGATGAACCTGGCTTCAACCTGGCCAAGGGCCGAAGACGTGACCGTATTAGTGGGCCACGGTGAATGTCCCAGGCCAGCGAGGGGGTAATATAATTATGTGTGCTGCCAGGGGTGATTCTAGGACTTTCATTTTATAAGGGTATATAAAATGTTTAATACAGTGTATGTACAAAGAGTGGCAGAGCTAGAAATAAATGGGGTAACCAGGGGGTGACCAAGGCTACTTTACACTTTACTTTGCTTAAAAGCATGTATGAATCTCATGCCTGCTGATTACTTTATATTACCCCAGATTAGATAAATACACTGTAAAAAAATTCCGTAGAAATTACAGTGTTGTTGCAGCTGGGTTGCCGTTTTTTTTCCCGTAGATTTAAATTTATGTTATTTACTGGCAAGAGTTTGTTCAAAGAAAGTTAAATACATTTTAAATATTAACAAGTCTTTATCTTTACAGAATAAAACTATACAATAACAGCCTCATGCAAAGCATTCTGGGAACCAGAAATCATCATCAACCTTTTTCTGTTTTTTGCTTCAGATTTTGTTTCCCAGAATGTTTTGCTTGATGCTGTTTTTTTAGGTTTACTCTATAAAGACAAAGACTTGTAAATGTTAAATGTTCATTTAACTTTGAACAAAATGTTGCCAGTAAATAACATAAATGTAAATCTACGGTAAGTTACCGGCAACCCAGCTGCAATTTCTACAGATTTTTTTACAGTATAGTGCACTATGGATTACTGTAAACATAATGTAAGGCTGAATTTTAAACTTTTCTATTTCTCACACCTGATTTACTCTCTGTTAAAGGAATAGTCTACTCATTTTCAATATTAAAATATGTTATTACCTTAACTAAGAATTGTTGATACATCCCTCTATCATCTGTGTGCGTGCACGTAAGCGCTGAAGCGCTGCGACACTTCGATAGCATTTAGCTTAGCCCCATTCATTCAATGGTACCATTTAGAGATAAAGTTAGAAGTGACCAAACACATCAACGTTTTTCCTATTTAAGACGAGTAGTTATACGAGCAAGTTTGGTGGTACAAAATAAAACGTAGCGCTTTTCTAAGCGGATTTAAAAGAGGAACTATATTTTATGGCGTAATAGCGCTTTTGGGAGTACTTCGACTCGCCTGAAAAGTCCGCTCCCCTTCTCACTCTCATAATGGGAGAGGGAGGGTGTTACTGCGCCGAGTCCAAGTACTCCCAAAAGTGCTATTACGCCATACAATGTACAGTGTTTCCCATACATTGATTTATTTGTGGTGGCCCACCACAGAATCAACACTGGCCCCCACAAATAGAATTTTCATGATTCCCATTTACATTTTTATTTCACTATTTAAAACAGCTTAATTCGGCTTAAAATATAATTTGATATATAATACAGATCAAATACAGATACAGATCAAAGAGTAGAAGTGAAACATTTCAGGTGCCAACACTAGATCAAACGCAAACACGACATGATGACGTCACATATATGCTAATTAGCGGGTGACGTCATCACCACCACAGTCTCCTCAAAATCCTGTGGAAAACACTGAATGTAGCTCCTCTTTTAAATCCGCTTAGAAAAGCGCTACGTTTTATTTTGTACCACCAAACTTGCTCGAATAACTAATCGTCTTAAATAGGAAAAACGTTGATGTGTTTGGTCACTTCTAACTTTATCTCTAAATGGTACCATTGAATGAATGGGGCTAAGCTAAATGCTATCGAAGCGTCGCAGCGCGCTCCAGCGCTTACGTGCACGCACACAGATGATAGAGGGATGTATCAACAATTCTTAGTTAAGGTAATAACATATTTTAATATTTTTTTTAAGATAATCAATTGTTTACTACCAGTGTTGGTCAAGTTACTTGGAAAAAGTAATTAGTTACTGCAGTGTTTCCTCTAGGATTTTTTTCAGCTGTGGCGGCAGGGGGCGCCCATGATGATTATAAATGTACATTATTTTTTTTAAAGTAGAATATAGGCTACAGTAAACTAACATGTATTTTTTATCATTTTCATGCTGTCATTTACTTTTCCTCATATTTATAGCATATTGCTTTTCTATGTTTGAACTAAAATGTATTTTCTTAAAAAACGTTACATAGCTACGTACGTAGTTCGGATATTTCATTGTAGTTTTAATGTAGTGTGCATTGCAAGTTGTGCTCGTGTTTAGCGTTACAGAGCTGTTGCAAACTCACGCACAGTCCTGTTTGATAATCCGCACCACTGTGATTGACCGAACATCCATCAGCAGCAATTTTATTTCACACCCGGTCCGGACCATTTGACATAAAGACCCCGAGCCGGTCACACCGCAAATCGCGCAGTTGAATAGAAACCTTTAACGGTCTTCAGACAGATCTTAAACACAAAGCACGGGGCCATTTAAAAACGAGTCGAATTTTGGTCTTGGATGTTAGACCCGCATTTTACTCTTGTCTATTGAGTCCTGACCTGCATCTACAACGCAAATGACGCGCGAAAAGCCTATTATTACACCCGTTAGATCAGATCCCGTGGGTACCCCGACCCTGCTGTTTCGTCTGAAAACAGATAAAACAGTCTCACCGTCTGCCCCAAGTTTCTATTACCAACGTTCTTCTCTTCCACGGGAATAATGTAAGTTTCCTTACAAACAGATTCGACTATTAATGTCTTGCAGTCGCATATAAGTAGTATTCAGTATTTAGCGTTTTGTTTTTGGACAAATATCATATCATTTAATGTGAAACTTTGTGAGTGTCGATCTAAAGCACAGAAGATTGATTGACAGCTGAGCGGTCAGCAGCGCGCTACGGCGCTTATAGCCTATATTCTGAATAACTAATGACCAGATAAGTTGATAATATGAGTACAGTGATTCCAAATGAATCTCCAAAAAACTCGTAATATGTTAAATCGAAAGTTTAATAATGTCTTTTCTCGCAGCCCTGCGCTGCGTCCGCGTTGAACATCAAATGCGTGATGACCTTGCACCTTAAATTACCCTAAATTTATAGTCATAAAGATAAAAGTAAAACAATATTCGAAACTTCAAATTATGTCTTTTTATTTGTATAAACTCATAATAAGGAGAAAACTTTGTGCTTATTTAAAATCATTAAAACATGACGTGCTTTCTGCTGCTTTGGTCAGCGCGTCACAAAAAAACAGAAACTCAAATACTTTTTTATTCGTTTTGTCAATTTAATTATTATTTAAGTGTAACATATTTCGTATAGGCTTATTTATTTTATTATTATTTCTCAAAACAGAGACGTAGCCTAATCATCCTCTGTTGATTTAAATCTATTTGTTTATTAAACTAAACCCATGGAAGAAATTATGATACTTTAGGAGATTTATTTATAAATGAGTTAACACGCGAATCCAGAAAGAAATTTATTTCTAAGACAGCCAGTCTGGCAGAGCGGACATTTCTGTAGCTTTTTTGCGAGCTGCCGCCGTGGGTTTTGTCTAGAAGGGATACAGCAAATGCCGAAAAGTTAAGGATTAGGATTGGAGGTAGGATTATTAGGATGAAAACAGCGGCTCTGGCTAAATGAGATACAAATACATCCTACAATCGTGTGAAATTTTGTGTTTAGAGTTGGGTTTGGTTGAAGGATTAGGATAAAACAGTGGTCATCCAGCGAGATTTCGTTTGCTGTATCCCTTCTATCCACAACCGCAGGCGTGGCGGGGATGTTTTAGGCATGGCGGGCCGCCACGGTAGAATGTATATAGCGGAAACACTGTACTGATTACTGATTACTTCCCTAAGAAAGTAATCCCGTTACTTTACTGATTACTTATTTTCAAAAGTAATTAGTTACTTTACTAGTTACTTTACTAATTACTTTTCAAAAACATGATGCACGACCTGAATATGCTACACAGTATCAAGCAATAGGGCCCGGTTGCATAAAGCACCTTAAGTGTAATGTTCCCTTAAATTCACCCTTATATTTCATTTAAACTTAAGGTTGCAAAAAAAACCCTTAAGCTTTTTCTGTTGCATCTCCATGGCAACAATAGTATTTTATAAACCTGGGTCGCTGTCGTGAAACATTTAACGATTACCCTTTCCTAAGAGAACCATTTCAGGGATTATACTGTATGCAACACCTTTAAATTATTATCTTACTGTAGGTAAAGGGAATTTACCCCTTAAGTGTCATACTTAAGGTGCTTTATGCAACCGGGCCAAGACCTTTCTGCATAATTCTATTCTTTCTGCATCCATCATCTAAAATTGAATCAAATTAAACATTCTCTGTTTTAACCTCTCGACACGCACTTATTCGTTTTTTTAAGCCTGCTAACATTAATAATATTAATATCAACATTAATATACATCGTTTAAAATGTCTACGGGTTTAGCATCAGTGTATGGTCTCTGTTTTGAGATACATATCATATCATGTAGTAAGTTATTTTGTTACAGAAGTCCAACATGCAAAAATATAAACGGGACTTCTTACCTTATAACGATCGCGAGTCGAATCCGGTCTGTTTCAGATGTGTGAATAACCCATAAAATTCATTAAATGACAACTTTTGTCCACAAATGCGTATAATCCATGAAATATAGTCTGTTGTTTACATCAGATTTCGCGTGAACGTGTATGAGATGGAGCCGCAGCGGTCACGTCAGCTTGTCCACAAATGCGTATAATCCATGAAATACAGATATATAGTCCGTTGTTTTACATCAGATTTCGCGTGAACGTGTATGAGATGGAGCCGCAGCGGTCATGTCAGCTGGGGGTTCAGGGATATTTTCAGTAAGTTTCACATTACTGAGCCGGCTTGCTAGGTGTTTGCTTAGATTTGAGGTGGAATCTTTCGCTGTAGATAAAAGTTTTATTCCCACGCAGAGTGTACAGCGGACGCTGATGTTTTTGTTACCGTTAACTGGGTTAAACTCAAAGTAATGTCGGTACTTCCAAGCATTAAACGCTGCATAGTCTTGTTCTCTTCCGCGCTCCATGTTGTCTTCTCACGTTCAACAATACACTGACTGAGGGCGCGGCGCTCATACGTCATTGTCACTCGACTCGCGTCACCACACGAGAGAGTCTCACGAAACAAAATCAAGATTAAAAAATAACGCAGTAACGCAGCCTGCTAACGGGGTAACAGTAATCTAATTACTGGTTTTGCAATTGTAATCCCTTACTTTAGCCTACTCGTTACTTGAAAAAAGTAATCGGATTACAGTAACGCGTTACTTCTAACGCGTTACTGCCCATCACTGTTTACTACACTGTAAAAAAAATCTGTAGAAATTACAGTATTACTGGGTATTACTGGCAACCAGCTACCAGTAACTTACTGTAGATTTTACATTTATTTTATTTAATGGCAACAGTTTGTTTAAAGTTAAATGAACATGAAACATTTTCAGTCTTTATCTTCTACAGTAAGTTACTGGAAACCAGCTGCATAATCACAGCTAATTTTTTACAGTGTTTTTATTTTCAGTTTTATACACAATTGTATTCTGTTAGCTAGACAAAAAACAGTACAGTAACCATTGTCAATAAAGAACTGGGCTAAGACTGAAAGGTGGACATGAGGGATATTTCAATGGTCCTCTGCCATATGACAAAACATCTAAACATTTTGTCTAAACAAGGGACGAAGCATTTTGGGGGCACTGACTGCTTAAAGGCGGAGTCCATGATGTTTGAAAGCCAATGTTGATATTTGAAATCACCTAAACAAACACGCCCCTACCCCAATAGAATCTGGACCTTCTGTTGATAGACCCGCCCCACACATACGCAACCCGGCATTTGATTTGATTTGATTGGCTATAAGTGTGTTTCGGTAGTCGGCCCGTCTCCTTTTCCAGCGCGTTTTTCAAACATCGTGGACTCCGCCTTTAAATGAGAAGGAAATTTAGTTTTGACACGATTGAGAGTGAGCTATAGTGTTGTGCTTAACTGTAAGACTGATAATCTGACGCATTATCCTTTGTGCTCACTTTCAAACAGCCATCTGATCCATCCTCCGCCATTCCACACCGCTCTTTTGTCCGTCTCTACGACACGCAGAGTTTATTATCCGTTTATAAACTGTGATCACGCTATCACAACTTGCCTATAATCTTATTACTTATTAATAACGCATTAAACTCAATTTAGTCAGCTTGAAGTTTGGTTCGGTTTGTCTAAAAAAGCAAAATGTTGTTGTAGATATACTATACATATTATGAAAATGTACTGAACGGTACTGTAGTAAAACATATTAACTCTTTATAAAGACCCATGTTTTTTGCAGAATGATTACCTGTTGTATAACAACAGTTTTACTACAAATACACGGGATATACTAGTATACTAAAACCATATCTAATATGTGATTTTTTGTGTATTAAAATAATGATTCATTGTCATCAAGTTGGGTTGAAATTTAGTTTGAATGAAACTTTCTTTTATAGTGAAAACCACTTATAATCATTATGTTTTTTTATTACTTTCAAAATGCACTTGCTTACTTTAATTTTCATGTTTTATGTTTAGATGAGCACTAAACCAAAGAGCCACAAGGCTGCAAGCTCTGGGGTTTGGCCTTCTGGAGAAGACAATAGACCATCTCCGAGGCAGCAAAAGTGGTATAAGCTCTATCAGAAGGTAAAGAAAAGTTCTATGCATCTAATTACATAGTATGTGATATGTGTCCATGTGATATGTGTCATGTATCTTGGAGTGTCTGTGTTACTCGTAGCTGGTGACATAATGGATGATGCACCTTCAGTAAAGAGCATATGTTTCAGTAGTCTCGTGTTTGTCGTCTCATTCTTTATCGAAGAATCTGCCATACATGTGCCACATGTTTTTCACAAGAGCACAGAGGAAACAATTGATGGGTATGTTACAGATACTCAAAAACAAGGCAAAAATCTGTGAGATCGGGGATTTGACTTATTCGCTCATCAGAGACCGAATTGTATTCAGGATAAGAGGCGATGGTGTTCGTGCAAGATTATTACGTGAAGTGGACCTCACGTTGGAAAAGCATTTGATGTTTGCAGAGCTAACGAGATAATGTCAAATGAAATTAAAATGTTAGTAGAGGAAGTAGACGTAAGCAAGATTAGCAGCATTAAAAACACAAAGAGAAAAGGAGGCAAAACTCTGAAAAGTAAACCACATACAGCGGAAAGTTAAGACGAGACAAGCGTGAAATGTACAGGACGTGGTTACCAACATGAATACAAAATGTGCCCAGCATATGGTCATGCTTGATTGCAACCTGGTCTCATGGAAAATACGTTCCTGTGTGCAAAACATGCAACAAAAGAAACCACTTTGCAAACATGTGTAAAAGTCACCCCAAGAATTATAAATTATCTCTAAAAGATGTTTTGAATATGTGGTGAACTTCTACATCTTGCATGGTAAATACTACAGTATATCCATAAACATAAATTTGCAAAAGGCATACCTAAATGTAATTTATTCTTACTCGAGATGGAATTACTAATAACGAAAATAATTACATTTTGCTTACCTTTATGGAGAAAATGTTTATAGTGTAATGTCCCTGTTAGGTATACTATACTTTATGATACTCGAATGTTTATGGAAAAAGGAAGAAATATTTAGATGTGTACTTTTTTATTTTCTTTAATAATTTTCTTTCTTTATTTATTTTTGTATGTTTATGTTTATTTTACTTTTTTTCTTAATTTTTTTCCTCTCTTTTCTATGATCTGTTATTCTGTCTAAAGATGTTGAAACATTCCTGCTATGTGACTGTATGATTTAAGTCATTTGTTTCAATAAAGGGAAAAAATTTATAAATGTCAAGCCTTTACCAAGAAAATACAGGCAATGTAACAGTCAACAAAGTGATGAACAAGATTTCTTTGTCGGGACTATTGATGTACAAGCAATAAAAGATGTACACACTGTCACCACTAAACGAAAAATCAAGATGACAAGGACTCAAATCCTGAAAATAAAAAACGAGGCTATTGCATTTAAACTAGACACAGGTGCTGCTTGCAATGTTATATCTAACGAAATGTTCAAGTTTCTTTAACATTTTCAATGCTACACAATGGTAACGTTTGAAATGCTAGGCTGCTGCTAATAAACAGAATCACTGAAGAAAATATAAACAAAAAAGAGAAGAGATGAGCAGAAAAACTTACAGACACAAAGACTTCAACTGAAAATAACACAACACATTAAACCTCTCCCTATATCACCAGAGGAGAATTAAACATTTCCACAAACACCATTACCATCTTCATAGTATAAACCACTTTGACTTTATTTCTGTTATACATCTACAAAAGTTCTTACTGAGAATGAACATGTGTTGTTTACTAGACTTCACAAGCATTTTCTTTAAAGGTGCTCTAAGCGAATTCACGTGTTTTAGACCATAATTTCTTTTGTTGCATACAGCAAACATCTCTTCACTATCTGCTTGCTGCCTGTCCGCTGATCAAACTGTTAAAAAACGCGATCTCTGTAGACAGCCCAGCCTCCACAAACTGCAATAAAAACAAAGTGGCCAAACCTACAAACAGAAACGATGACAAAGTGTTCCAGCCAATAAACGACAGGAAGGATTTGGGGGTGGGGGTTGGGCACGTTCATGAAAGCACGGAAGGGAGGGAGAATGGGAGGAGTTAGCTACGCTCCGTTTGTTTGAAAACAGTTCAAACATCAACAAAAAGTAACGTCACACAGATTCGCTTAGAGCGCCTTTAAAGTCAACATTATGGTGATCACTGTTTTCATTAGTTGGGCTCTTTATTTGGTTTTATGTTTTGTTGCTATAACTGTGTCTCTTTGATGCATGTTTGTTATGGTAAAGAAAACCAAGAGATGATAGACTCTTGTGAGGTTGGATGTTTGATTATTGATCAGTAGTTTTCTTACCAGCCTTGTTATACTGCATCATAACAATTAGTAATATTAAGAGCAGGGCCGGATTAACATAAGGGCTTGATATAACAAGAAGTTATTGGAAAATGTGCCTGACTGATATAATTCACCCCACAATCAAATTAAGGGCCAATCCCATTTCTCTGTCTTACCCCTTCCCCTTCCCCTACCACTTCGTCTTACCCCTAGCCCTTGTCCCTCAAAACCAAGTGTTAAGCGCTAGGGGTGAAAACATACCCCTATGAAATGAGACACCGCTTAATATTTACGGTTACGTCATCAGTGAATCAGCCGCCGAGTTTCTTCTGGCGTCCCTGTGTGATACAGGACGGTATACGTAAAGCACGTACCGATGTCTCCAAAGCAAGTAGTGTTATGCACTGATATCAAACGAAATTCGCTGCTAACGTTAATGGAATTTAGTTAAAACTGTAGACAAGCATGCAGTCCATTTATGGCTAGTTAGAGAAATACGGGAATGTTGTGCAAATCAGCAAATACGGGAATGTTGTGCAAATCAGCAACGTAACGTTAGCTTAGCAAACTAGCGAAATTTTAAAACATTTAAATTAAGAACATAATTCAAATATATATGAACAGGACTGTGTAGAGCACAAAACAAGACGTTAGTAATTTTTAAATTAATTATTAAGCCGAAAATACTTACATTTATGGGACTCTCTGGACGCTCTGGCCGCCATTTTTGCCGGTTGCGCAGTGTATTCTGGGTACCCCTTGGTTTCAAGTAAGCTCGCGGAAATTCTTGGTTTTAAGGGGTATCTACCACTTGCCCTTAGCCCTACCCCTTGATCAAAACGAGAATTGGGATAGCCCTTACTCTCACGTGAACGTGCAAAACTAAGGGGTAGGGGTAAGGGGAAGGGGTAAGACAGAGAAATGGGATTGGCCCTAACTCTACAATTTGCGCCATGATGCTGGGAAACGCCTCTTTTCTGGTAGGCCTATAAATCGCTCGCTGGAATTAAAAAAATATGAAAAAGTGATAGTGGTGCACAAAAAGATAGTAGTGCACACCAGGGGCGTAGCCAGTAATGGGCCAGGGCGGCACTGGCCCGCCCACATAACTCCCTGGCCCGCCCAGGCAAGTTTAATCAAAATAAATTTTTTGTTTATTTTTTATTATTCAAATGCATTTAAAAAAAATATATTAATATAATGCTGATTTATTGTTGACCGGTGTGTGTATAATTTGCTTTCTAAATAAAATGGAGTTCTTAAAGCAAGTTGTAGGAAGCCTCCGGAACGTAATTGGTTGCTAGGGGTTTTGTGGGGAGCGATGGGCTCTGGCAGCCAGCCAGCTAACTTTGCTAACTGCTTTTTTAGCTAATATTAAAATTGCCACAATAATGGCTAAAGTTTCTTTAATGTGTTATTTAAAAAAACAAAGTTTTGAGGAAGACGATACGCCACTGCTTCCATATGCCGAGTCCTACCAGCCCAGTTTTTCAGACTCATCAACCCACAAGGCGGCTAGTCAGGCGCGCTGGTGGCGCCGGTTGCCGCTTGCTCCCTGGCGGCAGTTCCAGTGCGCTCTCCGGTCAGACTGACACAGGTTGACCCGCCGATCTAACGGCAATTGATGAACCACGTACGACCCAATTTGAATCCACGAGTACTACTCGCCTCAAAAACCTGTGCCTTTTGTCTTTTGAAAAATAACTGTGACTCTTTGGACTATAATGAGATAATTTCTGTTTTCAACATTGAACCCAGGCGTTTGCGTCTTGTTTTGTAGAATGAAAACAACAAAGGTAAGCCTGTTGTTTAACTCATTTCCTTAATTTTTGCTCTGGAAGTGATTTAACTAAGTGGTGTGTTGTGTATAGATGTATGCCTTATAGGTTAAGTTACATTGTTTAATTTAAACGAGTTGCTATTTTTTGGCACAAAAGCTTAGTTTCCACCAGGCTGATTGCACTGTATATGGTTGATTTAATATAAATTAGGCAGTGTGTTGTTATTTATTTCAAACCGTGCTCTGCTGAGAGTTTTCATTATTTCAATTTCCTGTTACTTTTAGCCTACTTTATTTCAGGTGAACTGTTTTTGCACTACTGACTAGCCTAAATAAGACTGCCTGGCCTGGTTTGTCCTTTATTGAGCTATGTGTTGGTTGAACATGTTTAGACAGGGTTTTATTATTGCCTTCGCCGAAAATTGCAAAGGAAAGATGTCACTGTTTTTGCAGATTGTCTATTCTTTTTTCTACTCTAAGGTTTAATTATTATTTAAGTCATTTTATTCTAGGATAAACTATTGGCCCACTCACTTTTGCCCGCCCAAAATACAAGTTCTGCCTACGCCCCTGGTGCACACTTAAGTGCAGCTTAAGTTAATGGGTTAAGCACTATTTGGATGGTAATTGCAATGTTTCCCATAAATTGATTTTTGCTGCGTCGCCACAGAGTCAACAATGGCCTCTACAAATTTATTTTTCATGATTACCATTTACATTTTTATTTAAATATTTTTTAAACAGCTTCATTCACTGTTGCTAGCGCTCAGCGGCGCCCCTCTCGGCCACGCACGCTCTCTCTTTCCCTGACAGTGCCTCTCTCACATGACACTGAGTGAAATAATTAAAAGTTGGTGGTGTTTTCCATGTGCGTTACCTCCAGACTTGTCTTTTCACGTAAACGTCAATAGATGTTCCAGAGAAGACGGCTGATCGAGTTTATCATGACTTAACGAAAGATTAGTAGTGTTTTCCCACACACCTCGGTTCTCTGTGTGTGAGCTCTCTCCCTCCCTATGGTGCGATATGCACGCACGCGTTCTGTAGTTTTGTGTAACAGTGTATTCTCTCATATTTTTTAAATTTGCACCGAATTGTCTGCGCTATACCTATACCAATCTATAATTAAACTATCACTTGCATTTAAAATAAAAGCGCCCATAAACGCAACAAGAGAAGAGCATCAGAAAAGCTCTGCACTGCATGAAACACACAGGTAATGCAGCCAAAATCACCTCGTATATCAGCTCTTCAATGTAAATGTATTGTGATTTTGTCAGACAATGTCGCATTTATAAATCAGTATTTTAGCAGTAGTAAAGTAACAGCTGATTGGATTAACCCCCTGGGGTCCAAAAACACTGCGCCGCGTTTTGACGTGTTTTTTCCTTATCATGGCAGAATCAACTTAAAATACTCCATCATTAATAATCATACACTTACGTGTTTGACATCATTTGAAACGGTAAAGGGTCTTCTTTAATATGTATACATTCACAATAACAACAGATCTTTGTGTTTTTGTCAAATAAAAAAAAATAAACAGGGTGTGCATCCAGACATTTCTGTCTCCGCCAGCTGTCTCTCAAAACACGTTACAAAAATTCAATTGAAACTCCGGGAATTCTCGTCACACAAACATGATACACATATCCAAAGAAAGCCTGAAATGTCTACTTTTAAACAAGCTAAATATAATCGAAAACAAATAATGCCTGTTTATATAATCTCCATTTAAGTAAAGAGAGTACCGTTTTTCCTGGCTGACTTCATTATCTTTAATTCGGTCACGCCCACAGGCAGTACCCGCTGTTGACATGGAAATCAACAGACGAGTGGTTCAAACCATAATAAACACAGCGTAAAGTTTATCAGATTTAAAGACTTTACCGCATGTTTGGATTATAAACTTTATACACACACATGAGGAATATCTTCATTTATGTCTGGACATTGAGGAAGAGAAGCATGTATCTTTAACGTTACCTTAGAAGAACAATGGAGGACGCACTGGAGCTGGATTAGAAGTAACGTTAACAGTTAATTTATACCATTTATATTTGCTATCATGTAATATGCTCATGGCTTGTGCAGTTCAGCCTACATACAGTAAGCAACCTCAGCAGACTGCACGCTTCGGATTGAAAAACTTTCGCATTGTTTCCAAACGAGGACGGTGCATGCTGTAACAGTGTTAAACACAGTTATTCACTTATATCCTTCATGGTAACTTTCACTAAGGCTGCACTGCTGTATCTTTTAAGTGTGTGCTGTAATATGATTCCATGTTTACATGCTTATTTACAAACAAATCCGCGTGACCTCCCGTAATGGCAGATATCTTTTACAAGTTGTACAGTGTTAGACACAGTTATTCACTTTCGTATCCTTCATGGCAACTTTGAGTAATGCTGCACTGCGGGATTTGCTGTAAAATGATTCCATATTGTTTACATGCAAGGTAATTCCATACATTGCGCTTTACACGCGACATCGTTTTTATGAGCGTCGTGTTACACGGAGACGCGAGCTCGCGCACATGGACGCCATATGCAATGTGTTTTTAAAGTTCATACAGAAACGCTTACAGAAACGCATTTAAAACAGAAGCTAGACGATAAGGGGATGGGCATCTGAAAACAGTCATCTGAAAACAGCTTTTTATATAACTAATTGCTGCAGATGTTTATCTGAGATTTAGTTTATGTACAAGATAGTTTATATGAATGTAGTATCAGTGATATTTACCCATCAGTTATATATGTAAGGGTATTTCTGTGGACAATTTGTGCTAACAGCTGTTTATAACTCTCTTAGAGGTCTGCATCTCTCTCATCAGTACAAAACTATGAAGTGGAAAAACACTTTTTGGACATAAAGTTATATGGTAACATGAGCCACATGAAGTTTACAGCTCTGTTGTTTATCAGTTGAAATGAAGGACCTTCATTTCGATTTTTATTATATTGTTAACTTCTTAATATACCTCAAACAAACATGTATACATTTGTCCTCACATTCTTTACTGTAGTTTCCAACATTCCTGCCTCATTATGCAGCTCATTATGCGAGCCTTTGTTTGCTAGCTGTCAATCAATCCTTCTCGCATACGGCCCCTTTAAACAAAAAGTGTCTTATAATTTCTAAATAAATATATTGTTCTATGTGAATAAGTAGGCATGGTGATTGTCACATCATTTTAAAGAAAAAACTCTAGACTACTAGATTCTGTTTAGAAAAGTGGGTTTTGTGGACTTATATCATTGACTTAAAAATGTTGCTTTTTTAAAAACCACGCATAAACATTTTTCTCTCAAAAATACAAACATGTACATACATGTAGCTCATATAATAATTAAGCCCAGTTTGTGCTGAATGCGGTGGTATGAGACACTTGCCATTATTATGTTTTAAAGCAACTGAAAAAAGACCAAATGTAAGAGCAAGTCAGAACCTCTGACAGTGTCCCAAAATGGTCGGACCCCAGAGGGTTAAACATGAGGTGTTATTAGATCGTGTTTATGTCACAGGAGTGACGATTTTTTGGGCGGAACCAAAAGTTGGGAAAGTTTGGTTCCGCCCGGATGTTTCCGCCCGGACCGGGAAGAGAAAACACCGGACATCCGGTAGCGCCGCGAGGGCTGTAATCAGCCGAACGACGGACAGCTGCGGGTAATTAACAAGAACGCCGGGTGATTGGACGAAGGCAACACCCGGGCGAATACTTAAGAGCAGCTTAAATCACAGTTTGGTTGTTGTTATGACCAGTGTTGGTGTGTGCTGTAGCGCTGAGTTAAACTCACGGGTACGCCAGTCGGATTATTGGACTCTCTCTCTCTCTCTTTGTGCATCGTGGGATTTCAGCGGATGCAAATATTGAAGACCTTACGGGTTGGAAAGTAAGTGGAGACTGACCTTGTATAAACGAAGTAAAGGAAGAAGGAACGTGCTATCGTGAGTACCCATCGGTGTAGCTGGAATTATCGTAGGCAAAGTCAACCTAAGGAAGCGTGAGATAACAGAAGCACCGCAGCTGTGAGTAAACGAACTCATTCATTGAATATACCTTGCATGTATTTGACCTGGACATCTTTTAAGTGCTTTCCAGCGAGAGTGAGTGGCCCTGCCCCTGAGTCAGCGTGGTGGGTGAGCCACAGGATCTTTGTGTGAGACAGCCACAGCGACGGAAACCAACTGCTAGGCCGTGTTACCATCTCCACATTCTTGCCCAGAGCGAGGCGAGGGAAGACGGGCGTCTATTGTGTGCACTGAGCGTGGTGGGTGAGTCTTGGATGTAGAAATTTCACTTTGAAGTGGTGCTGTGTATATTGCAGTGAGATTGCTGTGTCGTGTCAGACGTACCCCGCCTCCAGTCACTCGCTAGGGGCGCTGAAGAGGAAGACGGACCCTAGAATAACCTTGTGCATGATTATGCTGTGAGTGTGTTTCAGCATTGGAAATTGCGGAGTAGTTCCTGAAGTATTTTCGTAGCCAGACGCTTGGCGGACTTGTGTTAGGAGTGGCGGTGAAGATCTGTACGGCTGGCGGTTACATTGCTACTTTACCTGTGTGTTGTCTATCATCACAGAGTCAGAGGCGAAGGAGATCCGCTGCCCCGAGGTCTCTACAAAGGGGCGCCCCGGTCCGGTTGTCGATTGCCAACAGGCGTCGAGGAAAGGGCAGCGCTCGACCCGGGTGTGACGGCGTGACACTTCCGCCCCTCTGTTGAATCAACGAGTCAGCCGAGAGGGTTTTGGTCCCCGGCGCTATCTTGGAAATCACTGCCGGTCGATGCAGTACGCCTAGCCGTATTCGTGAGTCCGCTACCTTGAGAGAGTATAACATAACCTGTTCAGTCTGTCCATCAACAGGGAAGACAGCTGTCGTCTGTGGAGAAAGAGAGAGAGAAACAGTGTGAGCTCTAAGGAGACCCGTTGTGAAGGAGAACCATACGTACCAGAAGCTGTAATCAGCGACGAGGTGAGAGAACTAACTAAGAACGATTCACTGTGCCTTTGTGTCCCAGCTGTTGTCTGTGGAGAAAGAGAGAGAGAAACAGCGTGAGCTCTAAGGAGACCCGTTGTGAAGGAGAACCATACGTACCAGAAGCTGTAATCAGCGACGAGGTGAGAGAACTAACTAAGAACGATTCACTGTGCCTTTGTGTCCCAGCTGTCGTCTGTGGAGAAAGAGAGAGAGAAACAGTGTGAGCTCTAAGGAGACCCGTTGTGAAGGAGAACCATACGTACCAGAAGCTGTAATCAGCGACGAGGTGAGAGAATTACCTGAGAACGATTCACTGCGCCTTTGTGTCTTAGCTGTCGTCTGTGGAGAAAGAGAGAGAGAAACAGTGTGAGCTCTAAGGAGACCCGTTGTGAAGGAGAACCATACGTACCAGAAGCTGTAATCAGCGACGAGGTGAGAGAATTACCTGAGAACGATTCACTGTGCCTTTGTGTCCCAGCTGTCGTCGGTGGAGGAAGAGAGAGAGAAACAGTGTGAGTACTAAAGTGACGAGTTGAGGAGGAAGATTCATACTTACCCAGCAGCTGTGGTCGGTGGAGACCCTCGTGAGGACGATCCGCTGTGTCTTTGTGCCCTAGTGGTAGCCTGTAGAGAGGAAGAGAAACAGGAAAGGAGAGTGAGTCGACAATTAAGGAGCTGCGTGGGAAGACGGCGGAGTGCCGCGAACTACACGCAGGTACACGGACAGGAAACAGTACATGCCCATATTCATTGTGATTTTATTCTGCCTCCAGGAAGGAAGAGGAGCGCGCCACGGGCAGAGGGAACCAGAGGCGGGAGCCCGTTCCCCGACGTAACCCCCCCCCCTGGAGGACAGATCCTGATCCTAGTTTTAAATCCCCTTTCCCCGAGCCCCCATATATTTTAAATATTTAAATCAATAAAGAATATTTTTATACTTACCTGTACTCGTTGTTGTCTGGTCATTGGGTTGGTTTTGGGGACCTCCTCGAGGTGGAAGTTAGAAGGGGCGTGGCTTAACCCTTAGCGGCCAGCCCCTGGCTTGTGACAGATATTCACTATTTTATACTCTTTCTTTATGTGTGACAACAGAACAGATAATATGTGAAAATGGTATTCAGTGTATTGCAGTAGAAGACTGGCGTGGCAATCAGATGAAAGGGGGCCAGGGGCGCCGTTAGGGGGGGTTCAGAGTATGCCAGGCATATGGGCCCATGAGTACGCTAGGGGGCCCCACCGTCAGCACTTTTCCGTTTTTTTTATTGTACACGTTTAGTTATTAACACTGTAGTAAAATGTAAAGTAAATTAATATAAAACTACTGTAAATGACTTTGTGTTAAGTACAATTGAGACACTTTTAAAAAACAGCGTGCAAACATGACCTAGTAGATGCAATTACATAATTGGCGGATCTGGTGGTTTTTATTTTGATTCTGCGGGTATGGATTTGGGTGGGTAGGCAACATTTTGGTTTGGGATCAGTTTGGTGCGTTTGCTATGCAAAGTTACCACAAATAATCGACAGCCCTACAGTTTGCCATTTCAAGGTAAGATCTCACATGCCACTAAAAAGCATTCATGCTGCTCCTTAAACTGTATGTTTTATGAAAAATGAAAAATATTTGTGTTAATACAAAAGGACAGCAAGGGCTTTATTTAAGGAAATATTAGCATAGCGACCGCTGACAACTATTGCATTTCTAAGACGGACAATAACTTAATAGGCGTAGTTAAAAATATTATTTTCTAAATAAACATGAAATAGGAGAATTGTCTAAGCCATAATTGAGTTAAATTTTAAATCACTAAGAGCTGGATTTAATGTGACAGCGCATCATTTTCAAAGTGAAAGTGATTTATTTTTATTCAGGTTTGCAGGAGGTTTTGCCCAAAATAGTAAACTTAGTGCAGCTATTATAAACGCTATATCAGATTGTTTTTTACATGTATCCTAATAGAGAATGTCTGTTTTATATTTATGTTTGAGTATTGATGTGCTAAAATATTGTTGTAATGTTCTTAATTGTTTCAATTTAATTAGATTAGTCTGTAATTTTAAACGCAATATATTGTAATGGATTGAAGGCTAATATGACGGTACAAATGGAGTGAGTCATAAGACATAATTTTCAATTTTAAATTAGGTTTTGTTTGCTTCAAATGTTTGCTTAAAATGAATTTCGTTTAATATAATTTGTCTCTTAATTTTAATCAATGTTTTGTTGATAAGTGTTGTGAATA
This sequence comes from Misgurnus anguillicaudatus, assembly GCF_027580225.2. Taxonomy (NCBI): domain Eukaryota; kingdom Metazoa; phylum Chordata; class Actinopteri; order Cypriniformes; family Cobitidae; genus Misgurnus; species Misgurnus anguillicaudatus. The sequence goes on from NW_027395279.1 coordinate 8,282,503, forward strand.
TTAAAGAAAAAGAACATTAAAAAGAACACCGTGCATCTCATTACGTAACAAATATAAACTACTGCAATATGCTACCAAATGCCAAAACATGCAGTATTATCTTTGTAATGATATAGCTGTTGTTGGATGTGCAAAATCCTATTATGAAGTATATCACTTTAATCGCTTTTCAAAAAACAGCCTTCAGTGCACAGAAATTAAATTTGCATGTCCATGTCCATCAGCAGCACATTTTATTGCCGCATGCTTTTGACTTTTAAAAATCAACGTTATATTTAAAACTTTAGCCGATTGTGCTTTTTGCAATTTCTGTGTCACTGGCGAAGGGCGTGTGCGGGAGAAGCGCACAATCTTAAAGATCAACGTAATATTAATTTTTTAATACTTTTGCCGGCCACCCTTTTTGTCATGAGCGGAGGACGGAACACATACCACACAGAGAACAGTGACATAAAGATAGTGTTTTTCTGACGAATACAGTCAGTTCCTAAGAACATGTTTAAATGGACAATAAGATCATTAATATGAACCCTATAGAATGAACTCTTTTAGGCTAAACCTAATTGTAAATATTTCGCTTCTAAAACCGCGCAGAAAACTCGACTGCCGTGACTTTCAAAGCGCCTTATTTTCATAGATTCTGAAATGCATCTCCATGCATTATTATTCTTTTAGTGATCTATTTAAAATCAGTCACGTGAATGTTTTTTGCCTTTCCCGATTAAAATGGTAGGCTATTCGTTTTTCGAATAAAATTATTTATTTTTGCTTCATGGATTTACTTTTAGTTGCAAATGCGACCTGTAAAATTAAATACACGCACTCAACTGAGTAATTTTATGTAGCTACACATTATGGTTTGAAGATCAAACAATCATCTAAAGGAAGGGGGCCAAAATTCTGTCTTGCATACCCCCCTTGAAACTGTTCATTGCGCCCCTGAAGGGGGCCCTTGATGTTGCTATACCCCCAGGGCCCAAAGTCCTCTTAATCCGGGCCTGATTAAGAAGTGTTCATGACTAAGTATTTACATATTTGAATCAGAATCATTATTCAACAATTTTTAGTATTACAGTAATCTGATATCTTGATAGAATTGTACATACGGACTTTTGCAAACTTGAAACTAGCCCTCAGCTGACACACAGAAATCAAGAATCAGCGTATGCTTATGGTGGCAAAAGAAAATGGGAAAACAGTTCATCTGCATAATTTATTTATGCTGCAATGTATGCTGGGAGTCATGAATGAGTTTTTTACTATGTTGATACCCAGCATGCATTGCAGCATGAAGATTTTTTATTTGATTGTCACCATTGTTGAGATTTGTACACTGATTCTTGATGGCTGTGTGTGTACTTTGCTTAAGTTTTTTTTTTATTCACAATGTATTTAAGATTGTAACACTGAGTTTCTGTCACATTATTAGACTACTATAAGGGGTTGCCACCCATGATCTAATCACTTATGAGCTTCTGTATTAAGTCCGTTAAACTTATGACACTAACATCATAATGGTTATTAGTCATCATAATGGTTATGAGTATTATTTTCAACAAAAAATTCAACTGTCTGGGAGCTATCCAAACTCAAAACAACTTGAACTGACATATCTTAAAATACTTCAGTTCCCTTTGTTTTGTTTGTTTTGTTATGTTTTTAGTTAAGCATGTTTGTTTAAACTAGTTATATTTCCTAATTAAACTATTCCTGGTTTAAGATAATCATTGTCCAGGAAAACACCCCTTAATGCAGTATTCTCAAAGTGTGGTCCGCAGACCACTAGTGGTCCGCCAAACCCCCCCAGTGGTCCGCCAAAAGATGACCTAAACTAGGCAAGTGTTTATACAATCGTCACTTATTTAAGTAGATTTTTAATGCACTTGTGAAACTGTGATATCAGTTCTTGCCATTCTGTTTTAATAACTTAAAAATGTATCGATGGCTAAACCAAAGAGGAGTCAAAATAAAAGATCAAGCGTCAACTGAAAGCAGCTAAAATCCACATATCTATTAGTTTTGTAATGTACAAGTTTTTGTTTCATGTGTAAAATTCCTGTAATTTCAGTAATTTTGGACATTAAGGGGAACATTTTTTTTCAGCATTTTATTGTTACCATAGTTACAACCATAGACTTCATATACCCACCACCTCAGTTTTAAACTATTGGCTCTTTGGAATGACATTAAGTGGAACCTAGGCTGTTACAGTATGTTTAATTGCAGGTTTTTTCTCACATGTGCAGTTTTTGTTCATATTAAGCTGCAACTAATTTCACATTTACTTTTTCAAATGAAATAAAATTCATATAATAATTTCTGAACATTGCATTGCATTTGTGTTTAAAAAATTTGTTTTTGACTTAAAACAGTTGCATATTAAACTTAAATTTAGCTTATCCTTCCTATTATGTTGTTTTTTGGTGGCGTGTTAGAGTGAGATTTTGTTAGGTGGTCCTCAGAAAAAAATTGGAAGATAAAGTGGTCTTTGGGCTGAAAAAGTTTGAGAAACACTGCCTTAATGAATGACTTCTCATTAAGAGCTGATGACATATAAAATAACATCCTAACTGGTTTGTAATAAGTGAAGATGGTAATGCTGTTTGTGGAGTTGTTTAATGCTCTTCTTGTGAGATCTTACATTCTTAAGAAAAATGGTTCTAGTACCAAATAAGGGTTCTTCAGCTTGTAACAATAAGCACCCTTTTTGGTGCTATATAGAACCCTTTTTAGATGGTTCTATATAGAACCTTGCCTTAAAAAGTGCTATAGAACCACAGTGGTGCTATAAAGAACCCTTTCATTTATCAGCAGTCAGGAGGATTATTTTTGTTTATATATTATATTTTTTTTATTATTTATAGCACTTTGTAAGGTTTAACAGTTTAAAAACAGAACTTCAAGACATCAGAAATATACTTTTATTTTCACTTTTTCACTACATGAGGTGTCATACAATAATAAATACATGTATTAAAATCACAATCAAAATAAATATATGAATTATTATGCAAATATAACAAATCACTACTCAAATATGGATGTTAAATAACTGCTTTAATATTAAATAAATTAAGAATAAAATTTGGTAAAGACAATAACTCTAAATAGACAACAATTACATCTGCCACATCAAAACATGCAAATGATAAATACTGAATATTAACATATTATGACATTACATTCAGATGTAAACACTTTAGCACAAACAGATGGACGCATAGAATACAAATGAATGGGATGTTAATAATACATTGTAAAAAATATAATTGTAAACATAAAAGTCAATAGCATCAATGTTTGTAGAAGCTAACAAAAAGTCCATATTTTGTTTGCTGGCTCATTGTACAGTACATTACATACTCCATCCAATGTTCTTTGTTTTGTGGTAGTGAACATTTAGTCAGATAAGAGTAAGATAAGAGATGGCTGTGATTACCACAGATTTCCAGTTTGCTTATATGCTGTATGTAAAACATGATTTGACAGAAGTTTTAATATGACTCTGCTCAAGCAGAGTCATATGTGAATGGTTGGTGAAAGATTTATTCATAAACCACTGTTATCAAGCCAATGGCCAACCTGCAGCTATCCAACTTTTTAGAGCTATGATCCACCTACAACATACAGTAACAAAAATAATAAGTAATTCTGCTATTACAAGTAAATGTGCCACAAGAACACACACACATTCTCCAAAATGTTTAAACAGTAAATAACTATTTTTTTAATGTAAGCATTGAAAGTAACATGCATACATCACATTTAAAAACAAGATGTGTCTCTAATATCAAGCGGTCATACGCACTGCCTTCACTCCCAGCAAGATTACCTCACATACGAAAACTCTGAAATATCAATAAAAAACCTAAACACATGTTGTACCACATTCTTTTCATAATTAGTTTAATAAACTTAATGTACAATATACATGTCTATGCTTTTTAAGGGCGCAGTTACACCAAAAGCGATTTAAACGCTTGCAAACGCAAGGCGCGACGCACTGCCTTTTTTTAAAAAGAACAGTGCGGTGCGGCTTTTCATATTGCTAAGCAACCACCGAGTCAGCTGTCTTGTCAATCAAATATTGAAGCGTGAACGCTCTTTTGCTGTTAACTGTCATATTAGCAGAAACTTTAAAAAGAGGGTGCTTGCTCTGACCTTGTTTGAGGGTGAGAGGTGCACAAACACGAAGTAGAGAGTGAGCGAGTGGAGTCCGGTTCTTCAAAGCAACTGTAAACTTCCCTCACTACAACGTAAGGCCCGCCTCTCCCCTCATTCGATTGGACAATGGAAGACGCGAATGACGTCAGGCGCTTCTCCGCTCTCAGCGCTCCTTCAAAAATGCGTGCGCGGCAGGCGGCAGAAAACCGCAAGGCGCTCGGCGCGCATAAACAGCGCGCAAACGCGCCCTGCCCATAGAATATCATTCAAAAAAGGCGCCTGCAACTGCCATAAACGCTTTTGGTGTGACTGCAGCCTAACACTTTAACAAATCATTATCCTAAGTCATTGTTAAAGCAGAGTCTACTAAATATATAATTTAAAACAGTATGAAGCTTACCTGCTATAAAGGGAATGAAGCTTACAGTATAAAGTTGACTAAAAAAAAAAAAAGTTGCCCTGCCTGCGTCTGAAGTTTCGGCTCTGCTCGTTCGCTACAAAGAATCAGCTCTTAGAGCCGCTCGTTCGCGAACGACCCATCAAACAGGCAACCGGAAGCCTTCGCCGTTTTCCGGTTTGGTCACTTGACGTTCGAAATCTAGCGTATTCTGTCGTGTTTTTTTTTTGTAGCTGGATATATAACATTTGTTGAGTCTAAATATTAATGAGGATACGGTTTTTGATAAATCAAATTTTACTGTTGTTCTTATAATCATCTAGGGGGGCTTAGGAACATTTTGGGGTAGCTTCAGCCCCCCCTAAAATAGGCCTAACGACGTCCCTGGTCTGCAGGCGGTTCAGCAGGACTGATGATTCAGGGCTTTTGCAGGTGAAAATTTAAAATAAAAAAGGCGGGAAATGAAGAACCTTTACCATCGTTTCAGAACCTTTGAAGAACCATTTTTCTTAAGTGTTGGAAATCTGAGTAAGTTTGAGTCTCTTCTAAGTCTGAAAGTTTACTTTCTGCCGTTTTCTGTTTAATTCAGTTCTTGTTCATCTTTCATCCAGTGATTGTGTTTGTTAACAGCAGCTGTTCATCATTCAATCATCACTTTATCTTCTCATTCACTTCAACATTGGGTCTGTTTCATTTACTCTTTGTAGTGTGGACACATTACGCAGTGTTCTTTTGACACCAAGGATTTTGCTGTGGGGTTTAAAGGGTTAAATGTGTAAGATATAAAAACATAGAATGCTAATCTTTTTAACAGTTCTAATCTGTAAATGAAATTTACTGAAGAAGACCGTTAAAAAAACATTATCTTGCTGGCAACCAAGCTGCCAGTTAAATACTGTTAAAAAACAGAATGTGCACAGCAAAAATATGATGGAAGATTTAACACCATGGGTGTTAAAATTAACACTGCCCGGGTGAAAATACAGGTCCATCTTTGATAGTGTTCAGTCAACACTTACCAAAGTGTTGCTTAAACAAACACTGTTAAAGTGTCAATTTTTAACACTCTCTGTGTTGATTAACAAACACTCAGTATAGTGTAAACGTTCAACACTCTATGGTGTAAATCATTTTCATGTTAAAATCCCAATGCAGATAAAAACTAAAAGTTTTATACTGTATATTTTTCAAAATACAAAAAATAAACAGTGACTACAAACATCAAATTGAATTTATTAAATTCAACTACAAGCCACAATTCAGCAATAAACATGTGGGAAACATACAATTCAATAAAATATTCCTTTTAAATCTTCAGTTTACACTTCAATAATACACTTTACTCAAAAAATACATAAAATCAACATACAGTTTAATAAAATATTTCTTAAATATTCAGTATCCACTGGAATAAAATTTTACATAAATAATACAACAATTCAACATGTAATCCATGAAATCATGCTAATATGGGTTGTAAATATACACCCAGTCTAATTAAATATAACATTAAATATTCAATTCAGTTCAATTTCATTTATATAGCGCTTTTCACAATTGCTAATTGTTTCAAAGCAGCTTTACATTAATAGATGTAGGAAAAGCATAGAAAAGCGAGCATAGTAGGCTAATAATGTAACATATACAGTAAAGTAGTAGGTTAAGCCAAAGGGGGATGAAAAAAAACCTAGGAGAAAAACCCTCCTGGCTAGTCCAGGGGAAAACTCCTAGGAGGGAAAAACCCTTGAGAGAGATACATATATATTTATATATATAAATACTATCAGGGTATGTGAACGGGTAAGCAAATTAAACTGGTTCCGCCGGTGGTGGCTGGGCATCTCGTAGAAGGACGGTCGGTAGATCAGTGGTGTAATGACCTTCACGGCTGCAGGAACTGGGTCTGTTTGTCTCATTGTCCTCAGGGTTGAGGACGAGACAGGGAGAGAGAAACAGAATCCTATTAGCGTAGGGGCTGTTCACATGTAATGCAAGTGTCATAAATTATAATGGTTTTAGTCAGCTCGGTTTTAAAAATAAATGTTTTTTTTTTTTAGTTTTACATACTTTCATGTGTCTTTGTACTCCGTTCTTGCCCTTACTGTGCAACCTGTAAAAGGTAAACAAACTTTGCTTTTATCCTAAATAAAAATGACACATAAAAACACAAATACATCAAAGATTCAAATCAGGCCGACCCACCTACTAATGTCTGTCTTGCACTTTTAAACTTGACAAATGTGTCAGTTGATCGGATAAAAGATAAAACTTGCTCATTGTTTTACCAAATTATTACATTTAGCACAATGAAAACGAACATGTTAACTGTCACGGTTAGTCCGTGTCATGTTGTGTCTGTTCTGATTCTTATCACCTGGACACTTACTCATTGATTGCCTATCTTGTTTCACCTGTTGTCAATTAGTGTGTGTGTGTGTGTGTATATATATATACCCTTGTCTCTGCCATACTCACTGCCGGATCATTGTCGTTAATCTCATGTTGTTTCTGTGTTCTCTACCTACCCGTTATTTATACTCCTCGTGTTTTGTCTCCTTTTTATTTATTAAATGTTATTTATACATCCAGAACTCTGCACTTGCGTCCTTGCTTTTGTAACCAGTCATGACACTTACATCTCTGCTGTCCTCCATTAAAGAATTGAGCCGCTTTGCTTTCAGCCATGGTGATGTCCTGTGAATTTGAGGGTCAAAATAAACATTACCATGTCTTGTAATTCACTAAAAGTTAAAGCATATTTTAAAATGTAACTCAGTTTTACCTGTAAAATTGTTTAGACCTCAAGACTTATCGCCAGCATCTGAAGTAACTTAAAAAGCTTGCGGAGTTTACCTGAGGCAACACGTATGCTACAATTTATCTATACTTCGTGTTTTTATGTTAAAAGATATTTACTTAACGTTGATATTTTTTGTTAAATAAGAAATATTCATACTCCTTTTTAATAGTGAAATGTGCAGTGCAAATGCTCCAGCAAATTAATTTTCACACAAACGGTTTAATATAAAGTAGGCTAAATATAAGTTGTTTAGGATAATATAGGCTACAAGTTAATAAGTAAACCACAAGTTGATAAAGTAATAGACCCCTTCACGGTTCACGTCACAGGCAGTTTCCACTGCGCATGTCAGGGTCAGAAAAGCCATTACAGCAGATAGAGTTGCGTATTATTCGGTATCGTCAAAAATGCCTACTTACGTCGTGGGCTGTGAAAATCGCACCAGGTCTTTCGTTAAGTTTTCGCGATTCATGCAGAATCTCAAAAACAAAAAAATACAACATCTGCAGCTGCAAGCAATTAACGTGCAGACTGGGACAATGCAAGTATCAAAGAGGCTTGTGTTTGTTGTGTTCACTTCATTTGAGGTAAGTCATAATTTTTCAGCCCTGTTAGATTACATTATAAAGCCTGGATGGTATGAACAGTTTGACCCCATGCTGCGCGCGCACCCGATAGTCATTCAATGTTTACAAACTTTGAAGGGGTCTATACTGAACATATTCCGTTGTGTGCAGACAAATCCATAAAGATGACTATGGGCGTGAATGTCGAAAAGCATTGCACATGCGTATATGGATCGCATTTGTAGGATGCATACGTCATAAAGACTTATTTCAGAATATTAACAATTCTAAAGTTTACTATTATTTTAAGTTAATCGTACATTGTTGTAATATGCTTATGACTTACGAATGTAATGCTCAGTTAACTTACATAAACCAGGCTTGATGACGTATGCAGCCTGCATATGCGACCTCCAGAGGCTGCATTGCGTCTTTCTACTGTTCAATCATCGAAAATCACGTGACCCTACGCTCGAGCTTACTTACAACTGCTTCTCAATATTAGTTTCTATAAAACTAAATTTAGTTTTAAGTCTAGTTTAGTCGAGAATATGGTTGTGTAAACTTCATATCTACGGTCAGTTAGTAAAGATAGCGCTTATTTAAAAGTCTGCTCAGACGATGTCGATGTGAGTTCCAAGTCCGACCAGCAGGGGACAGCGCTCATGTATCCCACGGAGGGCGCCTTTTTCTCTGCCACTCCTCTGAGATATAATTCGCTTTTGGTTCATCTAACCAGCAGTCTCGGGTCTCATGAATTTATTATTTGTTTCGTTTACTCATATTCCTTTGTTTTATCTTAATGCTGAATATACTTTTGTTTAATCCTAATGCTGTACTAGCACTGTGTCTTGTCTTTAGTACATAAAAGAGAAAAATTCAAGTGTTTTCCAAAGCGTGTTTAATCATAAATATGATCATTTACACATTTTATTTTATTTTTGCATCCTGTTAATGTAGAGGAAAATACTGAGTTGCAAACAGTATCTGCCAATATGTGTTTATTGCATCCATTACCATTTACACGTATTGCAAAGAATTGGTACTTTTGCACAGTTTAATTATAATAAAGTGTAAATAGCATCTAAAGCTATATGATTTACTGAATCACAACCTAGGGGACTACGGAACTGTTTGAGACACAGGGCAGGGATTGACCCATGTTAACACCCAAAAAGAACACTGTGTATTAACACTAAACAAGTGTTAAAGCATGAGATATTTGTAACTGAACACCAGATTTTAACACTGGCTGCCCAACACTATGTTTTTATCACTCAATAATTTGCTGTGTGAATTCACAGAGGCAGAAACATAAATTAACATTATCTTGCTGGCAACCAAGCTGCTAGTTGATTACTGGTATTTAACAGCACATTTTTTTACAGTGTGTGTAAGTATTTCACACAATAGTACATAACCTTACATTATATGCATTATAAGATTTGCATGCTGTGCATACTATACGTACTTCATACAGTCACAGAAAAAGCTGCATTAAAATGATTCATTGAATTTAATACATTTTTTTAATGTAAGTGGTTGCAATTAATTTATTTAAGCTACATTTAAACAAAAGTTTTATGTTTTATTTTACTTTGCTAATCTTTTTTGTTTAAATGTAGCTTAAATAAATTAATTGCAACCACTTACCTTAAAAAAATGTATTAAATTCAATGAATCATTTTTTCAATGCGGAGCTTTAATTCAATTGAATTGAATTTAATTGAATTGAATTGGTTTGCATGAACAAAATGCCAGTGATGAATATTTAATGTATGTTTAGAAATGTTGCATGCGTCTGATTCAGTGGAAAGAGGCAAAAAAAGGGAGATTGAGGTTTACCCTAGTTGCAGGGGTACAATACATGTAAATAACCTTAAGAGTGTGTGAAAAACTTGAGCTGATTTCCTGCCATAGTAGCAGAAAAAAGGAAGCGGTGCCTCTAAAAACCACAACCAAGAACCTTTAACTAAATCTTTCTGTTTAACAGACACCAAGTCTTTACAAAAGATCATTTGTGAACCTGGACCACAAAAACAGTCATAAGGGTCACTTTTTAAAATTGAGATGTAAGCTGAATAAGTAAGCTTTCCATTGATATATGGTTTGTTATGATTTGGCCAATAAACAAATATTTGAATATCTGGAATCTAAGTCTGCAAAATATTGAGAAAATCACATTTAAAGTTGTGCAAATGAAGTCCTTAGCAACACATATTACTAATGACAAATAAATGTTGGAGATATTTATGGTAGGAAATTTACAAAATATCTTAATGAATCGTGATCTTTACTTAATATCTTAATAATTTTTAAAAATTTATAATTTTTACCCAAGTGTATTGTTGGCTATTGCTACAAATGTACCCATGCGACTTATGACTGATTTTGTGGTCGATCACATAAAGCATTTTAAAATAAACAGAACCTCATTATTTGAAGATTAAAAATACAAAGTTAAAAATCAATGCAGCTAAACACATTTAATGATTCAATCTGTCTGCAAATAATTATTTTTCATCTTTTCTCTGTTTGTTTTTAGCGTTCCTGTCCAGATGTAAATACTTGGCAATTAAAGAGTTAAAATCATGGAATTTTTGTGAAGATTTTGTAGTTTTGATCAGTACTGAGGTTGATTAACAGATCTGAAAACAATATGCATCTGATACATTTTATAGCCGTTGAATTTAGTGGATGTTTTCATCCACTAACAACACGAAAGGGTATAAAATCTCATCAAGCCATTCATTAAATGTCTAGATTTGATTTTTTTTCCTTAATTCGTCATTTCACCCCTTAGTAAGGATAATGAAAATATTACTAATTTGTCTCTTCACGTTGTTATGAAGTGCTTGTATGAGAAACTTTATACATTTTTTAAATGACTTGAAATGTCTGATCGTTGACTTTTAGGCGTTTGGTCAGTCCTTCCTGCAGCTAGATATTCACATCTTCAAACAAAACTTGAGCTACCTGGAGGTTTTTGAACAGCAAACACAAGCTGTATCACATGTTTTTTTTCAACACATACCGTTTTTAAAATCACAGCTTTTTGTTTAGCCATGCGTTTGATATCATGTGACACTGTGCACATTTTTATTAAAGTATCGCTAGAGCAATTTAAAAGCAGTACTCTCCTGATAGTGTGATGTCATAACTGTGGGCTTACATTATAATGTAGCCTCTTTTTCAATACGTCACCTATGAACATGATTTATGAGTCCTGACTGATCGATCTACATGGACAGTATGACCCCCATCATGCACACTTTCAAAGCATAATCAAGCTTCGGCTTTTGTTCTTGTTTAGTGACCTCTAGTGGTGAAAATGACAATGTGCATTTAAAAGTGCCATAAAAGCTGTTGGAGGGAAACGTTGACATGCATTTCACAATGTCATGCCACAACTTTATATATATAATCACTTTACCTTTCTACATTGAATGATATAAAAAGGATTTCCAAGCATTCTACTCTTCGGCTATAATGGGGTTTGTGGGTCTCTAGTAATGTATTCTATTGGTGGGATGTTATCTTACAGATATAGTAAAACACCATTAAATCCTATGGGTAAGTCCAAAAATACTACATTAGTTAGTGTAGTAATGGTTTTGGTAGACAGCTAGATTTAGTCTAGAGCCGAATTTCTGAATTTCATTTAAACTAATGGATGTTTTGGAATACATTGTTTGTTTTGAAGCAGTCGTCTGATTTTTTTTAAACACAGAACTATAAAGTATGGTCTGGATTACCAGAAGAACTGCTTGAATGATTTTTTTTATTTTAAATCTTAGGTAAGAAAACTTCACTGGTGTTGTTTTGTCCTAACATTTATTCAGACTATTTTCGGATCAATATGGGACAATTTCCAAGAGATATTAGATCTTGATGCTTTGTAACTTGCATGCATGTTTTAGTAACATTTCCTGCAAAAAATAGCTTAATAATGATATTTAATACTGCTTAAATATCAAGTTAGAATAATGTATGCTTTATACTTTAATGTCGATAAATACTGTATGAATGCAATTTAATTTTACTGTCATAAAAATAATGTGGGTAAAATATTTTTAATGTGTAAATGTTAAAAAACAATATTAATGTGGGCTTAATAATAGTGTTTAAATGCAAAATAATAATGGAAAATAATATGAATGTGGGCTTTAATAATATTTTAATGTCGAATAATAATAATAATGTATGATTTGTAATACAGTTTATAATTTTAAAGATCGGTAAATGCTGTAAAAGTGCCATATATTAGTATTTATTTTATTTTAGTATTTAATAATGTTTAAATGTGTGCTTAACAATATTCGATGTTTAAATATCAAAAATGTGGGCTAAATAATATTTTTAATGTTTAAACGTCGTAAAATAATATTAATGTGGGCTTTATAATAATGTTTAATAACGGTAACCATGGTAACCGATTTAAAGCGTCACTGTAAAGAAACGATACACAACGGTTCCCTGGAGCTTGCTAACTGAAAAGTGATATGAATATAAATTTACACTATATTAATCATTAAAACAGCTAACTTCCTATATGTTTTCAGTTTTGTAAATGTATTAAATCTACTTTTATGATTTTTTCTGACCAAAAACTATTTCAAATCTCTTCCCTTACAGACTGCAAACGTAAACTCAATCCGCTTTAACGAGGTACAGGTATAGGCTACAGGTTAACTAACAAACATTTGCAATATTAGCCTACAATGTATTTTAAAATGTGCCCTGTTTTATATCTCTTTTCTTCTTTCTCTCATTTCAGTTTGTTATCAACTAACGTTAACGTACAGATCGTTAAACGACCATCGCCCTCCTGAGATGACCGCTGAAGCTTAATGGGATTTAAATAATTATTAAAAATTGTGCTTATGAAAGAAAAATACGCACGTCTGGCTTAGTTTGTTAGTCATCGTGAACAGTTGAAATGTTTATTTATGTTTATTACCATAACAAGCAGATGCAGGGAAATGTTTATTGTTTATTTCATGATGTGACGTATCTTTCTCTTTCTGGCAGCAGTGAATATGGTGGACGTGTTTAAGATATTGAAGGAGTCTGCTCTCCGCTTCATCTCCTTCTATGATGGGGTCATGATGGTCATAGTCCTGCTCAACTCCGCAGTAGATGTGTCCTTGACATTTCCCAGTGTTTCGATCACAGCAGGTACTTTAAAAAGTGTCACCTGTACCATTTGTTTGATAATAAATGTGAGAAGTTAACCATGTAGGACCACACAGTATTTCACTTTAGTAGGCTACAAAACACATTTTGATCTGTTTTGATTTCATGTTTAGTAATTTGACAGCTAAAAAGCGATAGTTCACCCAGAATAAAAAGTCTGTCATCATTTTCTCATTAACTGATTGTAACCATTGACTTCTATAGAAAAACAAACACGATGGAAGTCAATGGTTACAATCAGCTGTGTGCTTACAGCCATCATTGATCAAAATATCTTATTTTGTGTTTATCAGAAAAAGGAAATTTGTAACAACATGAGAGGGGCCAGGGGCGTTTTTATGTTTAAGGCAGCAGTCCAGTCCAACACAGTTAATCTCATCATCATACAATATCTTCAAGAATGAAAACATATAGCATTGAGATTTGTTGAAAAACAGTACAAAGAGAAAAAGAAAGCCCAATCCAAAAGCATATCATTGAGTCCACAGAAAGACGAATGCACCCTCTTTCAGCCTATGATGAAATCATTATATCAAATAATTTGCGGATGTTAATCCTGAATGAATGAATTAATATTTTATTTAAGTGTTATGCACTCATGGTGCCCAGCCCACAGCCTGCTATTTGATTGCATTATCAAAGGCCTCATTCTTTGGTAAAATTTAGTTTTTTCGGCTGAATAATATAGATTTCCGAACATTCGGTGCATTTGTGTTTGAAAATTGAGATCTACAATACAGTATTACAATGTCAAATATTTCCTCATGGATTTTGCTTTGTTTTTTTCAGGCTGGCATCTTATGGTGTTGGAAATGGTTTTCCTGGCTTTCTATATTGTGGAATGTCTGTTTAAAATCATAACTCTGCGTTGCAAATTTTTCCTGTCTGTGTTGAATATTCTAGGTGAGTTTCTTAGACATCATTCAAGAACATCTGGTGGTCATGATAGTGTAGGAGCTAACATCTTGTTAATTCCCTCACCTCGCTCTAGACCTCTTGATTACTCTGGTCGGTGTGGTGGACCTGCTCGTTGATGTCATCGACCCCAGAACAACAGAGAGCAGTCACTTTGCCTCCTTTTTCAGAATCCTTAAAATGGTCAAAGGTCTTCGAGCTGTGAAGGTCTTCAGGATCTTGCGGGTTTTGGGGTGAGAATATGGAATGGGGTGGATGACACATGACACATTTATGGTAGTAAGAGGTGCCTTTATTTAATTGTTTTCTATGGACAGTGAGCATTTCGCGTGCCATTTATGCGCCCTGAGTGTTGCGCTTTTGAAAGAGCCCAATGTCATTTGTGTTTTTTCTATTGTATAATTGAATAAGTCACGGTAAAACTTTCAATTTTACAAAATCAAAATTATTATTTTATAAACATGTTTTTAAGAAATATTATAATTATTGTGTAAAAACTAGAGATACACCGATATTAATTTTTATTAATCTGCCAATGCCGATACGATAGCTTGGTGGTTATATTAACTTACATCAACTAAACTCCGAAGATTACATTTCTGAATGTTATTCATTCATAAATCATATTCATTCATTCAACTAGTGATGTTTCTTTACATTTTCTATTCACAGAGCTTCATTGCATTTTCATGTTCTTTTTTGATTGACAGAATACACTCACCTAAAGGATTATTAGGAACACCATACTAATACTGTGTTTGACCCCCTTTCTCATTCAGAACTGCCTTAATTCTACGTGGCATTGATTCAACAAGGTGCTGAAAGCATTCTTTAGAAATGTTGGCCCATATTGATAGGTTAGCATCTTGCAGTTGATGGAGAATTTTGGGATGCACATTCAGGGCAAGAAGCTCCCGTTCCACCACATCCCAAAGATGCTCTACTGGTTTGTCATGTTCAAGAAACCAATTTGAAATGATTCAAGCTTTGTGACATGGTGCATTATCCTGCTGGAAGTAGCCATCAGAGGATGGATATATGGTGGTCATAAAGGGATGGACATGGTCAGAAACAATGCTTAGGTAGGCCGTGGCATTTAAATGATGCCCATTTGGCACTAAGGGGCCTAAAGTGTTCCAAGAAAACATCCCCCACACCATAACACCACCACCAAGGCATGATGGATCCATGTTCTCATTCTGTTTATGCCAAATTCTGACTCTACCATCTGAATGTCTCAACCGAAATCAAGACTCATCAGACCAGGCAACATTTTTCCAGTCTTCAACTGTCTATTTTTGGTGAGCTCGTGCAAATTGTAGCATCTTTTTCCTATTTGTAGTGGAGATGAGTGGTACACGGTGGGGTCTTCTGCTGTTGTAGCCCATCCGTCTCAAGGTTGTGCGTGTTGTGGCATCACAAATGCTTTGCTGCATACCTCAGTTGTAACGAGTGGTTATTTCAGTCAAAGTTGCTCTTCTATCAGCTTGAATCAGTCGGCCCATTCTCCTCTGACCTCTAGCATCAACAAGGCATTTTCACCCACAGGAATGCCGCATACTGGATGTTTTTCCCTTTACACACCATTCTTTGTAAACCCTAGAAATGGTTGTGCGTGAAAATCCCAGTAACTGAGCAGATTGTGAAATACTCAGACCGGCCCGTCTGGCACCAACAACCATGCCACGCTCAAAATTGCTTAAATCAAAATTTTTTCCCATTCTGACATTCAGTTTGGAGTTCAGGAGATTGTCTTGACCAGGACCACACCCCTAAATGCATTGAAGCAACTGTCATGTGATTGGTTGATTAGATAATTGCATTAATGAGAAATTGAACAGGTGTTCCTAATAATCCTTTATGTGAGTGTATATCGGCCATGACTATGTTTTGAAACTATCATCCGAGGGTCGATTATATATTGGTGCACCTCTAGTAAAAACCTAATGTGGACTGTGTTTTCAGTGATATTTATGCTTTTATTTCAGTTACTCTAAGGATGCACAGCGCACATGGAGAGTACTTCAACGGTCCACGAAATCAATCATGGTGATCTTGTCTCTCATGCTAGGCAACTTCCTAATGTTCTCAGTAATCTTCAGGGAAACCTTCAGTGATTCTGACCCACAGAGATTTGGTTCGCTGGTCAAAACCATGGCCTCTCTGATGCAGGTTATGTCACTGGATGACTGGCTTAGCGTCTATTACACCAGTCGAGACAACGGTACGAGACCTACTACACAGCTTATGTTTTTTGCTTCAGAGTTTAAAACAGTCTTGATGCATGTTAACAGGTGCGGGATATATCATCATCTTTCTAGTTCTCTTCATCTTGATTCAATGTTACATCCTTTTGTGGTAGGCAAGGAAATACACGGACATTTACATTTGATTTTCTGGAAATTATTATCATGTTATAAGTCGCATTATTGATTTTGTACAATCAGTCTGGCCGGAGCTGTGCTGCTGGATAATTTTACTCAGGCTGATAAGGAACCCAGGGCTGGAGAGACCACAGAGGTATTCGTGACTCAAAGCAACAATTCACTCAAATCCTGAATGAACGTATTTGACTGATAACACTTAATGCTTTTACATGATTTCTGGGCAATCATGACGATAAGAGCCAATCAGAAGAGCAGACAGGTGAGAGAATGAATCTATTCATTATTAAAATATCTATTTGGTCATAACACAGAAACATTTGTAAATTGAAAATCTAAATATGACCATTAAGTGAATTATTTCAACTCAAAACTGGATTTACATTATCTCAATATATGTCAATATCTGTTTTGACAGATCAGACCATGAGTGATGAGGAGTTCGATGAAGAGACCTGCAAAGACGACACCTTTGAACAAAACAAACACCGTGCACAGTGAGATATGAATTTTATTTGGCTTAGCAACTCTCCTAGTGAAGTGGTTCCCAAACTTTTTCAGCCTGCGGCCCCCCTTGTGTACAGTGCATTCCTTTGCGGCCCCCCAAAGAAAATTTGTGACAAAAAACTGTTCTAAAACTCAACATTTTAATAAAAATAATTACACAGAATTCACAGTAAATTAATGTATTTCATAAAACTGGGGCCCCCCCGGCACCATCTCGCGGCCCCCCTGGTGGCCCCGGAACCCCAATTTGAAAACCACTGTCCTAGTGTATATTTACTTGTATATTTACTTTGCTGAGGCTTCCCAGTATCATTTATCTCACGATGCCTTCAGGATAATACGCCTTATTCAGTCTGGTTTAAAGCGCACCCTCTGGACGTCCATCCCTCAGCCTCGGTTTGGAATCAACATGGCGGCGGACTGAATAAGGCGTATTCAGGATTAGCTAGTGACTATATCCATATACTATTTTAAGGAGCTCTTTCTTAGATTTTCATTATGCTATAGGAGGAAAGCCCTGATGGAAAAATACTGGAGGCTTCGGGAAGCAATTGCAAAAAAAGAAGAGGAATTTAAAAAACAGATCCGGGTCCTCAATATGTTCACGAAGGTCATCATTGATGTGAGTTCATTTTTGACTTTTACATTAGATTATGCATTTGGCGGATACTTTAAAGTAACGTACACTACTCTGACTGAAGAGTTTGTGTTCATTAAACCCATGACATTTTTATAAGACTTTGTTTCTGTGTTAAGGACCCTCCTGGACCTTACGTCGCTAGTGGAGACCTAAGAGGCCACAATGAAGCCTAAATGTGTGTTGTGTTTTTATTCATTTGTTTATATTTGTTCATAGATTTGTAAGATTAATATCAGTTTGTTTTATTATTTTTTAATATTTAATGTTTGAATTATTTATATGTAGTTGATTATATTGTATTTTATTTAATTCATTTTGAATGATATTGTATTTAATTATATTTATATTATATTGTATTTAATTACATTTTAATGATATTGTATTTAATTACATTTTAATGATATTGTATTTAATTATATTTATATTATATTGTATTTAATTACATTTTAATGATATTGTATTTAATTATATGTATTTAATTATAATTTTAGTAAATTAAAATATAGCCGACTCAATCTTTACCTGGGGTTATGGATTTCTTACTGTATGTAATTTTTATGTTTCCTCCAGCAGATGTCACCAGAGACCCTGCAATGCATTTTAAGTTTTTGACAGTGTTGGATTTAATTGGTGTAGTGGTGCCTGGAGAAGTGGGTATACTCTTTAATTTAGGCCACATTTTTAGCAGCCCAACTAGTGTTTAACGGGGCAATACGCAGGATTTTAAGTGTTTTATTAATCAAAATCAATGTATTTATTCATAAATATGTCCTCGTTGGTGTCAAATGACCTCTGCCAGTGATCTGACTTTTCTTTGTAAGCTTAGAATTTCTCCTCTTTACTTACATTGAACAGGGGCATCCATGGTCCCGTCCCAAATGGCACACTCCGGACTTGTGGTCCTCCTCAGAGTCCACACTTTGATGACATCACGTAGTCCAGACTTTAGGGACCCTTAATGCGAGTCCAGGTGGGTGCAACGAAGTCGGATTTTGGGACAGACTCGAGCATCACACCGTAAATGGGTAGAGAAGTTGCCCGTCAGTGTGAGCTCCTCCCTTCCGTCGTCTGATTGGTCTGATTGCTCTTTCGCAAGGACTTCTGGGTTGGTGCGCGAAGCCTGCTGCAGTTTGGGCTTCGCTTAAGACCGCATCAAGGGGGCAAAGGAGGCGCTGATGAGCACACTTCAAAGCGTAAAAATGACAGATGGGACACCCTACGGACTCGTGGACTAAGCGAGCACGCGCAATTTAAAGCCACGAGACCAAAAGTCCACATGAAGTGCGCCATTTGGGACAGGGCCACTATCGTCCCGCAGTATTGATAAACTACACTAGTCAACATTTGAAGTGGATCAAAACCTTTAATAAAAAAATACATAAAACCAATCACTAATAGCTGTTCTTGTCTTAGGACAAGTTTGATAAACTTTTTTGATCCACTTCAAATGTTGACAAGTATATAATAGCAGAGAGGGACAAAAAGCACTTGCCTACCAACGCGTTTTCATTCAGAACATGTGAACCAGCTGCAACTGACAAGGAGATCAGCGATTACATAACGGCTACCGTAGTTGCAACACGCATTTGGAAAGGGGAGGCGCTAGAAACCACTGTTCGTTTGAATGCAAAATACAAACTAGATGGGGGTAAATCCTACTTATTGCCCCTTTAAACACCCTCTGAGTCTTGCATAATTAGTTCACTCCAAAATGGGCTGCAGAGTATTGTCACTGCTTCTTGACTTCTCAGTGTAAGGATCATCATGAAATTAATATTTAGAAGTGGGTTAACCACATGCAATCTAATAAAGATGCAGGTATACTCAATATACCCTGCACAACACCACTGCATCAATAAGTAAATAAAATAAAAATACCATAAAATCATCAAATAAATGCATAAATTGAGTGTTCACGTGAAGATAATAGCTGTATTACATTTTACTATTTATTTGGGTGGACACTTTTAAGCCCAGACTGTGGTAGGTCCAGTGTAGTAGGGTTAAAGGTGCAGTGTGTAAATTTTGGCGGCATCTAGTGGTGAGGTTGCAAATTGCAACCAACGGCTTAGTCCACTGCTCACCCCTCGCTTTTGAAACACAAAGAGAAGCTATGGTAGCCATCACCGGACAAACATGTCATCCTCGGGGAAACTAAGTAAAACAAGTTTGTCCGTTAAGGGCTTCTGTAGAAACATGGTGGCACAAAATGGCGACTTCCACGTAAGGGGACCACTTGTGTATATGTAGATAAAAACGTCTCATTCCAAGATAATAAGAACATAACGATTCATTATAAAAAGGTCTTTATACACCCCTGATAATATAGTTTTGTATATTATTTTGCATTTCTGTCAAGAGATCCTTCTAAAAATTACACACTGCACCTTTAAGAGTAATATGCTTACATTAATAGGTGTAATGAGTTATTATAAGTTAAAACATTTACAATTAAGTTTTACTTTAAAACTCTCTGATGTCATTGGGAAATCTGTTTATATCACCTTGTGGATTAAGGGTGGCTTTCTCAACCTCAAAGGTTTCGGAGACAGTACCTCAATTCTCAAAATAATGATTGGGACAGATTTTGAACGGCCCTTACTCGTTCTCTCTGTTCAGTATCTTCAGTTTGACGTGATCAAAAACATGCTGCTCTTGTTTGCTTTATTGTTTGTGGTCCACTGCCAGTCATTGATTTATTTGTTTTGTTTGTTTGCTGTTATTTTGTCCCCCTTTATAGGGGAAAGCAGGTTTGCAGCAGGGTGACAGACTCGCATACAGTCAAAACAGACAAAATGATGCACAAAAATTACATTCTTTAATCTATTAATCTCATTTAAAGAAGTAAACTAAACCAATGGCCACAGACACAAGAGACATTTAACATTTTTGGTTCAGGCACTCATCTCAAATTTTTGTTTGATGGGTGATTAAAATTGTTCAGATCAAATTGATCAGTTTATGATAAAGGATTCAATAAAACGTATAAAATAAGATCAACATTGCAGAACAAACATTAAAGTCTTCAATTTCCTCAACAATTTCCTTATTTTTATTTGCTTAATAATTGATCAATAATTGTAATATAATATGAGCCCTGGACTTAGTAAAGACCTCTCACAGTCAGTTTGTGTGTTTTGGTAATGTATCTTGAGATAAATGCGATACGCCCCTGTTCACTGTTATCATTCTGATGACTCTTCAAACAGGAAATGGTGTTAAACGATTATGTTTGTGCACGTGATGGCCTTTATAATTTGTTTCGTCTCGGATTCCCAGGGCAAACGCAACAGGACAACACACAGTAGGCTACACACATACACAAGCACTGCATTCTCATCTCATCTGAATCTGATCAAACTCTAATTGGGTGCTTGACCTGTCAGGTGAATGACCGCGTGTGTGTCCGCGCGCACGGGTGCGTGCTGTTAAATATAACTGTCTCGCGGTTGAAATCCACATCAGTTTGGGTTTGTGACGTTTCGGCAAACAGCTGGACATGAGACCTACGGCAGTGGCGTTTGCCCTCTGCGTCCACGCGGCGCGAGTGGCCACGCGGAATTCCTCGCGCGCAACTGTTTCAAGCGTTTGGCGACATGGACAAGAGCGCAGCCGCAGCAGTAACGCAGGTCTGCTTACATTTGTGTGTTTAAGCCAGGAACCAAGGTTTAGCTACATATAAATAAGTTTGTTTGTGAGAAGGGTTATAGTTTAGTTAGATAGTTAGTAGCTACCAGCAGAGAAAACCAGGTAGTTTTGTGTCAACGTGGTACTCTTTGTAGAACCTATGTATGATAATAAAGAAGTAATATTATTTTTATATTATTTCATAGCTTGATAACATTATGAGTAGCATGTGTTTGTATTGAAGAACTTATTAAACTTGCATGTATATTATTATTTATTTTACCCCCAAAAACGTCCATTAATATTTTTTTGGAAAAAATAGGCTGTTTCAAAAATGTATTGCGGTGTTACAGTTTCACAGAAATGTATCGAAGTGTAACTTTTGACACTGTGTTTTTTGTTATTTACAATTATGTGTTGATTGAGACGCAGATCTTAAAGTGGTCACCTTCTGAAATGTGATGAAATTTTGCACATTTCAAATCTCTTTGTGTTATGAGTTGACCCCATGATTGGTTAATTTGGTTAGTAGTGTATTTCCTGATGTAAGTTGATTACATTACATTTGGTGGAAATGCAGATAGAAGGCAGTATGCTGTAACTTTCTAAGGAGGCGTTTGAACCAAAGACTGTATAAAACATGGACGTAGTGTCCGTGATGTCAACGTAGGTTTTTGATGAGTATTTATAAAGCCACATGTGGGCGTAACCAGTCAGCCATCTTGGCAAACGCATCACCGCATTCCCGGATATCCCAAAATGGCCAAATAGGTGGAATGTGCGTGGAGCTGAGCGGATAGCAGCAATCCACCTGTCACTTAAGTGGCCACGCCCTTAATTATGCAGAACTTTAAGGCCTAATATCCATTTGTTTCTTGACGTAAATGTGGGGGCCGCCATCTTTGAGCTTTCTTGTTTATGACTTCCGGTGAGCCACTAAAGCTAATGGTAGTCTATTGCCAAGGACACAAGTGTGCCGTTTTGACAGGCTGTTAATGTTTATTGTATAATCCAGAAAGACGGACATCATTTGTGCAGCTGGGGTTGCCATAATAGCTAATACAAACGCAGTAAATCTCTACAAAACATTTGTTTTAACCATAATCCATGCACAAGAGCTGAATGTGTATGTGGTCGCACATGCACTCATGATCTGTATTTACAAATCCATCCAGTAAAACCTTTCATAGAAACTACCAGTAAACAATAAATACAATAATTGTTTAAAAACAACTAATATTATGCTGATAAAATATGCTGATTTAGCTGATTTATTGATTCTGCTACTATATATTATTTAAAAAATGTGATTACAGTACAGAATATTTAATAGTTCATGTTCATAATAGTTTGTAATGTGTCTGCGCGTACTTGTGTTATGTTTTAAATGATAAAGAAAATGCTTTAAAAAGTAAGCAAATAATTAATAATTTTTAAGTAATAATTTTTCATAAAACGAAAACAATACATGGAGTAGTTTAATATGTTTATTATGATTTGTTCAATAACTTACAATGTGTTAAATGATACGGCTGACTGTGTCAGACCGCGTGAAGCTTGATGTGTCCCCATATAAACAAGTCCATTAAAAATTGACAAAAAAGGTAGATAATTTAAACGAATGAGTTACAAAAAAATCCACCCCCTCACAGTTGTCATAAAGGGCAAAATTAGCTATATAGACCAAAATAATAATTAACTCTTTTCATAATAGTTATCCCAGTAATAGTAATAGTATAATAGTTATCTCATCAATCAAGAGAAAACATTTGCATAAAAAATGTGTTCCTGATTAATTTTTATGTTAAAGGATTAGTCCATTTTCTTAAAAGAAAAATCCAGATAATTTACTCACCACCATGTCATCCAAAATGTTGATGTCTTTCTTTGTTCAGTCGAGAAGAAAATATGTTTTTTGAGGAAAACATTGCAGGATTTTTTTTTTCATTTTAATGGACTTTAATAGAGACCAACATTTAATACTTAACTCAACACTTAACAGTTTTTTTCGTGACGTAGGGAGGTCACGTGTTACATATATAAAACGCACATTTGCGGACCATTGTAAACAATAAACTGACACAAAGACATTAATTAGTATCAGTTGACATACAACAACGTAGGAACGGTCCTCTTTCTCAACACATATAAACACTGGGGCGGAGTTTCGCGTTCGTCCTCTGTGACCTCTTGACGTCATGACGTATTGCGTCGGGTCACGCTAGCGCATCACGACCGGATCTAGACGAGAAGTTGTGCTTTAAAAGTGTATATTTGTAATTTTTCTTGTCAAAAATGACAATCGTTTTGCTAGATTAGACCCTTATGCCTCGTTTGGGATTGTTTAGAGTCCTTTGAAACTCCGTTGAAAAAAACTGTTAAGTGTTGAGTTATGTATTAAATGTTGGGCTCTATTAAAGTCCATTAAAATTAGAAAAATCCTGCAATGTTTTCCTCAAAAAACATAATTTATTTTTGACTGAACAAAGAAAGACATCAACATTTTGGATGACATGGTGGTGAGTAAATTATCTGGATTTTTCTTTTAAGAAAATTGACTAATCCTTTAATCTGCAATACCGCAATTATCCACTAGATGGATAAAAAAACTTAAATTTTTAAAAATGTTATACTAATTTTAAACTCTATGTATGTTTTGATAATCGTTCTGAATCTGACCTCTAACAAATTCCTTCACAAAAATGCAATTATTTCAGCTTTTTGCTAAAAAATTTGTATTTTTAAAGAAAAATACCCATATTTAAGAGTTTATAAGCAGAGAAAAAATATATAGATAGGATGAAAAGTTGAAAATTTTTCAACTCTGGGTGGAAAAAATGCGAGTAAAAAATGCCAGCTGCTGTGATACTGGATATGCGATACAATAATGCAGGTTTGTAAAATCAATTTAAACTATATTAAAATGTAATTAATTCATAATAACCAATAACAGTACAATATAAAATATCATATTAAACAATATAACCATTATTGACTGTGTGTTCATCCACATTAAAGCACACACAACCTTATCTCACAAATTAAAAAAAAAAAATTATGAGTTTGTTAATTTGTATGAAAGTGAATCATTATCATAAAAAATAATGTAACCCCAACCCTAACCCTAAATCATAGTTACATTTAAGAATTTCTGCGAAATGTTGCCATAGCCAGATTTCAAGTCAAAATGTTTCTTTTATTCATGAGTTTTTGAACTACTACAATTTAACACGATTTGCATTTTTAATGGATATGACATTATGATCATGCCAGTTTATACAAAACACTTTTATAAAAAGTAAATATAAATATAATAACAATAATTCAGTGTAATGATGTTGTCTTTCTGTACCAGCATAGCACTTTTGTATTTTTTTTGTGTCTGTAGACACTAAATAAATATAAGAGGTTAAACCAGATGTAATTAAATGTGGTACTGTGTGTTTACAGTCCAGACTGTTGCCTAATGTTGCCTTTTACCATAGTACAGGGTTATTCCTCCCAAAGAGTAACTCTGATCTAAAAACATTAGAAACGTCCTCCTCTTTATTGTGTGCTGTGATTGGTCAGTTAGAGTTTTCTATTGGGAGAAATCAGAAGCACATGAACATGTTTTGTGTAAAACATCCTAAATTTGATCAAGCAGCGAGTCTGAAGAATCACGTTTGGTCTTTAATTAGCTTATTTCACAACACTAAACTCATTTATTTCTCTACCTTTCATCTCTGTAGTAGAGCATTTTTGGAAAGACGGCGTACAAAGACTGGGTTTGTGTTTGACAGATTTTCTCTTGAATTGTACCTCTTTAGGTTTTCCTGCCGTAAAGGAACGAACTTTGATAGCCGTCAAGCCCGACGGCGTTCAGAGACGCCTGATTGGTGACGTCATCAAACGCTTTGAGCAGCGAGGATTTCGATTGGTGGGTTTGAAGATGCTGCAGGTGAGTTTATTTATTTTCTGTTCATGTATTGAGGGATGCAGTTTGTTTCAAGCACTTCTTCTATTGTAAATGTATGTTGATTTTATTTCTATATCATTAAAAAAAAATTTCAGGTTCCTAAGACGCTGTTAGATCAGCATTACGTGGCGCTGCAGAAGAAACCCTTTTACTCCAGCCTGCTTCACTACATGACCTCTGGTCCTGTCGTTGCAATGGTGAGGAGCGATTTCAAGCATAGAAAGTATTGACAAAGTGTGCAGTAGCCTATATAAACTGTGCAGACTGCCATGGTTACTGTGTAGGGTGCTTGACCTGACCTTCCCTCTCCAGTGTGACAAATGCATTAAGGAAAATATAAACCCTGATTTCTAACTTTTCTTGGTTTATTTGATTGAATGTTCTTGTAGCTCAGTTAGTAGAGCATTGCACTAACAGTGCGGTCAATGGTTCGATCTGAGGAACACACATACTGATAAAATTTACAATTTGAACGCACTGTGAGTAGCTTTGGATGAAAGTACCAGCAAAAAAAGATAAATGTAAATGGATTTATTTGATAAATATTGTCACAAAATGAACTATGTTAACTCACATATACTATTAAACTTGTAATTGCTACAGCATTTGTCTGATCTTTACAGGTGTGGGAGGGGCATAATGTTGTGAGGTCATCACGGAAGCTAGTGGGTAGCACGGATCCCGCTGAGGCCACACCTGGAACAATTCGAGGAGACTTTAGTGTGCACGTCAGCAGGTCTGTACTCATCGTATGCATACTGACACGTGTGTAATCTCCAGGGTTCCCACAGGTCCTTGAAATCCTTGAAAGTTTTTGAATCTGGGAGAAATAATTCAAGGCCCTGGGAAGTTTTTGAAAATATACATACATAGATACAGATCATTGAAAGTGCTTGAATCTATTTTAATTTTCTGGAAAAAATCCATTAATTCTCTGTGTAGTGTAGGATAATATCATAAAAATTCTAGACTTTTTAAGCACACGTGCTAAACTGTTAGCTTTAAATGCTTATATCTTCTGTATGTGAATGATGATTCATACCAAAGTGGTTTTTGCATAGTTGTGTTTGACACATGAAAACGTCTCGGGTTACGTATGTAACTGTTGTTACCTGAGAAGGAAACCAGACGCTGCGTCTCCCTATTTTCACAAATTTACATGGGGAAACATGTGGAGCACTGTTGAGCTCGACAGATCCATTACGTCCAGTCGCCAACTGAGCCACTCGCTCAATTTTCAAACTTTACAACTTAAAGGATAATTCCGGTATTTAACACTTTGAGTCTCATTTCTGGTTTGTTTTGGATGAACTGCAGTGATGGACACATAAATTTTGACAATGGGTCGCGTCTTGAGTTTTTGACTCGTTTAGAAGCGTCTCTTGACTGCTTCAGAATGGAAGTCAATGGCCATGCACAAACATGTCATTAAAACAACACTTAACGTTCATTTTCAAAACTGTACTACTCACTGAGTGGTTCGTGGTGTTCGTTGATGATGATTAAAAACAAGTTGTGTAGCGAAATACAGTTTCTGTCGTGTTTTATTTGGCATTTTGTAAAATTCCATTGACTTCTCTTGGAAGACTGTTTGCTCGCTGATATATCACTCCGCCGCCGGAAACGGAAAAGGGCCTGTTTGTTTACATGAGGTTGTAGCTTTTTCACTCGGTTTCTCTCAGAAGATTTTTTTCCCATATTTGTAGGGCTGGACCAGAATATTCGAATATTAGTTCCGTGGGTTGACATTCGAATTTCAGTTTTGAGATTCGAATATATATATAAATATTTTACAGCGTTAATGCAGAGCTTTTGCCAAGCAGGAAGTGCGCTTCACACTCCCGCTCTATAGGTGGCGCAGACAGACCAACATCCATAGCCAACAGCCACCAAACAGCACCAGTGTGGAAGAGATCGCCTTGAACGTAAAGCGCGCTTCCTGCTTTGGCATTTACGCTAATAGTGTTGTAAATAACGTTCAGTTTCTTGCAAAAACTGATTGATTTGCTTCACAAGACGTCAATAATGTCACACGGAGTTATGGGGGATTACTGTTGTATTGGATATATATGCTATAGCTCTTAAAGTGTGCGGATCTGTTGACTTGCATGGCGGAGCACCGGGGTTTCTGCAAAATATCATCTTTATTGTTCTGCTGATGAAAAAAACATATTGGATGGTGTAAGTGTTAAAAATAAACTTGATTTTGAAAGTATGCTACCGTTTTATTACAGTTTGTTGGACTACGTTCATTCATGCTTCAGACTCAAATATAGAGCGGAAGTATATACGCGGTTGTGAGGTATCTGAAAAATAGTTCCACTATAGCAAATAACACGGATTGAAATCATATATTGCGCCAATATATTTGTTTTTAATCATCAACGAACACCACGAACCACTCGGTGAGTAGTACAGTTTTGAAAATGAACGTTAAGTGTTGTTTTAATGACATGTTTGTGCATGGCCATTGACTTCCATTCTGAAGCAGTCAAGAGACGCTTCTAAACGAGTCAAAAAGTCAAGACACGACCCATTGTCAAAATTTCTGTGTCCATCACTGTAGTTCATCCAAAACAAACCAGAAATGAGACTCAAAGTGTTAAATACCGGAATTATCCTTTAAAATAATCTCGAACACATTTTACGAGTTGAAGAGACACTCCACTTTTTATGAAAATATGCTCCTTTTCCAGCTCCCCTAGAGTTAAACATTTGATTTTTACCGTTTTGGAATCCATTCAGCTGATCTCCGGGTCTGGCAGTACCACTGTTAGCATAGCTTAGCATAATCCATTGAATCTGATTAGACCATTAGCATTGCACAAAAAATAACCAAAGAGTTTTGATATTTTTCCTATTTAAAACTTGACTCTTCTGTAGTTACATCGTGTACTAAGACAGACGAAAAATTAAAAGTTGTGATTTTCTGGCATAATAATCAAGGACTTTGCTGCCGTAACATGACTGCAGGAGGCGCAATTATATTACGCAGTGCCTGAAAATAGTCAGTCTTGGTAACTTTCAATAGCAGGGCACTATTTTCGGGCAGTGCATACACTGCAGACCCCAACAGAGATAGAGGGGACAAACTGAGCTTGAGGGTGGTGAGATAGTAACAAGGGCTCAAATCTGCTTATGTCATGTCATAACGCTTACGTCACGTAATACCGCAGCATCCAATAGGAAAATTCAACTGCAGTAGCCATTGTTCAACCTGAAGAGGGCAGCACTCAGACGTTTTTACACCATATATTGTAGCATTGACACACTTTATACCCACATGTCAAAAAGTTACTCAAATCAAGGAACAGCAGTAATAAAGCATCATTCTTACAGATCATTGACTAAAAAAAGTTGGTTTAGGGTTTAGTTACTCTTTAAACAAAAAAGTTTTTTATTTTATTTTTTCATGTAGCTTAAATTAATTAATTGCAACCACTTACCTTAAAAAATTGAGTAAATTGAATGAATATTTTTTCATTGTAATATCATTGCGCCTCCTGCCGCCATGTTACGGCAGCAAAGTCCTTGATTATTACGCCAAAATGAGAGTATAGACATGTCTGCTTAGAAAATCACAACTTTTAATTTTCTATCAGTCTTAGTACACGATGTAACAACAGAAGAGTCAAGTTTTAAATAGAAAAAATATTGAAACTGGTCATTTTTTAGCGTGATGCTAATGGTCTAATCAGATTCAATGGATTATGCTAAGCTATGCTAAAAGTGGTACCGCCAGACCCGGAAATCGGCTGAATTGATTCCAAAACGATCAAATGTTTAGGGAGCTGGAAAATTTGAATATTTTCAAAAAAGTGGAGTGTCCCATCAACAGTTTAGATTTGATTAAGTTTAGAGTTTTATATTTTCAAGTGACTAAGTATGTGTAATTATTTCACACAATAGTACACTACACTGATGTCACAACCTTACATTACATGCATTATAAATTCAGTGAGTGGAAAGCATATTTCTATATTTTATATAATACATGCAGAAGATTTGCATGCTGCTTACTCTACTTACTGCATACAGCTGCATTGGTTTCAGCAATGCAGAGCATTAAAAGCATTGTTTTGCCCGAACAAAATGCCATTGATGATTGTTTAATGTATGTTTAGGAATGTTGTCCATGCGTCTGATTCAGTGGAAGGAGCAGAGAAGGAGATTTCACTGTGGTTCCAGAGCGAAGAGCTCATAGACTGGGAGGGATGTGATCATCATAACATTTATGATCTTTAAAACTGTGTTTGCTTTGACAAGACAAAAAAACATGCTGAGCAACAGACAAACAGTTTTTAACTGTACAGTAGGTAAACAAATAATGTCTGTAATCTTTAAGTGATTTCATGTAAATAATTGCTTGAAATGTTTATTTTATATAAGGGTTTTAAAATTACTTGAATATTTTTTAATAGGAAGACCAAAGTCATTGTGACACACAAGTAGTCAAAATACACAATTGCAAAGTTTATTACATTTTGAAACAGAACATAAAGAGCTGACTCATAATAATAACAACCTTTCTGTAATGTTGGTTAATGAACTGCAACCTATTTCGAAACAAAAAGGTTCATTGGATGTTAAAGGGTTTTTATCGAACCATTCTCTCAAAAATGGTTCTTTTATGACATCATGAAGCATCTTTATTTTTAAGCGTGTGTTGTGTTATGAGTGCTGTCTGTAAGAACAGTGACATTTAACCAAAGCTTGGAAAATGTATGAATGTAATTTATTGAAGATTATCACTGCCTTTTACTGTAAGCACTGACTTCTGTTAGTGTTTGTATTGTTGAAGAGGTGAAACAATACTTGTCCATAAAAGTCACATTTCATTTCAAAATAAAAATATATATTTTAAATAAAAGCAGAGAAGTCTATATGTGACCCCTGGAGCACTTATTTAATTGCTAAAAACAATGTTATTTTGTGTATTTGGTATAATACAATGTGTTTGTGTAGTTTATGGTAAAAAAAACACATTATTTTCCACATACCGTACATTTTTATAGCTCCAGATTTCACTCTCTTCCTGAAACGCACAGATTTTATACAAAATTGTCCCTGATTGGCCAGCTAATCTGTACGTTGTGAGTGGTTTGAATACTTCTGACATCAGCCAGAAATGTGACGCTTCTTACCATGTTTGAAAGATTCAGTTGTTAACTTGCAGGCTGTGAGTCCAAGCGGGAGGAATTTTGATAATGTCGGTCTTGTCTACATCACCAATCCCAGGAAGTAAACTGTTGCCTACAATCCGTGTGTTTGTTGTAGTCCAAGAAAAGAGATTTATGTTGGAGATGATAACTTGCGTCATCATTTACTTTGGGATTTGTACCTTTTGCATATCGTTAACATGTAATACACACTTACAAACCGAAGGAAATGTAAAATTGTGAATTGGACAATAGGTGCTCTTTAACCCTTTAACTGATGTACACCTTCAAATTAATATAACACTGGCATTTTATTTGTTTAGAAGCCTAATTTTGGTCTTGTTTTAAAGAAGACACTTGCGGTTTTTACAGAAGTGTCTGGAGGTGAAAAAAGTATTGTTTTTTATAGCAGTTTACATTTATTTGTAATAAATAAAAATGCAATATAGTATTATTTTTAATACATACAATTATCAAAAAACTGAGGTTTGCTGCATACTCTTGTCACAAATGAATAAATTACAGTTGCTGCATTATTATTACTGCTAAAATGTATGAATATGAAAACTACCTTTCAAACAATATATAATTTGTCGTGATAGATTAACATTTACATGAAAAATATTGAAGTAAACTAAGGGTCTCCCTTTTTAAATGTATACATCTAAAATCTGAATAAATAAGCTTTTTATTGATGTATGGCTTGTTACGATTGGACAATATTTGGCCAAGATGCAAATATTTAAAAATATCTGAAATCTGAGGGTGCAAAAAAAAAAAATCAAAATATTGATTAAAAAATTTTTTTAAAAGTTGTCCAAATGAAGTCCATAGCAACACATATTACTAATGAGAAATACATCTTTGATATATTTACGGTAAATATCTCCTTGGAACATGATCTACACTTAATATCCTATATGATTTTTGGCATAAAAATGTATAATTTTGACCCATACAATGTATTGTTGACTATAGAAATATACCTGTGTTACTTATGATTGGTTTTGTGGTTCAGGGTCACATAGAAATGATCGTTTTTAAACTGTAGTACAGAAAAGAAAACTATTACTGTAATGTGAAACACTTTACAATAAGGTTGTATTTGTTAACATTAGTAAATGCATTAGCTAACATGAACTAACAATGCGCAATGTAGTTTTCAGCATTTATGCATCTTAGTTAATGCCAATACAAATAGTTTAAGTTAGTTCATTGTGCATTAAACAAATGTATTAGTAAATGCTAAAATAAACAAGAACCCAGGTGTAAAAGAAGTACACTTCTATAGTGTACTTAAAGTGCTATTTTTGCACACTAATTTTGTACTTAATATACTAAAAATTCTTCTTTAGTATTCCTTGAGTTAATCTTAAGATTATCTAAGTGTACTACACAGTGCTATTTTGAGACACCATAAATATGAAGTAAATTGTGCTAAAACTGTATTTAAAAAATGTATTTAGGTACCACTTGTAGTAAACTTGAACCCATCTTTTTGTATTAAAGTTGAGAACAAGTTTAATACAAGCGTTAACTAAATACATTTTTAGTACAGAGATAGTATGTTAAAATTGCATTTTAATTCATATTTATGGTGTCTCAAAATAGCACAAATAAGTACACTTAGATAATCTTAAGAACATCTAAATATACTAAAAATTCATCTTTAGTACTTCTTAAGTACAAAATTAGTGTGTGAAAATAAAGAACTTTAAGTACACTATGGAAGTCTACTACTTTTTCACTTGGGTAAAATAAATAATAAATTCTGTAGCGATATTTCTCTGTTAGTTCATGTTCGATGATGCATTAATGTTAACTTATTCCACAGGGATGCAAACTTTATTCTGATTGGTTGAGAAATGTTCATTTGATGTATGCTTCACATTATGCAGTATGAAGTAATCTAATATTTCATTCTGGACGTTTTAGTATGCTAATTTACCTAGATGACCTTGTGTACACTTAAAAAAAATTGTATTAGAGTACTAGGTGTTATTTAGTGTATACTGCACAGTATGTAGTGTGCACTAATCTAGTATTATATTCTGAACACAGCCAATTAATTCAAACAAAGCAAATATACAACGTATAAGCGAAAGTTTCTATATGCATGGACTACCTGGTTGCCCCTGCATACTCTTAAATAAATAGTATTAGAGTATTAGATGTTATTCAGTGCATACTGAACAGTATGTAGTGTGCACTTATCTAGTATTCTATTCTGAACACAGCCAATGAATGCAAACAAAGCATTGTCTGTGGTATAAGCAGAATAATTGACGCTGGTCCTTTGAATTATTTGAAAATAACTTGTGCTGCACAACCATCGTGGGTGTGCATTATTTTATATGATTTTTTATTGCCAAAAGAACTGAGGGGTAAAATGAAAATGTAACAATGCAAAAATCACAAGCGTACTAATAAGTGTCAACATTATGGGTGAAACAAGACCTAAGACGTGTGGTAAAATCATTAAACCATCCTGTATGTCGCTCCAACATCACAATAAAGACACAGAGCCATATTTACAGTCAAGAACATCCTTTTATTCAAACAGTTAAAGGCATCGTTCTTTTCAAAACTGTTTTTCTTATTATGGAAAAGAAATCGTAATCAACACATGCATTTCACCGCGGGCTGTGATGGGTCTGTCCGCCGAGAGAGATGCTGCTTACGGAGGATCGAGCTCGAGCGACGCTGCTGAGGCTTCACGCTAATCTAAACACATCCAAAAGAGTACAAAATATAACGAAAAAATAGAAAATAAAAAAAGGACGGTCAGTACCAGGGAGGGACAATGTTCTTCTGACTGCGCCTATGGCTTTCATATGCATGCGTACGCGAGCTTCATAGATTTATAAAAGTGAAACTGCATACTTTTTGTCTGTCGTTGAGCCCGTGCTGGTGATGATTTTAGTTGAATTCAGGTTTTGTGGCATGCATCACTTTGGTCTCTTTGGGCTTTTGAATCGTTTGTATCGTAAACTGTCTGTTTGTTTCCCTGGGCTTTAACCATTCCGTGATAAGGTGCTTTGTTTTAACAGGAACTTTTTAACAACAGTTTAAATATATCTGGTCTCATACAACCATTAGAAAGGTGCGTCATCGGTACAGATTCGCAATGCAATAGCAATACAACGATCAAATTCAATTTTGTAACAAAACGAAAGAAATAAATAGAACGGATTGCAAATTCGCCTATACTCCACCTCCGCGGTCATCCAGACTCGTTTCTCCAGCAAACATCCTTTCGTGGGACGTCCCACCACAGCCCGCCGGCGTAAATTGTTCACGTACATTAACTGTTCAATGGACAAGCGGAAGATCGGTATGAATACAAGGTGAAGCATACAGACAGGAATAACATGTGAGCTAACTGCATTCTGCTCAGACAACATTTCATCATTTATTTATTTATTTTTTTTTGCTTTTTTTATTACTCTTTTATTATTTTAAAGAGAGAAGGGCCGCAGGGGAAGGGAAATGGCTATGCAACTATAGACTACTCCAGTGTCCAAAGGAAGCAAAAGACAAGATTACAGAGGAAGAAAAGCAAGACAGAAAGATTGTGTTTTTTTTTTGTCTTTTTACAGTTTTCTTAATTATTCAACAATAAAAAGAGGAACTAAGTCACACCGATTTGCTTTAGTACTATATATACTGCTTTGAAGAACTTGCGGAAGAAGATACAGGAGGGACTTTTTACTTTTTTAAGATGGGCACTCAGGATTACAAGATGGAGTCTGTGAACAAAAGGCACTTTATAGGGACAACCTTTATGATGGTCTGAGTCTAACACTAAATCACAAAACAAATATTTAAGAGTCATTTACACGGGTCAAGCAGAGCTGCTGTGGGTTTCAATGGTGGGAGGGTTCAATTCATTACATATTCAGCAATTCTCGCTCTGATTGGCTGCTAAAGCTCCATTAGCTTATGTCGAGGAAATCTTAATTTTACAAGAAGAATGAGAATATACATTTTCTGATCGTTGGGTAAAATACAACCTGGGCCTGTTTTCATGACATTCAAAAGTATAGCTACCAATAAAAAAAACAATTTACATCTCCTGTCTCGTCGACCTTCAAACATTGTTTCTAGCTTACGAGGGCCAAAGTAGTTTATTCGTGCTGTGTTAAAGCCTCTCCCAAAAACAGGGAAGAACTTGTCATACATTTTCTAAAAAGTTTGACATTTTCCACGCACACACAAAATACCAGCAAAGTTCAAGTTTGTTAAGGACCACGACGGTTCAATTCGGCGACCCAAAGCATTAAAGTCCTACGAAACTGCAATGCATAGTATGATATATGATGACATACACTGTAAAAAAAAG
Source organism: Misgurnus anguillicaudatus (assembly GCF_027580225.2). Classification (NCBI taxonomy): domain Eukaryota; kingdom Metazoa; phylum Chordata; class Actinopteri; order Cypriniformes; family Cobitidae; genus Misgurnus; species Misgurnus anguillicaudatus. Next base: position 8,317,158 of record NW_027395279.1, read on the forward strand.
AATTTACATTTTTAAGTATAATCAATTTGTTTTTTATTATTAATAGTGATGTGTTGCTCTAACTTATAAAATAAAGTTGAACTAGCTTAAGTTATTTGAATTTTATTCATTTACTCTTTCTAGAAATGTTATCTAGAAAACGTTTCCCTGCCAATGACGAGTTTTTACGGCAATTCATATTTCCGCTATTATCCACTAGGTGGCGCTCTTACCCAACTTATAAAATACTGAAGCATCCACTGATCCAAAAACAGTAAAAACTGTATGTTTTGATCAAATATGATTGCTAACAAAAGTCTTTTACAAAACTACAATTATTTCAGTTTTTTTCTCAAAATTTGTTAATTATTTGCGGAGCCCCTAAGGGAACATGGAGAAAAAAATAAATAAAGTTTTGTTTCGCGTGCGCACGTGAAACTATCCTGTGCCACCTGAAAGCGAAAGTTTCATTTGCGCACAGGAAAGTTTCACGTGCGCACGCAATAGTTTCACGTGCGCACGCAAAACTAAACTTTAAACAAAAATTCTGCACAAGAAGGTTTCGCGTGAGCACATGAAACTAAACTTTAGACATTATTATATGATTGCTAACAAAAGTCTTTTACAAAAATGCAATTATTTCAGTTTTTTTCTCAAAATTTGTTAATTATTTGCGGAGCCCCTAAGGGAACACAGAGAAAAAATTAAATAAAGTTTAGTTTCGGTTGCGCACGTGAAACTATCGCGTTTAGTTTAGCGTGCGCACATGAAACTATCACGTTGAAACTATCGCGCGCGCACGTGAAATTATCCTGTGCGCACCTGAAAGCGAAAGTTTCATGTGCATACGGGAAAGTTTCACGTGAGCATGCAATAGTTTCACGTGCGCACGCGAAAATAAACTTTTTAAAAAATTCTGCACGTGAAGGTTTCGCGTGAGCACATGAAACTAAACTTTAGATATTTTTTACTCCGATGTCACCTTAGGGGCTCGGTAATTATTAGTTGATTATACTCAAAAATGTAAGTGCACATTTTTTAAAGTGTATGTCAAAAATACTGGAAAAATGTATTTTTAGCTAGTCATAAAAGTTCAGCAGCTCATCTGTAAGGATTTTATCCGTTAAGTTTGGAGGGAAAATGTCTTTAGTCACAACCACGAGCGAAATGAACCCCCCCCACCATAAGTAAATAGAAAAGAGAAAGAGTAATGAACATTTTTCCTTACGTTTGTCGTATTATTACGTACAGGTATAATAGAGATTGAATGTACTTTAATCCATAAAAAGCACCTGTTTTATTTAGTGATATATTCTGCCTCATCAGCCCTCATAAGTTTTGAGAACAAATCAAATTACAAGTAAACGTTAAAAAAGCAGAAAAAGAAAGATTACAAAACAAATTCCCAAAACTTACAAAGACCGTTTTTTCTCTCTCTCTCGTTCGCTCTCCACCCTTTCATTTAGAGTCCCGGGCAGTTTGGACTTTACTAAAATAGGTTTTTTACCGCTAGGTTTTTCCTGTAACACTCACAAACACAGTTTCTACTCAAGGCATTGCACGTGGCTCATTCAACACACTTTATTTCGCAATAACAAACACGTCCCGTCCAAACACGAAATAAATCAAAAGCCGTGCATTTTTTCTCTCTCGTCTACGCTATCCGCAGAAATCCGATTTCTGCCGATTTTGCCGAACGCTATTCAGGCCTACGCTATACTGTAAGTGCAGAAGGGGGTTTCGGGACTGGTTTATGAGAACTGATGATCATGTCATACTTCAAAAAATAACTAGACTGCCACTGAGCTTATTAGGCAAAGAAGGAAAAAAGAAAACGTATATATAAATATATATGGATATATCCTGTATATATAAAGATGTTTGTAACTATTAAGCTGACACTTGTTTTTATTCTCATAAAAATTTCACGCTCCTCTATAGCTTATATGCAAGAAAATAACCTGAATTCATGTTTAACAAATTGCATAATGGGAATACAGAGGCACTTCCTTTGATTAGAAAAGAAAAGACCATTGCCGTCCTGTTAAGTTGTTTTTTTTTCTACCGAACCGATGACACGGCCGCCTTTCGGCAACGGTGCTTCCCTGCGCTGAGATACATGGTCAGGCAGTCCAGTTATTTTGTGAGATCGCTGGTTTTCGTTCAAAATAAAAGTGATGTGGTCGTCCACCAGAATATCAAGGCTTCCCTTTATAGTCGAACTGCGATGATGGCGCGTTTGGATCCGCGTGCATGTGTTTATGACGAAACCTTACCGAATTTGACGGTACAAAACGATGTCCGGCCCCCTTTCCCTTTAAGCACAAATATGATATGTCACACAATCTTTTCCTCCGCAGAGACATCACGTGTTCTTGGATCACGGACTTCTGGGAGTGTAAACAAATACTGTAAGTAAACTAAATCAGAAGTGGGCGTGTCTTTAGTAGGGCTCACCGTGATGCTTTGCTACGATTTAGACAGGCCAATCATAAGAAACTTTTTTTAAATACACTCAAAAAATTTGGGTTGTTTTATCTCATGATTGCAAAAAATATGACCTTTGGGTTATAAATAAACCTTTGGTGTGGTAGAAACAAATCAGCATTGCCCAGCAAGCAACAGCCATAATTTTACCATATAATATAGACTCGATATAGTCCGGCTATGAATAAAAAAATACCAAAATATGCCAAAATAACTTGTGAGATGTTCGATATAAAGTCAACAGTGATTACAGGGTGTTTGGTTTAATTTATTTATTTTTGGGCTATCGTTTGTTACATTTTCCCTGACAGCCCAAATTTGATCTTGTCTAGACGTCTTTTAAAGGTTTATTAATAACCCAGCAATTGGGTTTGTCTATATTTGACCCAACCGTGAGTATAAACAACTCAAAATTTTTTCGAACGTAGCTTCCATAAAAAAAACGTATAAAACCAAATAATAAAATGATTACAAATTCAACATTTCAAAATGGGACACATGGTTGTGAGCCTGCTGGTTAATATACTGAATAAACCTTTCGGTACCCAAAGTCTAAATGAAACGTTATTTGAACGATGGCGGGGGCTTGAAATGTGAGATGTGTCCTCGGTGTTGCTTAAGGGCGCTGTGTCAGTTTCGTTTTTCTGCGCAATAAATGTGCAAATAATGTTCGCCGTGTATCCCATGTTTCGATAGTGCACATCAAACTAGTGTTCTTCTCATTTTGTAGTGCAATACTTTAGTATTTAAACTAAAATTCAAAAGCAAAACATAAAATAAAAGCGCCGAATGCTGATTAAAAACGCCAAACGTCTGGGGCTCTAAACACTTTCAGTGTCGTCTGTGCGTTGAAAACAATGTTTTTACTCTTTTTTTTTTGTCGTTTGTGAATGTTTACCACTGAAACGGTTACTGTATATAATCCCAGCCACTGTACACTACATCCTTGCTCTTAGTAACATGATGTCTCTTCATTGAGTTCTTCCTTATTTTGCCACTGGTTGTTGCGTGAGGTGCGTGTGTCGGTCCCTGACCTCGTGTGATGATCCTACAGTCTTCAGGGGGTTTGGGGGTCAAAGGGCATCTGGTGATTGGCAAAAACAGGCTTGAACGTTTCCCAATAATACTCTGATAAGGTGTCTTAGGGTGTGTTCAGAAGAGGGCGAGGCTGTGGATTTCCAAATAGGATGTCTTCTTTATTTTTTAAATAAAACTTCCGAATTGTGTCGACAGGTTGCAGGCAGGTCTCGTCAAAGGAACCATGACTGAAAAAAATGAGAAAAGACAACGTTTTATTTATACTGTATACTAAGGATTCATTACATATGAAGAGCTCAAGTTTAAAACTTTCTAAGCGCGCCTGACATGTTTGCTTTTTTAGACTCTTAATGGATTTGGCCAACAAAGCGGTATTCCTGACTGACTTCAGGTCACTCAAAAATATAAACTCTGTCATCATTTACTCACCATGTTGTTAAAACCTGTATACATTTCTTTGTTTTGCTTTACACAAAGGAAGATATTTGTTTTTAGATAAGATAACCATTGAATGTTTTCCTACTATGGAAGTCAACGGTGCTTCAGTTTCTTGCTTCATTACAAATTTCTTTCTTCCATTAGCAAAACAAAGACATTTATACAAGATACATTTATATAAATCAGGGCTGACAAGACATTAATCATGATTAATCGCATACAGAATAAGAGTTTATTTTTGCATAATATATGTATGTATATTATTTTGTATATATAAATACACACACATGCATGTATGTATTTAAGAAACATTAACATGTATATATTTAGATTGATATATTTTATATTATAAATAAATAAAAAATATGAACATAAATAATTTTTTTCTTATTTAATACATGTATGTGTGTATTTATATATATACATAATAATTACATACAATATACAGACAAATACATTATGCAAACACAAGCTTTTATTTTGTATGCGATTAATCGCGATTAATCTTTTGACAGCTCTAATATAAATATATTTTTATTGCATAATAAGTTTCCATTGCACTGTAAGGCAGGATTTACAAGTAGGGCATACAAAATTAAAGTTTTGTGTTTGCATAATATATTTGTGTGTGTATTGTATGTTAATGTATGTTAATGTATTGTATGTAATTATTATGTATATATAAATACACACATACCTGTATTAAATTAAGAATGTATTTATTTATTTATGCAAATATTTTTTTATTTTTTTATAATATAAAATATATCAAAATCTAAATATATACATGTTAATGTTTCTTAAATACATACATGCATGTGATGTGTGTGTATACAAAATAATTACACAGTGCACAGACATATATTATGAAAAAACAAACTTGTATTCTGTATGTCTGTATATATGACAGCCTTAATATAATTTTTTTATATACATCATCTGAAAGCTGCATAATAATTTTTCCATTGCACTGTAAGGCAGGATTTACACTGCAAATCTTGATTCCCAATTCTGATTTATTGCCTGTATCCGATTTTTTTATGACCCGCTTACATCGTCTTTTAAAAGTGACTCATATCCGATATTAGCCTTTACGCTAAACACTTAGCAAAACAATTCAAGGTAGACATATTGACACAGAACAGCTTAAACCAAGTAAAATGCTTTGATATGCAATTGACACAGACAAAATGATTAAACAAGATTATAGAGCTTTATTATTGTAACAAGTAGGACTGTCAAAAGATTAATCGCGATTAATCGCATACAAAATAAAAGTTTGTGTTTGCATAATATATTTGTGTGTGTATTGTATGTAATTATTATGTATACACACATACATGTTTTAAATAAAAAATATATATATTTATAATGTTTATTATTTATAATATAAAATATATCGAAGTCTAAATATATACACTTTTATTCTGTATGCGATTAATCACGATTAATCTATTGACAGCCCTAGTAACAAGACATACAACTTCAAAATTACTTCACTAAGTGGGGCCGTCATCCTCCATTGCGCTGCTAAAAAGAGTCATGTGATAGCGGGTGGTCTACGTCATTTGCCAGCGTTGCATTTTCAACGCATGACACGTCTTGACATAGAAATATCCGATCTGTCTGCTTACATCGCGGACACGAGTGCATGTATACGATTCATATCCAATTCATATTAGATTTATTTCCACATGAGACCTGAAACTGATCGGAGAATATCAGAATCTATGCGCTTTTTTCCTGCTTACACGTACTTGGGTCATATCCAATCTGTGCCACATGAGGAAAAAAATTGATGCAATGTAAATGTGGCCTAAAAGTAGCTTTGGATAAATACCAGATCCATACGTGTTAATGTAAACACACTTAAAACTTTGTTGTCATCGACAGGTGGCACTTCTACCCTCAGACAGGTATATTAATATACAAGACAAAATAAAACTACATAGCATACCATAGTTTAGTAAAAATGTGCTTAAATAATTTTATGAAAAGCTGAGAAACTGTCATCAGGTCAGTATTTAATCATAAATAGCATATATAAAAGTTTTACCTGTCACAATATTTCTTTAAAACAGTATGAATGTAACTCCTTTGCCTCATTAAGTATACGAGGACCTATGAATATGGAAATTAGTCCCCGTCTCCACTCTTTAGCATATATAAAAGTTTTACCTGTCACAATATTTCTTTAAAACAGCATGAATGTAACTCCTTTGCCTCATTAAGTATACGAGGACCTATGAATATGCAAATTAGTCCCCGTCTCCACTCTTTAGCATATATAAAAGTTTTACCTGTCACAATATTTCTTTAAAACAGCATGAATGTAACTCCTTTGCCTCATTAAGTATACGAGGACCTATGAATATGCAAATTAGTCCCCGCCTCCACTCTTTAGCATATATAAAAGTTTTACCTGTCACAATATTTCTTTAAAACAGCATGAATGTAACTCCTTTGCCTCATTAAGTATACGAGGACCTATGAATATGCACATTTGTCCCCGCCTCCACTCTTTCGCACCACAACGGACCAGATGTATATGTAAATAGATGCTACATTCGGCAGTTTCAGACACATAACTGCTAAGTTGTTTGTAATGTTGGAAACCAGTGTGATATTAAATGAGATTTAAATTTTATGGAGAAAATACTCAATGGTGTTGAATGATAAATTTGCCCATGGCTTGCCTTAAAACATATAAGCAACAATAAACACCTGATTTTCCCCAGAGTGGGACTTTAAATGAGAGTGAGATTCTTAATCCTGATTGGTTGACAAAAGTGACTAGAAGTCAAATCCTGGAAACCTTTTGTGAGATAACTTTTGTTCCTGCAGGTCATGCAAATACCCCAGCATATCTCATCCCTCCCCCCCTCTATTTGCCCCGGGCTGAAACCCAACAACCGCTCGGGCCAAGAAACTCTTCCCCTCCAAACTAAACTCCCCCCTCCAGCAATCCCATCATCCCTCTGTAATCCTTGGCACTGACCACCCCTATCCCCCTCTCAAGTTCAAGTTCAACTGCCTGTGACATCATGTCTCGTTGCTGTGGGCAACCAGACAGTTGAGACGTGACTTTTCGATTTAGGGGCCGTGCGTAAACTTTCTCTCTTCTGTCCGTCTCATATTTCTTTCTCGCTTCTGGTGTTTAGGGAACAATTTCGGCAGTATGGACATAAAAAAGTTTTTTAAACTAATCTGAACTAAATAAAACTTTCAAAACTTTTAAACACTTGATGTTTACTTCAATCTCTCCTCTCAAATTTGGTGAAAAAAAAATGAAACAAAGCTTTATCGTTGCCAAGTCACCACTGGAAAGAGGGAAAATACAACCATGAAGTGACCAGCAGAGGGCGATAGCGAGTCAAGAAACATCCTGTGAAATAAAACGGTGCTATAAATTTTGAAATACATGGAGGTCGACCAGCAGAGGGGTGAAGTGAGCGCAAGAGAGGAAACTTCAGATGGTGACCATGTGTTGAGGAGCAGGGAGCTGGCCTGAGGCGGGTGTGGTTTACACATTAATGACTAAAGTGTACTGGGTGATGAAGGAGGCACAGTGTGGTGGCTGCACATTCGCAACGCTCAAATCAACAATACCACCCCGATCGGCTCGAGTTAGCTCAGGCCTGCTCCAGATGGGACAGGCACCGAGAGCATTATGGGAAAGAGAAGGCCCGGGACTTTTACATTCGTAAAAGAACGATCCAGGCACATTCCCGTCTAAATATTTTAGACGGGAAATGGAAATTTTTTTTGTTTACCTGCGTCTGCTGGGGGATGTTCAGAAAGTTGTTGTCCCGTGATCCGATGCTGACAAACCTGTTGGGAGCTGTGGAGCCTGACGAGGAGTATGCTGAGAGAGAGAGAGAGAGAGAGAGAGAGAGAGAGAGAGAGAGAGAGAGAGAGAAATCACATACTGTATAGGGCTGTTGTAAGGATCAATAGATTTTTTTTAAGCAAAAAGAGCCAATCTTGACTATATTTTATTCAACAAATTCACTTTTTATGAACCAGCCAGATTCATTTGTATGAGTTGTTTGAATTGCGAAGTGAAAACTAGAACTTTTCTGTACTGAAGCTACAAGCAAAAATAAATACAAAAAAGATATTCGACTGTTCTTGGTTTACACAACTGGCGAGAATAAAGCAAATGTGTGTTTTTGATGTAAAGATTCGGTCGTCATTACACAAATTTAGGGCAGTTTGAGAATTCAGATTTTATTTTTGATGGACTCCATGAGGCAACTGTTCATCTAGAATGAAGATCAATCATAATCTGTAAGTGTGTGAAAACAAATAAATCCAAAGATGAGTCTTTGTATGCTTTCATTGCCGAAGTTATTTGTGCATGCTACAAAAGTAAATATATTTGATTAATATATTTCTGTTATTATCTCTTTCCCCGCCATTGACGAGTTATGTCATCAATTAACTAATTTCCTGCCAGCCATTCTTTGAAAAGTTGCCCGCCAGCATTTTTTGTGATTTTCACAAAGTTTTACAAAATGCCTTCCAGGAAAATGTTCTTCTAAGAATATATAAATATATATACAAATATATCAAATGAAAGAGCAGACCCTCTGCTTTCAAACAAACAAACAAACAAATAAACAAACAATATATATTTTTTCTCCGCTTATAAACTCTTAAATATAGTTTTTTTTAAATACAATTTTTAGCAAAAAGCTGAAATAATTGCATTTTTGTGAAGGAATTTTGTTTGAGATCAGATTCAGAATGATTATCAAAAAATACAGAGAGTTTAAAATTAGTAAATAATTGTTTGCTTCAGTTTTTTTTTATAAATTGGGCCATCTAGTGGAAAATCGCGGTATTACTGATGAACATAAAACTTAATCAGGAACACGTTTTTATGCAAATGTTTTATCTTAATTAACGCGATAACTCTTGTCAGAGTTAAGAGAAAAATGCTTCCCTACCAATGACAACTTTTTACTTTGCAACTTCAATCCATATTTCCGCTATTATCCACTAGGTGTCTCTCTTACCCAACTTATAAAACACTGAAGCATCCACTGATCCAAAAACAGTATAAACTCTGGGTATGTTTTGATAATCATTCTGAATCTAAAACAAACTTTATTATTATTTTAGCTTTTTGCTCAAAATGTTGTATTTTTGTAGAAACATACCCATATTTGAGAAGTGATAAAAAGAGAATAAACAAAGATAAGATGATTTTTTTAAAGCAGAGGGTCTGTTCTTTCATTTAATTTATTTTATGTTTATATAGTTAAAGAAGAACATTTTCTGGAAGACATTCAACTTTTGTAAAAAGCATAAAAAATGCTGGTGGTGGCAACTTTTTTTAAAAAGTTGGCGGGGAAAGAATTTAAGTTAATATTTAACATTTCTGACTACACTTTGATGTGTCACTATTTGATGTGCAATTTATTTCTGTGCTGAGCAAATAATATGCTTATTTCCTACACTCTAAAAAAAAAACGGTGCTATATAGCACCAAAAGTGGTTCTTTGCTCGTAATCATAGAAGAACCGTTTTTAGTGCCATATAGCACCGGTGAAGCACCGGTGAAGCACCTGTGTAGAACCATATAGTGCTATGTAGAACCAAACGTGGTGCTATAGTGGTTCTATATGGCCGCTATATGGTTCTACACAGGTGCTTCACCGGTGCTTCACCGGTGCTATATGGCACTAAAAACGGTTCTTCTATGATTACGATCCAAATCAACAGTTTTGGTTCTATATAGCACCGTTTGTTTTTTTAGAGTGTAGAACATTGAAAAGCATCACATTTATTTTAATTGTAAAAATGTGACCCTAGACCATAAAACCAGTCAATTTTTTTTATTTAATTAAAACATATTACCACTAAATAAGCTTTCCATTAAAGTATGGTTTGTTATGATAGGAAAATATTTGGTTGATATACAACTATTTAAAAATCTGAAATCCGAAGTTGCAAAAATCAAAATCAAATAACCTTTAAAGTTGTCCAAATAAAGTCCTTAAAAACATATATTACTAATGATAAATACATTTTATATATATATTTACTAAAGGTAATTTACAAAATATCTTTATGAATGATATTTACTTAATATCCTAATGATTTCTGGCATAAAATAAATTTTATCCATACAATTTATTGTTGGCTATTGGTACAAATACACCCGTGTGACTTATGATTTTGTGGTCCAAGGTCACATTCTGCTTGTGACAAATTCAGCTAAAGTCATTTTTTGTGATTTACTATGTAAAGAACATTCTGTAAAAATATAACCTTGATATTTGTAATATTGACTGAGTGAAGTCATGTCCAAGATTGAAATTAAGCTTTAAAGCTCCTAATCTCATTATTAGGTTATGAAACTAATAAAATGCATTTTATTTTCACTTGTTTTCACTACAAATATCTACAAATATCTAGAAATTCTTAAATTCTTGCATTTTCTTGATGAGCAAAATTACAATAATAAAAGTCAATGACAAGAAAATAAGTCTAGTTTTAAAGACAAAAAATTAAGGGAATTTGTGCTTAAAACAAACAAATTAATAAATAAATAATCTGCCAATTTTTTTTCTTTAACACTTAATTTAAGAAAAAAATGTAAGAAAAAAGTTTCTTACACCATTGGCAGATTTTGTTAACTCATTTTGCTCATCAAAAAATACATCTTGATTTAAGAATTTCTAGTACTGAAAACAAGACAAAAATATTACATAAGAAAGTCATTTTTTGCAGTATTTTTAATATATAATAGAAGCTGTGTATGACAGATTTTAAGCATTCAGCTTACAAACCCGACGTAACTTTAGCAAAATCACTACAATTTACCATGAAACTCAAGTGATTTACTTTCTGCTGAAATAACCAGATTTAAGAATCTAAAAAGCATCCATTTGTGAACAGTTGTGTTAAGTGTGTCGTACAACATATAAACACATAAAAAGACAGAAAAGTTTGAGTAGAAACACATAAACAACCAAAACACTTAAAGGAAAAGAAAAGAAAAATAAAGAGAAACATGAAAGAAAAGAGGAAAATAAAGGCAAGTGCTCCGTCCAGTGCCCCATCTGTGGTGAGTGAACATTTGAACATCTGATTTATCACCCCGATACGCCACCTCCTCTCTGATAGGTGAAGGTATCAGTTCGAAACGTACAGTACTGCTAATGTTGTGTATAAAGTGACCTTTACACCAGCACTGGAGGCCAAAAGCCAACCAACAACTTAAACTCAACCAAAACAAACGTAAATCAAACCAACGGAAAGAATCAATGATAAAAGGATGAGTTGAATGTCTCAAGATTGCACAATATTGAATTCAGCCCTTTCACATCAGGGATTCAGTACTTTGCAAAAGCTGTGTTGGAGTCCATTTTAACTGCCCTAAATTTGTATCTTTCAGTGAGATTTGATGGCTGCTAAACCACTGACTGTTGTTGTAATAGCGTGAAACCACCTGGCTGAGATAATAAATGATCAGAAACAATCCAGCACAGTACCGTATTGTTCCAAATATAAAACGCCCCTGATTATAAGACATCCCCCCTTCCCCATTTTAAAGTCTACTTTTTGGAAAAATGCTTTTTGAAGACCAACTCATGTCTTTATAAAGAAAATGCTTTCAGTTGTAAATATTTCTCATAACTGTGCGTTCACACCAGACGCGGAAGAGGTGGCAAGCGCGAGTGATTTACATGTTATGTCAATGCAAAGACGCGAATAGGCATTCACGAATGGCGCATTTTACGCAAACTGAGCGTTGCTGCGACAAATCTAAATTTTTGCGTTAACCAATCAGGAGCTTGCTCTAGTAGTGACATGATTACCGGAAGCGAGCTGAATCACAGAAGCCCCTCCCATGATGCAAATTTCCATGTGAATGTCTCGAATAACTAGAATTTCATGCGCGGCTTTCACGTGCGAATGAAGTGAGTAAACTCAAAATGTTCAAGCGTCCAACTATACGCGAACAGTGCATTTTTGCCGTTTCTACCTCTACCGTGGTGTGAACGCACAGTAAGTCAAATTGTATACCATATATAACCTGTAGTCCAACTGGACTTAATCAAAATTAGCCTCGGCTGTCCATCTCATTGTGAAAAAACAAGTAGCCTATTAATATTTCATTAACAATCGATGTCGACCTTATGCTGCGTACACACCAAAAGCGAAGTATCACGTTCCTCGCTCTAGATAACTTGTGGGATTCAAGTTTGTGTCATGCAAATTTTCCGCTTGAGTTGAAAAAAAATTGTGGAAATTGGCCCACCCAATTTGCGTCATTCGCATCGCCCCACACCAATTTGCACCTATTTGTGTCTTTGAATTGACTTTGTATGTACAGTAATCTGCTCGCACAATTAAATTTGCTTCTGGTGTGTACGCAACATTACTGTAAGACATGTGAGCTTGTTTAGGTGTATTTGGCGCCACCTACCACATTTTTGCGATGTACGGTATGATTGACATGTAATAGTGTAGAGCTCGAATATAAGACAATATAATTTTCATTAAAAAAATATATATATTTATAATTCCCTAATTATATTAGGGACAGTACGGTAAATTCCTGCACTACCAGTACGCTAGAGCGTTAAATGGTAACTGAAAAGAGAAATGTGTGACTTCTCCGCCAATAAATGAAATGGAAAGAATCCTTTTTAACATTTTTCAAAATGTTTCTAGTTTTATAATTTTTTGAGAAACTTCTAAACACGAAGCTTCCACGTTATGCATTGTGTTTAAATAGTAGAAATGACACACTTTAAGAAAACCTGATTTGCAGAGGTCAACTTAGTCCACATACAGGCCCGGCTGTGGCCATACATTTGGCTCACTTTCTCCCAGCCGAACTAGGGTTTGGTGGGATGGGGGGGTCACTTACACGGAGATGTGGGTGAGGTGAGTCCAACATCGGGGGGCGTGCTGCTGGGTTTAGAGTCTGGCATTGGGAGGGGCACTGGACGCGCCACAGGGGGGGGTGGAGGAAGCAAGAAGGAGCCCGGCATTTTGCTCTGGCCGCCTCCGTTCGGCTGCAGACGACACAAATAGGGTGAGGAGCGCGGACACACACGACACCCCGCAAATGGCTAAACTGACAACACTGGCTCGCCCGAAAATAAAAGATGGGGTGGCTGGCAGTGAAGCGCTGAGGGGGAACAACCAAAATGATGGTGAATGCATGTTCGCTTCTTGTGTTTGTGTTTTGAGTTCACCACAGACGGGCAGTGAGGGAGCTGGAAAATCAAGATGGAGGACTTTTGTAAAAGGTGAGGGACAGGAAATGGGAAGGATGAATGAGGAGGTGAGGTTCTGATCCGTGAAATGACGTCAAATCAAAACCAGGGCTCAAAAATAAAAGAGGACAGGATATGTGCTGAGATATCAGCTGATGTGTCGATGGGATTCAATGTGGAGGTGGACAGAGAATTACAGATTAACTCAAAATGTCTGGACAAGCACAAGATACAGAAAAATGACCAAGTAGTCCATATCAAAGACAAACAGACAGATTTCTTTCATCCTACAGACACGGGTACTATAGCCAAGATATCATACAAGGAACTTGCTTCATTTTTATAACAGGAGAAAAGAGCATAATAGTAGTGATCCATCACAATTTTGGCCGCTGAGATTGCCATTATTAGTTTTCAGCCAATAGATAAAAATATAAACCCAAAATAAAGATAAACCTGTCAACTTTGTGCATTACTGTTTTGCATATAAGAGTTTATTTTGTTTAATTTACGTCATTCAAATAAAAAAAGCTTTTGTCGAATTTTGCACTGCAAAAAATGAATGTCTTACTTAGTATTTTTGTCTAGTTTTTCAATATAAATATCTAAAAATTCTTGAATTGAGATATATTTACTTGGGAAGCAAGTGGCTTAAGATATTAAGTCTTGTTTATTGAAATAAATGATGAAAACCAAGAGTTTTTTTACTTAAAACAAGTCAAAATATCTGCCAGTGCAGTAAAAAATAAACTTAATACCAGTTTCAACTTAATTTAATAAACTTAATTTAAGTGTATTTTTCTTACTGCACTGGCAGATATTTTGACTTTTTGACAAAGTAAAAAATCTCTTGATTTTCATCATTGATTTCAATAAACAAGCCTTAAAAACTCAGTTTAAGAATTTACTAAGTAACACATTAATTTTTTGCAGTGTGGTGTTATTTTTAAAAATTGTACATTTTTTATTGGTTTGTAGTTTTTTTATCATAGATTCATTAAATTAATGACATTAAAAATGCAAATATTAATATAATTGCACTGTAACAAGTAAAAGTTGGATTAACTTAAAGTTTTTAGGTGTTACCAATTAAAGTTGTTTTTAAGTGAAATAATTAAGTTTTAAAAAAATAAAATTTGTAATGGTTACCAATTGAAGTAATAAAAAAAATGTTTCCCCTAAAATTTTTAAGTGTTTTACATTTTTGAAGTGTTAAAATGTTACCAATTTAGGTAATTGTTCTAAGTACACTGCAAAAAAAATATTTTCAAGAAAAAAATAATTATTAGTATTTTTGTCTTGTTTTCAGTAAAAATATCAAAAAATTCTTAAATTAAGATGCTTTTTCTTGATGAAAAAACGACGAAGAATATAAGTCTAGTTTTTTGACCAGAAATATCAAATTTAAGTGATTTTGTGCATAAATAAAGCAAAATAATCTGCCAATGGGGTAAGCAAAAAAATCTAGTGTTTTTTTAAACACTACATAAAAATAAAAAATAAAAATTTGCTTACACCATTGGCAGATTTTTTTTGCTTGTTTTGTGCACAAAATCACTTAAATGTAATATTTTTGTTCTAGAAACTAGACTTATTTTTTATGTCATTTTGGTCATCAAGAAAAAGCATCTTAATTTAAGAATTTTTTAGATATTTTTACTGAAAACAAGACAATTTTTTTTTCTTGAAAATCATGTTTTTGCAGTGTAGATCCAACTTTTACTTTTCATAGTTTAAACTATTTTTTTATATTTTGTTTCAGTTTTTGGTCAAGTGCATCCAAACGTTTCGATTTAGTTACAATACACTGTAAGCCCTAATGTAGTGTGTATTAAAACAATCAAATAATCATGCCCAAACATTACTTAAAGTTTATGTTGGACTTATAAATTAAAAATCTTAGTTCATTTAACTTGTTAACCTACAAAATCCATAAACATTCAAGTGTAATAAACAGTATAAAATGCTATTAGCAAGTCAGAGAATAGTCCATTAGCAAAACGAGTCTACCCAAACAACTGAGATCATTCAACATAGAAGGGTTTTCAGTCTATGAAATTATAAAACAGATAAACAGACAACATACTTGAGCAATAATTTCCTCACAGTCTTTTGCGATAATAACCATCTGTTCCATTAAAAAGTAAAATGCAGTCAAATTGTTTTAGGAGAGCAGACAAGACAACTGACTTCCTGTATGATGTCACTTCCTCTTACCTGACCGCTGGCCTGTCCTGATCCGTCAGCACACACAAACTGCACAAACTCCTTGAGCGGGTCCTGCCCCGGGTGGTGGTGGTATCGGATGGTGGGGTGAGTGAAATACGGACTGGACTGCTGGATGATGGAGGGAGAGGGGAAGTGCAGAGAGGAAGCTGAGGCACGGGGACTTCCTGCTGAGAGAGAGAAAGAGAGAGAGAGCAATTATTAGCAATGAAACCATTGAGCTGATGCACTGATAAAGTGAATGACGAGATGACTTTGATTTATATTCAAGATCAGTAAAATTATGTGTGTGACTGAAATGAGCTTTATTGACAAATACACTGTAAAAAGTTGGATTAACGTCAATTGTAAAACCTAAGAAATTTATAAGAGAAAAAAAATCATTAAAAAAAGTGCTTTTTCAAATAAGCTCATTTACTTTAAGTTTTTTCACCTTGCATTTTTCACTTTAAGTTTTAAATGTTTAAGGTGTTGTATTTTTTAAGTAGATTCAACTTTCACTTTTTGCAGTGTAGAAATGAGCAAGAAATTGTCATTTTAAAGCCAAAATGATTTTGTTAAAATTGACATTTCATTAAACAAGTTTAAACAAGTACACTGCAAAAAAAAATATTTTCTAGAAAAAAATTCTTAGTATTTTTGTTTTGTTTTCAGTAAAAATATCTAAAAATTCTCAAATTAAGATGCTTTTTCTTGATGAGCAAAATGACCTTAGAAAATAAGTCTAGTTTTTAGACCAAAAATATCAAATTTAAGTGATTTTGTGCATAAAACAAGCAAAAAAAAATCTGCCAATGGGGTAAGCAAATTTTTCTTAAAATTTTCTGGAATTTAGTGTTTAAGAAAAGTGTTCAAGATTTTTTGCTTACCCCATTGGCAGATTTTTTTTGCTTGTTTTATGCACAAAATTACTTACATTTTATATTTTTGGTCTAAAAACTAGATTTATTTTCTTGGGTCGTTTTGCTCATCAAGAAAAAACATCTTAATTTAAGAATTGTTTGATATTTTTACTGAAAACAAGACAAAAATACTAAGATTTTATGTCTTGAAAATAATTTTTTGCAGTGTATTTACTCAGACTATAGACAGTCATAATAAGTGTCATATAAAATCAATAAAAGTGGGCAATAAAATTGTTAAATATATGATAAAACTATTTCAGGAAATCTTATTGCAAACATAAATAAATAAATATTATATATATATATATATATATATATATATATATATATATATATATATATATATATATATATATATATATATATATATATATATATATATATATATATATATATATATATATACGTATACATATATACATATACGTATATATACACACTTAATTTCTAAAAGCACATTTGTCTCACATATTGTCTCTCCATTTTATTATCTCATTTATCTCATAGTGTGGGTTACTGTAAAGTTATAATCCGCTTTGTAGTCTGTAGTCGGTTTCATTTTAAATGCAAAGTAATTGTGTGTGTTTAGTTAAAATATATGTGGTATCAGTGTTTTGTAAATTTAGAAGTGATCACTTTTTCAATTTAAGCTTTCTTTTAATTTCTCTCACAGACATAAAATATGCAAACATACACAAACATCCACACATACTGTACTCACTCCAAAGGAAAAAGTAAAATCTGTGGATGTAATCATGAAATCAAGTAATGATTTTGAAACCAGACTGCCACAGATGCCACAAACTCGACGAATGTGGATTACAATGAGTTTCGCCAGCAAGACACGCATTCACATCAGTACAGAGCCTTGAGCACATTGAAAAATGCTTCATTAATGATCTGTAGGAAATTGCACACCGAAATAAAACTATATTGCTTTAATCGTCTAAATGCAGGCATAAAGATGCAGTGTTTTTTAATAACTCATTTGCAGTAAGAGGAACATTTAGAGCGTCTCTTGAGAAAGAGGCCGAGATCTTTTCTCCTCAGGCCAAGCAGGACCTCCAGCTGCCCGGGACAGACTGCCAACATCCAGAGCCTCCCTGTAACCCAGACGCTCCCAGCCAAAACTCTGCTTTATACCCTCTCTGCTGCCCAGACTGCTTTCTCTTCTCTTCCTCCATTTCTTTCACTCTGTCATCATCCATCCCTTAATCCCATTAGGGAAAGAGATGCAGCCAAAGCTTCAAGATGGAGGCACAAATTACTCCCCCCCCACAACCCGACGCAACAACAGCTCCAAACATAACCGCGCTACACAAAACAACACATGGACACACAACGAGACGGTGTTGTATAATGAGCAAAACCATAAAACAAGCAAGAAAAAATAAAGACAGAGCAGCATGAAAACCACAATCTATCCCATGCAGTCAGTCAATCTGTCTATCTGTCTCTTTCTATCTGCCTGGCTTTGTCTGTCTGTATGTTTATTTCTCAGTCTGTATGCCTATACACCTACAAAGGTCACTATGAACGGGCCACATATGCAACGTTAAATGCTTTCTAGCGATAGCTATTTCATTTTTCTTGATTATCTCATACTATCTCATTGTTTCATTCTCTGTTCCTTTTTTATTATTTTAAGTCAATAATATATGCTTTCTTTTTTTATACACAGAGTGGGTCACTTTTTTAAGTTAAATACTTTTCTAGTGATAGTTACAGAAACTATTTCATTTTCCTTGATTATCTCATACTATCTCATTGTTTCATTCTCTGTTCCTTTTTAATTATTTTAAGTCAATAATATATGCTTTTGTTTTTTTTATACACAGAGCGGGTCACTTTTTTAAGTTAAATACTTTTCTAGTGATAGCTACAGAAACAATTTCATTTTTATTGATTATCTCATAGTATCTCATTGTTTTATTCTCTGTTCCTTTTTTATTATTTTAAGTCAATAATATATGCTTTCGTTTTTTTTATACACAGAGCGGGTCACTTTTTTAAATTAAATACTTTTCTGGTGATAGTTACAGAAACTATTTAATTTTCCTTGATTATCTCATACTATCTCATTGTTTTATTCTCTGTTCCTTTTATTATTTTTAAGTCAATAATATATGCTTTCGTTTTTTTTTTAATACACAGAGCGGGTCATTTTTTTAAGTTAAATACTTTTCTAGTGATAGCTACAGAAACTATTTCATTTTTCTTGATTATCTCATATTATCTCATTGTTTCATTCTCTGTTCTTTTTTATTATTTTAAGTCAACAGTATATGCTTTCGATTTTTTTTTTAATAAACAAAGCGGGTCACTTTTTATTACGTTGTTTAAAGAGATGACTTTGTAAACTACACACCTCACTAGTCTTTAAAATAAAGTAAATTAATCTATGAGATAATTAGATGTGCATTGAAGACCACATTACAAGACAGCAAAGACTACAAAACAAATCAACCTCGTACAGGGGAGAGGGTGGAGGGTGGGGTGATGGGGTCGAATGGCGAACGCTCGAACCCGAGCGCCTTCACCCAAACACGACTACGGCAAAATTACGACTTCTTCAAACTTCACCACGGCCAGTCTCGTTGAGTTTCGCGCCTGCCGGGCCGGTAGGGGCGGAGGGATCAGGAACAGGAGGGGGAAAGGATGTGAGGGGGGTGGAGGGGCTCTGAACTCTCACCTGGTCTCACACCTGCCAGCATGGGCAGCGGGTGATGGGTGAACGGCATGCGGGCAGACCTCGAATGGCCGGACAGAGCGTTGAAATCGAATTTCCCCGGCTTCTTAAGAGAACCAGGCGACGAGAGCCCTGGTGGGATGGGATCAACAAAATGGCAGAACAGAGATGTGGATTTAATTAAACAGGGTTTTGTGCTTCTTGATTTCTTACTAAAATAATAAGCAGCTTCTAAAATGCTACAATTTTGCTCATATTATTAAATCTACTGAGCACCGCTAGGCCCTTTTGTGAACTTTGGTTTGTTTGCTGTCTAAAGAGATACAGAGAAGCCAGTCAGGTCCAGGGTGCGAACTTTGCTCTGAAGCAGGATAAAGTGGGACAGAGTCTTGAATAAAGTCTGGATTTCTTTATAAGGGGACTTGGACAGATTCTGGAAAGGGCAGCTGTAAGTGGGGGACGCCACAGTAGCAAATCCCCGCAAAATATCCACGTCAGTACTTTAAAACTACCAAAAGAAAATATAAACTTAACAACTTGCTCTATCTTGAGCAATAAGAAACAAAAGCCAGTGCACATCATTTTCGGGACATTTTGTACCTAATAGGCTGTCTCACAATTTATTTGAGCAATTTTTTGAACAATGAATTTATATAAAATCATATGTGGCCTTTTAAAAATCATGAGAATGTTGCATATTACTATAATAAAGTCTAATTGATCATAAACCTTTACAAAAAGTTCAACAATTATCATAAAACAAGACTGCACAACATGAAATTATTGACAAAATTAACTTCTGCTGTAAATGTGATGAATCACAATTTTTACCAGTTTAATAAGCATATTTACTATCAAATAAAACAAGCATTTATTTCCATAAGAGTTTGTTTATATTCGTTCAAAACAACAGGTCGATCTACACGTATCTGCTCGCCAGTGACGTTTGTTTAGTTTTCAACACGACACTAAAAGGGCAAACAAACTCCACAAAATACAAACACACATTTGCACAAAAGTGACGCAAAACCAAACAAAATAAAGTCCGTTAACACTGAATACCGCAGACTAAACACGTATTATAAATCTGACTTGCTGCACATCTTGTGTTCAGATTAGCCCACGTCCACAATTTCAATACACAAGTAACCGTCTGCAAACTTACGTAAGTCCTGCAAATCAACACTTCAAATAAGTAAATAAATAAATGTCAGCAGTGTACAAACAACCCTTAAACAGACTTGGTTTGGGGAACCAAATATGAGGCGTGTAAAACACAAGCCGCTCTGTGCTGAGGCAGATTTAAACCATCGTGCCAAAACTAAGAGGAAGGGTGATGTGCCAATGATGAGGGAGAAATTGAGAGATATGAAAGGAGAAAGTGTGCGCTGGGTCGCTCTCATATATATATATATAACGGCACATTAACACGTCCTCCTGATTCTATAAACGTCAAGTGAAGGCCGCAAGGCTGCTAGGATTCAGCTGTCTGGAGTTCACCCACTGACCCAGAAACACGGCCAAACGTGTCAGGACTGGTGAATGGTCGGGAAAAGAGTTTATGATCTGCCTTGTGGCCGGTTTTGAAGGAAATAATTATTATAAGTGGTGATTTAAATACCCAATTTTGGTTTTTAAGACAGGGTCCTATTTATACATACAACATTCAGTCAGCTCATTCTGTTATTGTACATGCATTTGTGTCAGAAAAGAAAACGGGGACTAACTGCATAAATACTGAGTATGTTTTCAATTTTTGTTTATAAATATTTACATATACTTAATATACAGTAGTGGCCAAAAGTGATGTCAGAGCGGGGATTTGTACAATATTTGCTTTTAATGTCCCCTCAGGTTAGATTAAACCAATAGTTCTCAAACTTTTTGGAGTGCACCCTACATTGTGTACCGTGCATTTCTTTGTGCCCCCCCAAAGGAACTTTACGACATAAAACATCTCAAACTCAAAATTTTAATTAAACAAAACAATGATACAATGAAGTGGTGTTGGTAGCTATATTTATGAGGTTTGATTGCACAAAATTTGTGATGAATAAATGTATTTTATTATTAAACTCTAGTGCTACCAAAGGGGGGCTTCTCCCCCCAAGTTTGGGAACAGTGGATTAAACCATTAAAGTCAACCTGAACTCATCTCACGAATTTCTGTGTTATAGTCACAAAATATTTTGCTCATTTATCTGTGTCATTGTCACGTATTTCCGTATTTTTCCGTGTCCGTACCACGGACTTTCTTTTCCGTGTCAGTTTCACGTATTGGTTACTCAATTGTTTTTCTGTTTTTCGAACCATTTTCGCATGGGTTTGGGGTTAAAACGAGTTTCTGTAACATAAAATGACATCCTAACCCAAACCCAACTCTAACCCTAACGTCAGGCGACAATTGTTTAAAATTAGTATAAAAAATTAGTATAAACCAATAGTTAAAGTGACATCTTAACCCAAACCCCAAATCTAACCCCAAACCCCAAAACAACTGAGCAACCAACAATGTGAAACTGACACGGAAAAGAAAGTCCGTGGTACGGACACGGAAAAATGCGGAGATCCGTAACAATTACATGGAAAAATGAGCATGGTATTCCGTGACTATACCACGGACCTTTGTGAGATTATGTTGATTAAAGTATGAGCTGCAAAAATAGACAAAACACTTAAAGTTAAAAGTATTTATTGGACAAAATAACAAAATGCGCAAACCACAGCATATTAGGGGATTCTGGGTTTATTCGAATGTACAAAAAAGCATAAAAAAATTAAAAGCTCACAGATGCTGACTACAATTAGTATCTGTTATCCATGGTCATATTTTGTAGTCTTTGTTGTGGGCACATGTGTGTTGTGTTTCATTGTTTGCCAAGCCTTCTTAGGTTTATTTCAAACGCACAAATGCAACATGCATACAAAATTTTTAACGCATCTCTAATAAAACATGTGAATAAAGAGCGACAGTGTCTATTGTTTAAAGTCGCCATGAAACGGAAGTAGCGATTGCCTTATTTTCCCCGTGGTGACGTATATCCGAATGAAACGGCTTCTGAGATGAAATAAGGCAGGGCTGGATTTGAATTTGTCCATCGAGATCTGATTGGATCGTTTGAAGTTGGGTCGTGTTGCTAATTGCTAATCGCTGCGATCTTCTCCCGGACCCCGCCCACCTGCCATACTTATGACCGGAAGTGAAGAGAGATCGTTTTGAGGAGGGGAGGAGATTTGCATTTTTGATTAAAGATTATGAGCACACACAATTTTTTTTAAATTAATGAAGCTCACATTTAAGTTATTTGTTAATAATACCACAATATTAAAAAATATATATATATATAGTTTTTCATTTCAATTTCATTGCGACTTTAAAGTTGCACATAACTCTTGGTCACTACTGTACATATTGTATTATACAGTACTATCCAAAAGTCATAGGCCACCACCACCAGACTTGTTTTAGAAGTTTTAATGTCCATCTATATTTATTTTTCAATCTATTTTATTAAAATACAAACAGAAAATACAGGAAATATATACAATTTTTTTTTTAAATTTTCAGGCCTAATGTCTTCTTTTGGCATCGTCTGTGTTTAGTGTGACCTCTCTTGGCACTAAACACATCTTAAGCGTTTTTTGAGCAGAATGAAGTAAAAAGACTTTAAAAGTCTTTAAAATTAGAAATTAGGATTTAATTTTAATTTTATTTTAGGTTTAGGTTTAAGAGATCCTGCAGTTTCCTGCTACTGCTGAGGTGGAAGGGGAGTTTACCCTACAAACTTGACACATCAGTTTACACAGTTTTTATACAGTTTTTAATACAATTTACATAATACTATCTATCTATCTATCTATCTATCTATCTATCTATCTATCTATCTATCTATCTATCTATCTATCTATCTATCTATCTATCTATCTATCTATATATATCTATATATATATCTATATATATATATATATATATATATATATATATATATATATATATATATATACATATATATATACAAAAAAAATAATACTATATATTTCCTGTATTTTCTGGATGTATTTTATTAAAGAGACTGAGAAACAATTATATATGATCACTATAACATTTCAAAAACAACAAATATAATTCTG
Source organism: Misgurnus anguillicaudatus (assembly GCF_027580225.2). NCBI lineage: Eukaryota > Metazoa > Chordata > Actinopteri > Cypriniformes > Cobitidae > Misgurnus > Misgurnus anguillicaudatus. The sequence continues at coordinate 8,340,293 of NW_027395279.1, forward strand.
GCATGGTGGCCTTATGCGTTTACACCAGCCACGGTAGAGGCTTCAAGCGCGAGTTATTTTCAATGTTAAGTCAATGTGAAGACGCGTTGACGCGCATCTGGAGGTCTCGCGGCGCGAATGAGGCGTTCAGCGCGGTGCGGTAGACGCGATTCGCCTCATTCGCGTGTCTAATTTGTGCGAATGCCGTAAATTGAACGTCTGGCGTGGTACGCGTGAATAGTGCTTTTTGCGTTTGACGTGAATTTGCAGCTGAAGCCCGAGTTGAAAAAATTAAACTTTGACGGATTTTTGCGCCGCTTTAACCAATCAGGAGGCTGCTCGCTGCTGTGGCGGCAGCCCCGCCCGGAGTCACTCATTCAACATGAAGGAACGCTATACGACACAAGTTCATATTTCTATAGAGACAGGAATAAAAAGGACCTCGCTTGGAAGCGTGTCAGTGGTATGTCATCGGGCAACCTGGTAAGTTGTAAATACAAATTTCACTTTTGAGTCTCGTGACGTTTATTGACCCGCTGCATTTCTGCTGTTTTTAAACTATTTTCCCCCTATAGTAAGGTGACCAAATACAAACCGGTAACTCTCTCGATAAATGCACAATACAAACAGACAACCGCATAGCACTTGCCCCTCCCACAAGAAGCGGATTTCACCTCTGACGCGCGTTAAATGCTTGCTTTTTCCACAACTGATTGATTTGCAAATTAACATACAATTGCAAACAACAAGAAAGATACCATTGTGTATACTATTGCCAAAAAGTATACTGTATAATCCAGGGGTAGACAACATCGGTCCTGGAGTGCCGATATCCTGCAGAGTTTAGCTCCAGCTGTAATCAAGGACACTTGAAATAGCTAATGAATGTCTAAAGAGTCACCTGAAAACTACAGGTAGGCAAGGTTTTATCAGAATTGAAGCTAAAATCTGTAGGGCATCGGCACTCCAGGACCAACGTTGCAATAAACTGTTGGTAAAGCTGCCAACATAAAGCGTGATGTGCTAATGCATGATGTTCATTTAAACATATGCATCTCTGTACGTGCCTGACAACATCACTAAACAAGAGCCTTTGAATTTCCAGCATGAGTTACTCTCTATCTCCCTCTTTCCTGTGTGTGCGTGTATATTATTCTTTATGTGTTATTTCTTTTGCGTGCCAGGTCGAAACTCAGACTGGCAGCCAATCAAACGCTCCCTTGACCTTCTAGTCGCGCCACGCTAACAAGCTGGCCGCCAAACAAACCTTGACCTGTCAGAAAACGGCACATAACGCTTCCTCGCACTACACACACGTTCACACGGACAGCTTCTGTATCCAAGCATTCGAAAATCCCAGCTTTACACACAGACACACAAACAGACCGAATCCAACACAATCTCGACTGCCACGTCTTCACAAGTAAAAATAAACACAGGACATTCCCGCACCATTTTACAAGTCACTCTCCAAGTTTTGTCCAGTTCCTTGCAATAAGTCGATAAAGAGTCAAGATTTGTGACCCTGGACCATAAAACCAGGATACATTTGACTGAAATTGAGATTTATACATCATCCAAATGCTTAATAAATACGCTGATGCATGGTTTCGATATGACTATTTGAAAATCTAGACTCTTGAGGAGGCAAATAAATAAAACTATTGGCTTTTAAAGTTGTCCAAATAAAGTCATTGAGAAATGCATGATTTTTGGCATGAAAAAATTATAATTTTAACCCATTTACTTTTGTCGATTGCTACAAATATACACATGCAACTCTCGTGACTGGTCTTGTGGTCCAGGGTTACATTTGCAGATACAACTACATAAAACAATACCTGGCTGATAACATACTTCTGAGCTGAGTGAAAGTATAAAAATGTATGTGAAGGTAAATCATCAAAGTTTGATTTCAACCTCACAATATTAAAAAAATTTATGACTACAGATAGACAGTCTATAAAGATGAAATCAAAAAGAAAGCATATCCGTGTAAACCCCGGGTGGAAAAAAAGTATATTTTTATGAATGAAGTGGTAGCGAGTTCGCAAACGGCTGGCGTAAGCAGACCACACCAGATTTAATGATAAATGACACCGTCACCTCGCAGCGTTGCCAAAGCTTCATTCAGGTAGTGAATCACCTTCGGAGCGTAGCACAGTTCACAGCCTCACACACTCACACAGACTCTGAGCATCGCCACCATCATCAGCGTTAACAGATGTCTTCTGTAACCCAGCGGCTCCCGTCGCTGTCGACACATGGACGTGCCATCTGGACGTGAGCTCTGGTGTCTCCAGACTGTGTGTGTGTTGCACGATGGGTGTAAATATGTGTGCGTGTTGTGTATTCCCATGACACTTGGAGCACCTGAGCATGCTGGCATTTTAGCTGGGATTTACACATGTTTCCCTGGATTAAGTGTGTGTGTGTGTTTCAGATGAACGTGGCCTTGAGTACACAAACACAGGCACGATGCTCGGAAATGCACTGCATGTATCCGCCCCTGGCGTTCGCTAAGCACAATGGCAGGCAGCAACATGCGAGAATTACTGTACAGGAGCGACTTACTGTATGTGATAATAAATACTGTCCGCTTAAATATGAATTTAAATGAGAAAATGTAGTGATGGGTCTTATTTAGGGAAGAAAAAGTAAAAAGTGGGAATTACATACCACAACCTGGTATATTATTATTTTTCAGGTAGCTACCCAGCAAGCAATTTTGCATTTAAAAAGACGTCCAATGGCCATCCAAACACAACCCAGATGTCAAAACAAGCAATCCATTTGAAATGAATGAATGAAATAAAAATGAATGAATAAATAAAAAACTGTTGACTTTGCTTACATCATCTCACAATTAAAGGTGCAGTGTGTAAATTTTAGAAAGATCTTTTGACAGCAATGCAATATATTATAGATAACTATGTTTTCAGCGGTGTATAAAGACCTTTCAAAACGAACTGTATTGTTTTTATTACCTTAGAATGAGGCGTTTTATCTACATACACAGCGGGTCCCCTTACATAGATGCCGCCATTTTGCACCGCCATGTCTTTATAGTAGCCCTAAATGGAAAAACTGCTGTACAGAGTGCATTTGTCACTACGTTGTCTCAGATAATGACATGTTTGTCATGTGACGCTATCGTAGCTTCTCTTTGTGCTTCAAAAGGGAGGGGTGCAATTCGCAATATCACCACTAGATGCCGCTAAAATATACACACTGCTAGTGATGGGAGAAATGAAGCTTTTCGAAGCTTCGAATCAATTTAACCAATTGCTTCGCAAATTTATTTAGTTTTTCGAAGCGTTCGAAACACCATACACGCTGGCGACACCTGCTGGTCAAAATAGTGTAAAAGCAGCAGAGGTGTCAAGTAACGAAGTACAAATACTTCGTTACCTTACTTAAGTAGATATTTTGGGTATCTATACTTTACTTGAGTAATTATTTTTCAGACGACTTTTTACTTCTACTCCTTACATTTTCACGCAATTATCTGTACTTTCTACTCCTTACATTTTAAAAATCGCCTCGTTACTTCTATTAATTTCAACTTGTTTTCTTTTTTTACATTCCGGCTTGTCATCGTTAAAAAAACCTATCTTGATAAATTGCATCATCCAGATGAATCCGATTGTGGTTGGATGAGAAGTATAAACATACACCATTTCGACTCCCTATTGGTTTGTACGCAATCCCCGCCCCCCAGCTGACTGCAGATGATCAAAAGTTTGTTCGATAGCGCTGCACAGAGAAACATAAAAGAACCGCGAGAGCGATTAGAAAGCATGCAGAGTGTCTCCCCTCGCGATGCTTTGATATCATCCGCCATCTGTTTGTACAGTAACAGAACGCGGCATTCTGTCTTCAAATGGAAAAGTACGAAATAAAACTCGCGCATCACTTTCAGGTCAGTTCACATTCACAAGCCTGTGTAAATGTATAGCTGGCTGCTGACACCAACTCATCTGTGTGATTTAAATAGCATAACAATGCACCAATTTATATCATGTAACTTCAGTTGTTCAACTTAAATGACATTGTGCTGCGTTGCGTTTTGAAGCATGTCAAAGATATCTAGGCTAAAGACATTGTTGTTTTGTATATGCTAATAACTGCCGTAAATTTTATTTGCATTAACAAAACCTACTTAGCTGAATGCTTGAGTGTTAAATCAATGAAACACATAACCATACATACCAACTTTTGCTTTTGTTAATGGACATCAGCTGTTTCCTTAAACCTGACTTTTAATTTACTTACAATTAAGACATTTAGTAATTCTCCAAAATTGCTTGGATATATACTGACTAAAGTAAAGTATACTAAAGTCCATTAGCTACACAAGTACAGATGAGGAAATATAGGCTATAATATATAATTGCATATTTGTATAATTGTAGTTTGTGTTGCTGTCAAAATACAATTATAAATGATAACAATAGCATATTTGTATTCTCACACATACTATAGTTGTGTGATTTTGTTGTTTTTTAACTTAAGAGGGCACCACTGTAAAAGTTTGGCCACCAGCGGCACTGCTCTGAAGATTGACTTTTTGCACCATTACAATATTTATAGGCAGAGGTGGGTAGAGTACCCAAAATCTGTACTCAAGTAAAAGTACAAGTACTTATACAAAAATGTACTCAAGTAAAAGTAAAAGTAACAATCTAATTATTTACTTGAGTAAGAGTAAAAAAGTATTAGATGAAAAAACTACTCAAGTAGTTAGTTACTCGTTACTTCCGATCTGATTGAAAAGAAGCGTAAAATCCCTGAATTTCAGACTACTTGGAGGGCTTTCACAAACCTCTCCTTAAAAGTCTCATTGTTCTGCTTATATACTACTTATAAACCTAGGTTAAAGTAAAGCAGTCTATCTCAGTCCTCCAACATCACATAACGTGTCATTAAAAAAAAATCTTAAACACACTGACTGTTTTCTGACAGTTAACTGTGTATTTATTTTCAAGTTCACAACAAAATTTGGCTGCATCTGCCTTTAAACAAGCTTACAGTAAGAAAAAAAGAATGTGTGTGTCTGTTTGTTATCGTGTTTTTATATGAATAGGTTATTTTCATTGCCATTAATGTTCAATTAATGAACATAAGGAGCTTGATAAAATGCTTATTTTAGAATTTCAAATGGAACTCATCTGTTTTTGCAAATCAACTCTACATTTATTATAATATATAAAACATGTTTCTTTAAAAACATACTTTATTCTTTTATTTTTATAAGTATATAGATTCTTTAGGAAGGAATTAAATAAAATACAATCCAGTTTTTATTCGTATGTATTTTCTACATTTAAGTAAGGTGTCCGGTTATGTGTAGGGGAGAACAGGCGAAAAGTACAATTTTTCAGAATTTTTTTTTTTTAAGTTTTTTAAATTTTTAAAGATAATGTTTCAGACAGAGATATATTTTTGCTGTGGTCAGTAACTCACAAGTGTGGTCTATCAATACCAGGTGGAATTTTTTAAAAAGTAAAATGACTAGTATAATTTCACTTTGAACATAAGTGGTGAATTGTTACTTTTTTTAACACAACAAAACAATGTAGATTTTCGTGTTACACTTGTTTTTATTAACTATACATGACTATGACCTCTTTAATATGTAACTGCAAACATATTTTGTAATTTATCTTTGTAAAAAATAATGAAATTATATTTTCATTTTAAATTTCAGTTTTATCAAATGTTTCAAAAGCAACCAACAGTACAAACTTAAATTCAACAGTTTGAACACTATGAAAATTAAATTAAATAAAATTAGAATAATATAAATGGTACAAAAGTAAGTGTTACTTTCGTCCCGGCAGTATCTCCTCACATTTAAACCCGATTTACTTTTATTTTGAAAAACTCTTGAGAAGTCAAACTTCAGGATGTGTTAGAGCACTAAATAACCTGAAGATTGATGAAACGAGAAACACAACGCGTTATAAGAAAACAATGACCGCTTTTGGAATTTACTTATGGTTGAAAACACCTTTCTGGATCTACACCCGGAAAATGGTGAGTAAATAACGCGATATTTGTCAGCTCTGTCAAGGGTTGCAAAGATGCTGTCATAGTTTGGGATGCAAATGTTATCAGTCCTCTTAGAAAATCGCTTTGTTACTTTCGTCCAGCGTTACTTTTGCTCCGGTTCTCCCGTATTATTAATGCAAGACTTAACATGCTGTTCAATTTGTTTAGTTTTATGAGGAAATGATATGGAAATGTGCAGATGTGAACGTGTGTTGTTTGTAAGGAGTAATTTTCATTGCTTGCACAAGAGCGCATATGACAAAAACAGTGCGTGAAATAATATTATAATAAGGCACTGCAGAAAGTGACACCTACCGCCGTGTTGTTTCATGTTGGAGCTTGAATTCCTGTATGCTGAGATGTCAGTTCGTTTTGGTGCACAAAGCATACATTGCATTATGAAACTATTCTTTTTGACCTTTTGTAGTGTAAACATAGACCAAACTTGAGGCCACGCGTGATCTGCCTCCGATAGCTTGCATAGGTCATCCTCCGCTTCAGTCATCTCCTTTCATCTACGCGCGCTAAAGGGTGAAACGTAGCCACCCCTCGCAACGCAAGCTGCCTCTCTAACGTCTCGCGAGACTTTCGAACAAGCCATATAAACTTAATAAAAATAAAATGTATTCATTAATTATTACCATTTGAAAGTAGCGTAGTAACGCCACCGAATGTAGCGAAGTAAAAGTACAGTTTTTTCATTAGAAATGTACTTGAGTAAGAGTAAAAAGTACCCATCCTTAAATTTACTCTAAAAGTACTAGTTACCCAAAAAAATTACTCAAGTAAATGTAACGAAGTAAATGTAATTCGTTACTACCCACCTCTGTTTATAGGCAACTAGTCATATCTTTCTCTCTATGGAACACATGTTAATATTCAGCAGTACACATATATGGTTCTTTAATGCAGTTGTTATCAAACATTTTTTGCGGCCTCCCTTGTGTACAGTGGATTGACATAAATATTCTAAAACTTAAAATTTGAATTAAACAAAACATTTTAAATTATACAATTTATTGCTTTTGTTTAGTAGCCTTATTTTTCTGAGGTTTAATTACACAGAATTTATAATAAAGTAATGTATTTCATAAAATATTATAAAACTGGGGCCCCTGGCACCATCTGGCGACATCCAGTTTGAGAACCACTGCTTTAATGTATTTGTTTGCATTGTATTGAAATGCGTTCATTTTTAATGGGCATATACTGTATGTGGTTGAAACAGATAGCCTAGTGCAGGGGTAGGCAACATGGAGTGCTGATGTCCTGCAGTGTTTCGCTCCAGTCTAATCAAGCAGACCTGAACAAACTAATAAAGGTTAAAGTCACCTGAAACTACAGGTAACCAAGGTTTTATAAGGGTTGGAGCTAATCTGCAGGACATCGACACTCCAGGACTGACGTTGCCTACCCCTGGCCCTAGTGCATCCCAAATTTTTTAACATTAACATTTTAATAACACTATAGTTATTATGGCCTTTAGAAACATTTTTTAGAGGAGATAGGGTAGTGCACAATAGGCCCCTGTGGTGCGGCCTAGGCTTTTTTCTCTAATGACATTTTTTTCCTTACATTACTTTTACTTTTATACTTTAAGTAGTTTTGAAACCAGTACTTTTTCACTTTTACTTGAGTAAAAAGCTTGAGTTGATACTTCAACTTCTACAAAAGTCTTTTAAAACCCTAGTATCTATACTTCTACTTGAGTAATGAATATGAATACTTTTGACACCACTGAAAAGCAGCAAGATCTGTCCAAACATTTGACACTTTTTACAAAACAATAGCAAGATTGTTCTAAAAATATGTTTTTAAGAAAAATATATTATTTAATTAAATTAGGAAAAAATTTAAAAATTATTCAGTGTTATTTATGGCAAACAAATCATTAAGACGAACTCCCTTTTTAATTATGCACATTTTAGTCATTAAATCTGTCTATAAACAAAAAGTAGACAAAATGGTGGTGTGATTAATCAGAAGGATGAATGATTTATGAAGTTTTATAATAAAACTGACCCGAGCTCACCTACACTGGTCATTTGTGATCAACTCCCCCTAGTGGTGAATTCGAAATGTTTCGAAACAGTTATGACGTAATGAAGCATCGTTTGCTAAAATCGCGTGACTTTGGCCAGTTTGCAACAAGCTACGAACCAAAAATTCAAAACAAATGATTAGTAAATGTTTCGAAGCCTCATGAAGGGTGCTTCGAAATCGCCCACCATTACACGCTGCACCTTTAACCAAATTCAAGTTTATTTTGGCTAGAAGGTGGTTACTCTTAACCGGACTATATCGGGTCAATATTTAACCTAGACTGTAAAAAGGCGGCTATTCCTGGCTAGATATAGACATGAACTAATATGAACTAAAGCAAGGTTGCCTTCGAATTGTTGCTGTCCATGATAATATTTGACCTGAAAGAGAGACTGACCGCAGACGGGTGCATGTGAATTGCATGAAACCCTGCTTTTGTTTGCATTTACATCTTTGAATAAAGTATGATTTCGGGTCTGTACCTAGTTCGAGATCTCATAGCCGTGCTGAATCAATAAACTGATTGGTTAAGAGATTGTCTATAGCATCTAGAGCGTTCTTTATACACACACATGCAACATAAGCACATGCACACACATACACACACTTAAAATCTTGCATGTAGTAGAAAAGGTACAGTAAAAAATGCACGTTGATAAATGTATCTTTGCTTTGAATATCAGTCCACAATCTAGAAAAATCTACAACACAATGGACTAACATGATGGATGAAGCAAAACAGATGCACATACAAAGGAGCAAGAACATCCACCAGCAAACAACAAATCAGAAAGTACGATGTGTGTGATGCATCAGAGTATGAATGAGATGAAGAGATGACAAATACAGTTCATGTGTACAGTATATGTGAGCATAAATATATAAATATGAGGGTAATGTGGTCTAACCATGGTAAGGAAACTGCACGCCTTCGTTCTCATGTTTAATCTTCCTCTCCTGCATACTGGCCAAATGGTGCTGCACTGAAAAAACCCAAACAGGGAAGAAGAATAGTGTTAACAATCAAAGAGAACGAGAGAGAGAGACACTGAAAGAGAGATGGGGTATTTTTTGGAAGGTTGAGGAGAACCTGAGATCTTTAGATCAATACATCTTAATATAAGCAGCTATACACACTTAATTCTCCTATTATGTGTGGGGTCAAATTGACCCCAAAGCTCCTTTGACGTCTCTGAAAAATATGCTAACTGGATTTTTAAACATTTAAACCTACTTTTCCTTGATACTTTTCGACTTGAAGTTACTTTTAGTCACTTGGATAAATCTGCCAAGTATATAAATGCACATACAGTACACACAGTGTTCCTGTTAAACTAATCTAATGAGTGTTTTTTACTATTAACATGTGTTTTCAAATAAAATGTTATATATATTTTTTTATTACTACTAAATATAAACTAAATTTATGTGCTACAAAAGATATACGTTTTTATAGAAATGAATCTATTAAATAAACAATTTATAAAAATTAATACAAATATAAAAAAGTAATGTTTTTCCTACAATTTTTTATTTGAAGTTATTTAGCATATATTAAACTATTTGGAGTCAAAAGTGTAGTTAAAATTTGAACATAACAGGAGGGTAAAGACATTGAAGATGCTTTCTATAGTTTAACACACTACAGCATCTTGTAATCCTTCTGAAGTACACCAGAACAACACAAAAGAAAACTACACACATCACACAAACCGACCAATCAACTTTACCTAAAATAGAGAGGCAGAGCAGCTAAATATTAGGGCTGCAGATCGATTAATCGCGATTAATCGGTTGCAGAATAAAAGTTTTTGTTTACATCATATATGTGTGTGATAATAACAATTATGTATATAGATATAAATACACACACATGCATATATATTTAAGAAATATTTACATGTGTAAATACATTTATATATTTAAATATAACTTATATTATATATAATTATAAATACTTAATATAAAAATAGATTTTTTTTCCTAAAATCATACATCATATTTGTCTGTGTACTGTGTATAATAATTGTATATATATATAAATTTTATATATATATATGTGTGTGTGTGTACATGTATATGTATATATATATATATATATATATATATATATATATATATATATATATATATATATATATATATATATATATATATATACATACATATACATGTACATGTACATGTACATGTACATATACATATACATGTACACACACACACACATACACACGCATGTATAATACACACGCATGTATAATTAAAAAATATTACATATTATAGATTAAATATTTAAACATTTATATACACATGTTAATACTTCTTAAATATCTACATGTGTGTGTATTTATTTATACATAATTTTTAAACACACCACACACACATATATGATGTAAACAAAAACTTTTATTTTGCAAACGATTAGTCGCGATTAATCGTTACGCAGCCCTACCCAATTCACACACCATCCTATTAAACTTGATTGTTATCAATGTGCCGCCATATTTTAACAAACAAAATATCTCTCTTAACTCTTAAATATGGTTATTTTTCTTCAAAAATACAATATTTTTTAGCAAAAATCTGAAATAATAGCATTTTTGTGAAGGAATTTTGTTAGAGATCAGATTCAGAACGATTATCAAAACATACACGAAGTGTAAAATTAATTAAATATTTTTTTGCTTCAGTTTTTTATAAATTGGAAAAGTGCACCATCTAGTGGATAAGCACAGTATTACAGATTAACATAAAACCTCATCAGGAACACTTTTTTTATGCAAATGTTTTCTCTAAATTGACGAAATAACTCGTCAATGGCGGGGAAAGAGTTAAACTTTGTTAATGTTAGTTAATGCCAATACAAGGTATTTTTTATTACTAATGTTTCGTGCATTAAATAATATTTAAAACAGTACAAATTTTGATTAAAAAAATTCTTCATAAATGCTGAAATGAACATGAATTAAGATGAATAAATATCTGTAGAAGTATTGTTCATTGTTAGTTCATGTTAACAAATGCTTTGATGTTACAAATACAACCTTATTGTAAAGTTTAACTAAATAATGCAGAAAAAATGAATACAAATGTTTTGGTATAAATGCATCCGTGCATTTGTCTCCTAAACTGTAAACAGTAAAATGCTGTAAGATTATTACATGCACAGATGAGTTATGATTGACGGTGATTGCACAACTGCTCCTCAAACACTCAGATCAATTAACGCAGAGATCGCTCGAGCTATCTAAAAGAGTTACTGTCATCATTTACTTCCCTGCATGTTTCATTTATATGGTCTGTTGAGGAATAAGATAATGGACAGACACAGATGAAAAGAGAGAACGACAGAGCAAAGGATTGATGGATGAAAGGATGGACAGAAAATGAATAGAAAGTCTGGCTCTGTATTCGCTCGCTGAGGTGCTGATGTACTGTGAATTTTACTCAGATGTGAGGTCTTATTGGATTGGATTACAGACAGCAGACATAAGTCGGAGTAGACGGCACATTTAATTTGACACAAAAAACCATGAGCAGAGGCACAACAACCATTGTAACTCAACATGTCCACTTATCCTACATTTTTTCAAGTTTATTCACATTGCTTTTGGGGAAATCGCCATTACATTTTCAGAGCAATGGTCAGTGAAAAAAACTTACTAAGCGGTACTGAGTGAATGATTGGTTTGGTATGTTTTAACTAAATGTTATCCATATTTTTGGTAGTTTGATAGCTGGATAAGTGTGGAGTTCAGGTAGCCAATGAGACGAGCCAGAGGGGTCAGGTGACTTTACCTGCATCAACATCATTTGGCCAACCGCTGGGCTGAGATGCTCCTGGGGCAGGAGAACGACCCGAGTAGAAGACATCATCCACTGGGCTCTCCATTTCACTGTCATCAATAGACTTACGCTTGTTGGAACTGACAAAGAGAGAGAGAGAAAGAGAGAGAGACACACACACACACACACAGAGAGAGAGAGAGAGAGAGAGAGAGAGAGAGAGAGAGAGAGAGACAGACACACACACACACACACAGAGAGAGAGAGAGAGAGAGAGAGAGAGAGAGAGAGAGAGAGAGAGAGAGAGAGAGAGAGACTCATTAAACATAATATTTAAAAGTTCATAGGGATAATCTAACATGCTGATCTAACATCAACCCTAACTGGATAAAAAGGTTTGCCAAATGCATAAAGACATAATTTTTTTATTTCAATAACCATAGGATAATATATTTTTACAATTATACATTAAATAAAATATTAATGAATAATTTTATCTTTATTAAAAATAAAAGACCAAAAGGTAAAATAATTTTTAACAAATAAATGTTGAAATCTAGCATAGACTTTACATTAGGTGTGACTCAAAACACCATCATACCACCAAACGACAAACAAATAAATTTTATGTCATATTTAATCCATCTTATTACACGGCTCATTGGAATGCTTGATTCTGATTGGCCAGTCGCGGCATTTGCAAGTTTATTATTCCCAGATAACCTCTCAAAACTAATAACATGCTGCAAATTATTTTGACGGATACAGTTTAATATTACACAAAATTACATATAAATATGTCAACATATATGACATTATTTTTACAAATGATTAAACCAAATAGTGTGTGTGACATTTGAATGTCTTGTCTGATCTTAAAAAAAAATTCCCCGTAAAAGGTCTGCATTCGTTAAAAATTTGCTTATAAAATATTTCAAATAAATATTTAATGGTCGTTACCTTACTTATGAGATAAACAGCCGTGTAATAAGTAAGATAATGTTCAGGCAGACGGCTGTTATCACAAAATACAGTAAGCACCTTTAGTGTAATAACAACCAGCTGCCTATATATTATCCCTTACTTGATAAATTTGAAATCACATGTTAACTAGGTAAAATGAAAGATGAGCAAAGTCAGTATAGAGTTAATCCGACAGAGAAAGAGAACAGGTAATGTGTGGTACCTCCGTGGTAGACTGGCATACAACTCCATCTCAGCCCTGCAGCGTGTGATACGTGAGAGGAACGGGAAGACAGAGACAAAAACGACAACAATAATAAAGACAAAGGTAGAAAAGTGAGCAGAACAGTGAGAAGATATACAGAGGCGGTAGATAGACAAGTAAATAGACATAAATAAAGATGCATGATGGGTAAAAAGGAAAGTAAGAGAGTTTGAGTGCTAACATGTTTTTAATCAGCTATACAGTAGAAGAGACAGATCATATACAGCAATAAAGCAGTTTAATGCATGCAAGAGTTATACAATATGTGCGACCATGGGCCGCAAAACCATTCGTAGGTTTCATGAACAATAAACGCAGATAACGCCAGGCGGATGCCGACTGTTGGTACTTGCAAGCATAGATATGTATAAAGGCTCGCTCACTCGTAGCATTGTGTTTAATGGAGCATGTACTTTTAAATGACCATAAGTTGCTGAATTTTCTACCGATTTATAGCCATGTTAATAACGTTTGTAAGAAACCAAACCGGTAGAAAATTGAGCAAGTTATGGTAATTTAAAAGTACCTGCACCATCAAACACAATGCTACGAATGAGCGAGCTGTCTGAGGTAAGATGGCCGCCAGGCAATGACGTTAGAGACTCTGCCGTAACACATCTAGCCTTTATACATATCTATGCTTGCAAGCGTTTTTTTAGCTTAGCGCTTTGATCGCTGTGATACTTCTGCTTTGTTTATTAGTTGTTAAACGATGCACCAGTTGGTTGTTGTGATATTTGTCCCGCCCCTCCTCTACTGTGATTGGATGGCCGAGCAAGAAGTGACATTGACGAGCTGAGCGTTTCACACAAAGTTGACATTTCTGGGCGCTTCCGTTGGAAACAATTGAAAACATACGCCGGCCACCGCCATAAATGCGTTGGTGTGCACGCTACCTCGCATGGGTATATTTGTAAAAAAAAAGTCAAAGCTTGAGTTAAAATTATAGATTTTTATGCCGAAGTTTATTATGTAAAGATCATGTTCCATAAAGATATTTAGTAAATTTCCTACTGTAAATTTATCCAGGGTTTCCCACAGCACTTTGCAGTTCGGGCGGCCCACCTAAGCTGGTGGGAAACCCTACCGCCTTAACTAGGTCCTCCGAAAAGAACAAATAATTCGCTGCACAAAAGTCTCGGAGAATAGCGCGGATGTGCTTCAGACCGCAAGCGGGCATACGCGCCACACGGCCAAATGAGAGGAAGATCTGGTCTGTCACTGTCTGGAGGATAAATAGTAGCCAGTTGATAAAACATCTCGGAGAATAGCGTGGACGTGCTTCACACCGCAAGCGTGCATAACTGTCTGGAGGATAGCCAGATGATAAAACACGTGTCCGTGAGAACTGTAAGTGGACTCATGTTTTAGGGTTTATATAAGCCTGTTATTGTATTAGTCTATAGTTTTTGCAAATTTAAAGTAAGTTAACTAGTCATTTTTGTTGTTTGAGCAAGCTGCTAGCTATGTTGCACGTGCCTGGTGATTCGATAATTGTTGAACGCTCTTGCTCACGTTATTTGGGTGATACTCACGAAACCATTGAAACACCACGGCACTAATGATTTTAGCTTTAAAATGTTTAATATAGTAACATTAAAAAGCATCAGAATTAACACAATACTGTGTTCTACCTTGCACAATGTGTGATTTCAACATAAGAATTTATTATTGGAAATTTTATCTCATTTTCTGCTGAAATTCTCATTACCGCAATGTGTCCGGCTGTGTTTGAGCATGCGTTATGTTGTAATTTAATCAAATGAACACAAAAATATTAAGAAAAAAAATAAATGGATGTTTTGCTAGACTACTTTAGATGACAGAAAAAATATTTACTGAATATTCATGTATAATAATAATAATGAAGAAAAATTAGGAAAATGATGTGTCCATGCCTGATGATCTCATCCTCCGCAACACTTTTTGAGAACGGTTTAAGCACACATACAGAATTTTAATAAAGTTTGTTTTGAGTGACCAAGCACATGGACCAGTTACTTCAAGATGGCTACCAGGTAAGATCATTTTTTTACAGTTAATTTGAAATATTGTCTTGTCAGAATGCTTACACGACATTTTGATTATCATTACCGCAACAGATGCTTATTAAATGTTAATTTAATTAATAGAAGCATAATACTTTGATTTTAAATGCATGTGCAGAATCTCCAAATTATGTTCTTTCAGGTTTGTCATGTCATTTTGAAAATATGTCAGTGTTGATGTTTTCTGACTGTTGCGGTAATTAGATTTTTTAGGACTAATTTTTAAATTATGTTACAAAAAGTGTTAAATGATAAGTAAAAGTTTTTAAATTAATGTTCCCATTTACTCCAGACTTTGTTTTTCAATGTCTGGTGGGACAAAAAGTAAATTTAAGCAATTTTTACATTTTCACGCTTGACATTTTTAAAACCAAGTTTTCGTGAGAATCACCCATTTATGTGCATTATTTACAGATAATGTAATTAATAGTGGGAAATATTCAGTTTTTACAATCTTCGCTGATTGCCACGCCCCCCGACAACGTCCACCCGCCCAACCCTACCACCTTAAAAACGAATTTTCTGTAATCCAAATTTTATTTTTACGAGTGCATGCAACAAAATCCCGATCAAAATTGGCCAGAAACTCGCCAACAAACTTTGCTTTGCTACCCGTTCCTTGGGGATTTCCTATTTAAGATCGGTTAATGTAAAAGCTTACAACTTCCCCTTTTTAGTCCATAAGGTCATTTCAGCAGTAAGCCAATAGCAAGTGCTAAAACAAACATTTTAGTTTAAATATGTTTTGTTAGGACTTCATTTGGTTTATGATCTTTACACGCGTACATTTTTTTGCTAAATCAAACTCCAGATTCTCAAATATTTGTATCTAAGCCAAATATTGTCCTGTCCTAACAAACCATACATTAATGTAAAGCATATTTATGTATACATCTCAATTTAAAAAAATTGACCCTTACGACTGGTATTGTGGTCCAGGGTCACATATTAGTTGAGAGAAAGGGTGAAAAGTTTGCCTGTGTGTGTGTGTGTGTGTGTACCTGGTCGATGGTGTGGATGTTATAGAGCGGCGACCTAGGTTGATGTTGTAATATCCTGGACTGTCCAGGTCTGCCAGAGAGAAGTTGGGTCCGGTTGCCGTGGCAACAGGTGCTAAATGAGATGCAGACAGAAAAGCATCCGATCTATCACAATCAATCCCATAATGCGTGTCAACACGATACATTGCTTAAAACTTCAAACATGTCTATTGTCAGAATCCATATGAGCTACATAAAGTGCATCTTGAATTGGAATTGCTAAGTGGATTCATGATTCCTTATGATTCCCATATCCAGTGAAGCGTGAAGATTAGAGAGATGCTGGTGAAAACACTCACTCTGTGACACACGGACCAACTCGGCCACGTTCCATACGCCTGACGTCACAAAGCAGTCCTGGAAACTCAAGTGTCCTGGAGGAGAGAGACAAACCAGATGTATGAAACGACCCCACATGAGATCACCATAGATGCAAATGAGGTAGCAGGGAGTTGTCTGTATTTGTTCATGTTCATTTTCTTTCAAAACTATAGGGCTATATAACACATATACATCAGAGGTCACGTTAGGATCAATGTTTGTTTGGGACAGTCTTGGCCTAGAGAATTGGGCTTGCAACCAGAAAGGTCGCCGATTTAAGTATCATGAATGGTAGGTTGTGACTAAGGTGCCCTTGAGCAAGGGATGTTTACTGTTCACTGGGATGGGTTGAATCCACATATTATGCATAACCTAAAAAAAGGGTGAAAACCCCTTTACAAAACCATCTGCACCTGTCAAACGCACACACACAGAAAATAAACTCGTGCAATTGTCATAAAACAGGCCGAGAGTATATAATTACAGTAATCAGCTGGCATATGTTCTCCGTCTCAAAGGAATTACAGACTACCCCACACTTATGGTTAAATCCAACACAGCGACCTCACGTATCCCAGTTAAAACTTAATAAGCGCACTAAAAATGCTTTATGTCACACTAAGGGTGTGTGTGTGTACAGCTGAAGTGTGCGCGTGTGTGGTACACTGCATACAAATATACAAATGCACAGTGCGTATGTTTTTACGGCACATTGCTTTTGCTGTACATATGGACTTTCAGTATGCACTCGTATGTGTGTGTGTGTGGGCAATATGGGTGAATGGTCCATGCATGGTTCCACACCCATCTGTAGTGCCGGCGTGTGTATTTTCTGTGTGTGCGTGCCGGTTAACCGCAGCGAGGCCGGCACATGAGCTCAGCGCCGTCCCGTGCCGCAGCCATGTGGTTCCCATCAGCCAATCACGCCAAGAGTGATTTATGAGCGTTCCGCCACTCTCCGTCACAGGCCGACCGGCCTACTATAATAAACTTGGATGAAAATCACTTTCTTTCGCGCTCTGTGTTTGTGGTGAGCGACAGCCTGGGCGTGCATGTGACCTTAACAGCGTAGATAAAACGGCTTGCAATACGGATCGTCCGGTATTTGCGTGCACACGTCCGAGACCGTGAGTTTCAGAGTTTCAAGCTGTTCGTTCATAACTATTAATGAAAGCTTCAGATGTGAAAAATAAACTGTTTGTTTGGAGGATTTAAACTTCATCAAGTCTTCATTAGGTTTACAAAGAACCATTTTTGGCTGTATGGGTGATTCTCACGAAACCATTGAAACACCACGGCACTGGTGATTTTAGCTTTAAAATGTGTAATATAGTAACATTAAAAAGCATCAGAATTAACACAATACTGTGTTCTACCTTGCACAATGTGTGATTTCAACATAAGAATTTATAATTGTAAATTTTATCTAATTTTCTGCTGAAATTCTCATTACCGCAATGTGTCCGGCTGTGTTTGAACATGCGTTATGTTGTAATTTAATCAAATTAACACAAAAATATTAAGAAAAAAAATAAATGGATGTTTTGCTAGACTACTTTAGATGACAGAAAAAATATTTACTGAATATTCATGTATAATAATAATGAAGAAAAATTAGGAAAATGATGTGTCCATGCCTGATGTTCTCATCCTCCGCAACACTTTTTGAGAACAGTTTAAGCACACATACAGAATTTTAATAAAGTTTGATTTTGAGTGACCAAGCACATGGACCAGTTACTTCAAGATGGCTACCAGGTAAGATCATTTTTTTACAGTTAATTTGAAATATTGTCTTGTCAGAATGCTTACACGACATTTTGATTATCATTACCACAACAGATGCTTATTAAATGTTAATTTAATTAATAGAAGCATAATACTTTGATTTTAAATGCATGTGCAGAATCTCCAAATTATGTTCTTTCAGGTTTGTCATGTCATTTTGAAAATATGTCAGTGTTGATGTTTTCTGACTGTTGCGGTAATGAGATTTTTTAGGACTAATTTTTTAAATTATGTTACAAAAAGTGTTAAATGATAAGTAAAAGTTTTTAAATTAATGTTCCCATTTACTCCAGACTTTGTTTTTCAATGTCTGGTGGGAAAAAAGTAAATTTAAGCATTTTTACATTTTCATGCTTGACATTTTTAAAACCAAGTTTTCGTGAGAATCACCCGTATAGGGTTCTTTCTATAGTTGCTATGCTGTAAAAAATTGCAGCATGAAGTTAAAACAACTTGGTTTTGCAAGTCAATTTAACTTAATATTTTAAGTTTTGACTTGTAATAAGACATTACTTATAAAAACAAGTTGAAATTGTTTAACTTACATAATACATTGTAAAAAAAAACTGAAACATATGGTTAATCGAAAATTAGGCGTGCACGGTATTTATTTTTTGGGGGGAGTGACAAGCGAATTTATGCTTTTCTGCAATGTAAATTGCGAAGAAGTACCGGATGACTAGGGCTGTCATGATTATGAATTTTGGCTGACGGTTAATTGTCTAATAAATTGTGACGATTATATAATTGCCTGTTTTATTGCTTTGACATTTAATTTTCATATGTTTTTGTTTGCTCATGAAATAATTTTCACACGTTGTGATTATTTAAATTAAATATTTTACCTGGCAGTTAATATTAATACACATAACACATATTTAAAAGTAATTATTTAATGAATTTATCTTAAAAAAGTGGAAATTCTTCATACGAAATAAACACAATAAAGTCTCTAAGAAATTACAAAAAATAAAAATGCCAACAAAATAAACTGACTATACCAGAACAGGCCTTAAAAGTCATAACATCCTCACTTTCCTAAATTTGGAATTGCTGTTTTGGAAATGTGTGTTTTACCTGGGAGTTCATACTGCTTATCAAAATGCTGTTTTTTTCACTGTATTGAATGGATTTGCAATGCATCACATTACACTGTCAGTTAAGGAGCGCCACCTGATACTGTCTCATTTATACAGACGCTGCAGCTCCCCCTTGTGTTTTTTAAAGAGCTGTGCAATCATTGCGGTGATCTGAAACATTTGCGATGAGATCAAACAATCGCGATGATACGATGTGACAGCCCTACAGATGAATGACTTCACCAGATGACATGAAAAACTCTGAGAGAAATTAACTTCTAAATACATCTGCAATTTCTCTCTGCTGTTCAAAATCGTTCTTATATTGTGTAAGCAGTGGTGGCCGGTGACTTCTTTTTTCGAGGGTGCTGGATGCGAAGTTTGTCACAACATGTATGTAGCCCATCATGTGTGTGGTTTGTCATTTCAAAATGTGTTCTGCGCATCGAGTGATCCTATGTGCATCACGTGTCTTCTCAAAATAAGTGCCTACTGCAGACGCCTCTAAAGGGTTTATGATAAAAGAGACGCTCGCGTTTGCCAGATACTCGCATAATCTCATGCGTAATCAGAGTTTAGTGTTAAGGGAGTGTCTTGCGTGTATTTTGTAAACGTGAGCATCTCTTTTATCATAAACGGTTTTGACGCGTGTGCAGCAGACACTTATTTTCACAAAAAACGTGATGCACATGGTTCACATGACGCAACAAACACATATTATGAAAACACGAGCAACACACATGACACACTTATTTTGAATTTGCGCCCCTCGGACACCACTGTGTGTAACAGTGCAAAAGACATAAGAAATAGTTGCTCTGCATGTCCTGTGATGTGACTATTACAGATGCGTGCACTGCGATGTCGATGCTAAAACAATATATTGTTAATGAATATAGTGCTTCAGATCAGCATGTTGGTTTCTGGGACCTTTAAAGCACCAGTAGTTAAGAACTTGAAAATGTTATTTCAGATTGTAAAACCCTTTTAATTCCGAATACAATCTTTACTTAAAAAAAAACAAGAAATAAAGATTTTTTTACGTAAAGAATATTAAATACGGAAAAATGTGCATGATTTCATTTTATTGCAATCACCGTGGATACATTTCAAATTAGAAGTGGACAAGTCTGAAGTCAGTTTTGGCCAACTACTTCCCTTCTGAAACACCGCCAGCACCCATTGGTTAATAATTATGCAGCCATGGTGACATCATCCGAAAAAGGAAAGTCGGCACAAGTATTTTTTTAAGCATACATTACTTATTTTGAATCTACATTGACATTGCAAGTATGTTTGTGATTTTCGATGCACTTGACTCACCATTGGGTGGAGGCTTGATGTCTGCTTCTCCTTGCTGGTTGGAGTTGTCCGATTGTCCAGATTCTGCACAGAGGACAGAAACAAAGAGAGAGAAGCGAGAAAAGAGGGAGGGGGAGAAAAAGAGACCAGATTATACATGGAACAGAACATGTTGGCTGGGTCGAGTCCAATGGCGCCTGAATCAATTAGCAGATGCAGAACATTGTGATAAGCCAGTACATATTTAATGCAGCGGTAAGACGGCAACTGGAAATGTGCTCTGGTTCTGGCCCATTTAGGTAATACAGAGATATTACAAATGATGCTGTTCTTTCTTTTTAATATATTTTTTACAATGAAAACTAACATTTTGAACAAATCTCTAATGATACCCAAAATATGCGCCTTGTAAATTTGTGATCTGGATTAAAACTCCAGCTAATAGATGATAAAATGTGAACCTGGACCACAAAACCAGTCATGAGGGCCAATTTGTAGAATCTGAAAGCTGAATAAATATGCTTTCAATAGATGTATGGACAATATTTTAACTATTTAAGATTTGGAATCTGGGGGTGCAAAAAAATATTGAAAAAAATTGCCTTTCAAGTTGTCCAATCGATAAAAATAGATAATTTTGACCCATACAATGTATTTTTGGCTATTGCTACAAATATACCTGTGTGATTTATAACTGGTTTTGGGTCACATATGGGCTTAAAAAATGTATACCAATCTATTTAAATCCAAATTTCTTCTAAAAGAGAAACTAAAGCTACATATAGGGACCAGAACTGCGACTGTTCGACATTTCTTGGCTATGGCAAGTTTGCACACTTGAAAAAAAATCACAATTAAAGTTACGGAAACGCCACCCCTGGTTAATAAATATATATTATAACAAACGGTGCTATATAGAACCAAAACTGTTGCTTTGGGTCGTAATCATAGAAGAACCGTTTTTAGTGCCATATAGCACCGGTGAAGCACCAGTGAAGCACCTGTGTAGAACCATATAGGGGCCATATAGAACCACTATAGCACCAAATATGGTTCTACATAGCACTATATGGTTCTACACAGGTGCTTCACTGGTGCTTCACCGGTGCTATATGGCACTAAAAACGGTTCTTCTATGATTACGAGCAAAGAACCACTTTTGGTGCTATATAGCACCGTTTGTTTTTAGAGTGTAGATACTATCTGATACTATTACATTATGCATTGAACCACAGAACAGTTATTTGTCCATAAAACAAGATCCTTATCCCAACTTTGTAGACGCAGGTGTGTTTCAAAAACTCAACACAAGCACAGAACACAGATTTGATCAACACAAACCATGTCCTTATTGCATAAATCAGGTCTTTTTTGTTAAACACAATCTGCTATAGGTGTCATTGTCCATTTCAAACTTAAAGTTACACCACTAATCTTAAAATCTATACATACATTTAAGAGCAGTCTAACTCAGTGCCGTCGTAGCTCACAGACGTGGACAAAAGCTGGTGTATAGCCATCGAGTTGTTTGGACAATGTCTCTATAGGATTTTCATCTTAAAAATTATAGTGATTTTGGAGAGAGCCCAGACCCCTGTGGGTGTTTGAATTGGCTGAGAACGGCAAGCCTCTTTTTTCCATACGCAGTGAGCTTCGTCTAACTATAGATTTAGGCGACTACCGTCTCTGTTTATGACCGCTTTGTTGTTGCATTTTTAACATACAGGGTACGCATGAGATTTGACCTCTTTAGTTGATAAAACGTCATATTAGTGCCATGTTTCAAAGCAACACAACAAATTAACATGACAAACATCGATATATGCACCACAGAGGGCATCAAGCACCAACCGAGCAATTTACTGTAAAAGAGTGAACTATATGAAGGTAAATAATAAGAGCCCCTGGTTTTCCTCTATTCTTTCTCCCGCACCCCCTCATTTACTTTCTCCTGTTGTTCTATGGGATCCTGGCAGCCATCTTAGCGCTTGGCAGCCATCTTAGCATTGGCGGTAGCAGAGCATTCCTGCTAGCTTACAAAGCACCCACACACTGACACACAGAGAAACCTCTACTCCAACACACCGTACGCTAAAAGCCTCACAAATGAAGGCTATTTTCAGCTACTCATGCTAAATGCTAATTGAGGAAATGGAAAATGGAGCTTTTATTTACATTGCACATTGACGCTTATAGTGTGAGAGCTGCTGGTGAATGCGGATTTACTTTTTATTATGTTATATACCCACACAGAATATCAGATGGTGACATCATAGGCTAATATGCGATAGGTATGCTGTATGATTAGCATATACTATGCTACGATACTCCAAGGTATTTAAAAAAAGATAATAATAATAATAGTGTTTTTTAAACATTAAGATAATACCATGATGTTTTGCTGTAAGAATACACCAGAAAGTGTGAGTTTTGCATTTACGCTTTATTCCATGTGGCTTGTAATAATCAAATTTATTGCATTTTAGATTGCAAGTTATGTCATGAAACTTTATTGGCCAGCCATTATGACTTTTTATATTGAGAGTGTATTAAAAACTAGGATGTGAGGTGTTTTCGCACTCATTTTTCCTTACTCCCCCATATCACACTTTGAGACCTCCAAGGTGGCTAACCTTGATAAATTTCCGAATCATGGGCAACTGGAAGGAGAAGCGAGGAAACGAGGAAGCCAGTAGTACTGCAGAACATGATATCCAGATCCAGACATCCAGGGGTGGAGCTGGATCTCTGCATTTTGATTGGTCATCGGTTTTACCACGAGACACAACATACATGTATTGTTACCATTTCCACATGTATGTGTCTATATATTACCCGTTTAGCACCTAGCCATGTAATAAGTGGGATAATGCACAGCCAACCGGGGTGTTATCGCAAATAAATCCCTTTCTGGGATTCAGCCCTTACCTCCCCTTACACCTAACTATGATCATTACTTACAAAATTTGAATCTTTCTTATTAATTATTATTAACCAAATGTAGAATTATAATGATAAGAGCCAACGTTGGCGAGCACGGGTTGCGACTAATTGTGGGCTGCAACAACTTGCGGAGCAAAGTATATAAAGTGGGAGGAGTTGGAATTAGATTCAAACTCGCCCCCTGAATGTCGTGTTCTCCAGTGAGGACCATCTCGAGAAAGCATCATTTTGAGTATTAAGAAGCACACCAGGTAACCACATAGGCCCTGTCCCAAATAGTGCACCATATTCGGTCTCGTGGCCTTAAATTGCATGTGCTCGCTTAGTCTAGGAGTACGTAGGGTGTCCCATTTATCATTTTTATGCTTCGAAGTGTGCTCATCAGCGCACTGCGGCAGACGTCACGCACTTTACCAACCCAGAAGTCCTTGCGAAAGAGCAATCAGACCAATCAAATGACGGAAGGGAAGAGTTCACACTGATTGGCAACTTCTCTAGCTATTTCCGGCGTGACGTTTGAGTCTGTCCCAAAACATGTCTCTGGTGTGCCCTTGTGGACTCTAACGGTACATTCACACGGGACAGAAGCGTTAATGCTTGACGGAAGGCTTGTCTGAAGCGTGGCCTACAGCCAATCACAGTGGTCGCTACACATGCTCCGGTCTTCCATAAACCGTAATTGGCTGGCTCTGCCTAGGTTATTTGCATAAGGCGATCTGATAGGCTGACGCATGCGTTGCCACTTGAAAAGTTGAGGAATGGCAGTAAAGCGGCGCAGACGGATCCACAATTCAGTTCAGCAAAGCATGACATCACCCATTAAAGGTAAATGGGAAGCGTTAATGCTTACACCCCATGTGAATGTACCGTAAGGGTCCCTAAGGTCTGCACTCCATGATGTCATCAAAGTGTGGACTCTGAAGAAGTCCAGAGTGTGCCATTTGGGACAGGGCCTTCAGTAAAAGCACTTTATTCAATGCAGACCACCTGCCACTGGTATTGATTAGTGCCCTCTAGTGGTGTGGAGATACTAATAGCATCAGGAGGCGTCTCGGATGACCTCCAATCCAATTACATGGCACATTAGTGAAGCTCACTATGCAGAACTGGACGCAAGTGAATAAGAGAGGCCACGCTATTGGGCAGAAACAAAGCGTTGATGAGCAAAGGGCCAGATCATCAAAAGTTAAACACACAAAGGAGAGCCTGTCCATTATTAGAGCACAGACTCCATCCTATGAGTCCAATCAATGCTGTTATCAGCATGCTACCACACACACACACACATGCTCCAGCATCCAAAAACGTTCATCCTAATCCTTATCTACCCTGAACACACTGTCAAAGGACCCCTAAAACATACCCATGCCAAAGATACTGGGCAACACACACACACACAGCATGACAGTAGGTCTTTAACATTACAAAAGTGCCATTACAACGGTAAAACACTTCTTGAGTTTTTAAAAACGGCTATTAAAACTATTACCATCTCTAAACAGCAAGTGCTGTTCATAAACACATCCATCTCTTTAAAGACTATATCTAATTGACTCATTTGGCATGCACATATTCATAAATGACTGCGCTCGTGAGAGCTACAACACATTTGTTATTATAATCACCATTTTGGTGTTTCTGCCTTTGTAGAAATGCTTGTTTATGGCTTAAAGACCTGAATGTGTAGGTAGGACATTTTGATCCGAGTCTGATTGAGGCGAGGGAGGGAGTCTGAAGAAATTCACAAAACAAATTGTTGTTTATTAACTAGAATAGGTTAAACCAGAATATGTTTAATCATAGGTTTAATCATTTGATATCATAGAGGTTTGTGACCCTGGACCACAAAACCAGTCATAAGTCACACGGGTATATTTGTAGCAAATACATTGTATGTCTCAAAAATCATTAGGATATTAAGTAAAGATCATGTTCCATAAAGATATTTTGTAAATTTCCTTCCTTAAATATATATATAAAATGCATTTATCATTAGTAATATGCTACAACGCTAACTCAAGGCAAGTCGTGGAATAGTCACAAAATATTTGATTTATTTGTGTTCATGGACACGATTTTCTGTTTTTTTTTTTTCATGTCATTGAGCACAAATGTGTCACTCAGCACAAATTTCTATAAATAATTTTTTATGTCCGTAGCACGACTTTCTTTTTCGTGTCATTTTATGTATTCTTTTTTCCTTTTTTTCTATTTTTAAATCATTTTCGCTTGGGGTTAGATTTGGGGTTTGGGTTAAGATGTCTGAAATGTAACAGAAAGTTATTCTAACCCCAAGCTACAATGGTAAACTAATAATGAGAAAACTACATAAAATGACATTAAAAAGAAAGTCATGTTACAGACATGAAAAACTATAAAAATTCATGATTTTTATAGAAATTTTATTTATTTATTCGTGTTCATGAAATCGATTTTCTGCTTATTTTGTGTCATTGAGCACAAATGTCTTTTTATGTCATTTTATGTATAGTTTTTCCCTTTTTTAAAAAAAATAATTGGCGCTTTGGGTTGGGGTTAGATTTGGGGTTTGGATGTAATTTTACGTATTGTTTCTACATGTTTTTCTTTCCAATTTTTAAACTTTTGTCGCTTGGGGTTAGATTTGGGGTTTGGGTTAAGATGTCTGAAATGTAACAAAGTCATTATAACCCCAACCGACAAAAAAACTATACAATTTGTGCTTTTTATAGAAATTTGATTTATTTATTAATGTTCATGGACACAATTTTCTGCTTTTTCAAGTCATTGAGCACAAATGTCTTTTTTTGTAATTTTATGTATTGTTTTTTCCCTTTTTTTTCTATTTTTAAATCATTGTCGCTTGGGATTGGGGTTAGATTTGAGGTTTGGATGTAATTTTATATATTGGTTTCTACATGTTTTTTTCCGATGTTTAAACTATTTTCGCTTGGGGTTAGATTTGGGGTCTGGATGTAATTTTATGTATTGGTTTCTACATATTTTTCTTTACTATTGGGGTTAGGGTTAAGTTGTCTGAAATGTAACAGAAAGTCATTATAACCCAAAACAACAATGGTAAAACAATGAGAAAACTATATAAAATGAAATTAAAAAGAAAGTCATGCTACAAACATGAAAAACTATAGAAATTTGTGCTTTGATAATTTTTTTATTTATTTATTAATGTTCATGGACATGATTTTCTGCTTTTTTTCCTGTCACTGAGCACAAATGTCTTTTTCGTTTCATTTTATGTATAGTTTTCTCCCTTTTTTTCTATTTTTAAATCATTGTCGCTTGGGGTTAGATTTGGGGTTTGGATGTAATTTTATGTATAGGTTTCTAAATGTTTTTCTTTCCAATTTTTTACTATTTTCACTTGGGGTTAGGTTTAAGATGTCTGAAATGTAACAGAAAGTCATCTAACCCCAAGCAACAATGGTAAAACAATGAGAAAACTTCATAAAATGACACGAAAAAGAAAGTCGTGCTACGGACACAAAAAATATTTATAAACATTTGTGCTAAGTGACACAAAAATATACAAATATATGAATCAAACATTTCATGACTATACCACGACTTGCTTTGAGATTGGGTTGGTTGCTTAAAAACATAATTTGAACAACTTTAAAGACTTTTTTTTCAATATTTACAGTAGATTCAGATTCAAGATTTTCAAACTCAGCCAAGTGTTATCATATCCTAACAAACCATATATTAATGGAAAGCTTATTTATTCAACTTTCAGATTATGTATAAATTTCAAAAAATGCACACTAGTTTTGTGGTCCAGGGTCACATGTGTGTTGTGTGAGAGTGACTGGCAAATGAGAGTTTTTGTTTAATATGTTATATAATCATACAGAATATTAGATGGTAATAGCATATGACGGCACTATGGAGT
This sequence comes from Misgurnus anguillicaudatus, assembly GCF_027580225.2. Taxonomy (NCBI): domain Eukaryota; kingdom Metazoa; phylum Chordata; class Actinopteri; order Cypriniformes; family Cobitidae; genus Misgurnus; species Misgurnus anguillicaudatus. The sequence continues at coordinate 8,367,793 of NW_027395279.1, forward strand.
ACATGAATTATCATACTAGTTTACTTCTGATGGTCCTGAAGTTACCTTAAAAAAATACTACAGTATTAACATGTGTCTGAACATGATAATATGTATCATATTACAATAACAGTATTTCTAAAACATCATGTGAAAATGCATTTCTGTAAAGATCTTATAATCTGAGCATCTCATTGAATAGTGCAGTATTTCTTTTTCCTTTTTTGATTGAAAGGCAAGCGGACATACTTCTGTTATGTGCTGTAACCTCGCAATTTTTAAGATTTGTATATTTTATGTAAGTTTTTACATACAACATCTGGCTATTTGTTAACATGATCTTTCCGGCCTGGATGAAGTAGCGTCATTGCCCGCATAAAGTTATTTTAAAGGCGAAGCAAGTTGTTACATTTTGATAAAAGATTATGAAAAGATTATGTCCACTGATAAGATTGCAAACTTAAGAAAGTAATCAGGACTTCATGTTGACTTTAAAAAAAAGAAACCAGCAGAAAAAAAAACATGACAGATTCTGTCTGTGTTTTAGTTGGAGAGGAATGTTTGATCCCCTGGTTTTAAACGTCACGGCTTATGATGACAAATACATGGAAAATGTGTACGGCATAAAATGGTGAATTGCCCTGAAAAAACTAAAAACCCAATGCACGCCCCCACACCTTAAACACACACACACACACACACACACATACACACTACAGGGCTGAATGAAGAGGCAGCACAGCCTTTCCAATTGGGTTTTGCTTAAGAGGTTTATCGGTATGTTTCTAAACATTCTGACCTTTTTTTTAATCCGTAATGCGCTTAAAATGTTCCAAACCCTCTTAATCCCCAAGGCGATCCCACACAGATGTTCTCAGAGCTGTTTTATTGGACTTTATTTGAGTATTTGCCCCCCCTCCCAACCATCAGTTATTTATTCATTTCCTATCTTTTGAAAGCACATGCCACCCTCCGCCAGCCCGCCCGCGCCCCCTCAGCTCCGAGTTTCCCAACATCTCCTACAGCCAACCAAATCGGGTGGATTTTTCTTTTTTAAAACGGTCTATACCTGCTCCGGACCCCGAGGCCAGGGCTTATGCATGTGTGTTTCTAGATTAATATGCATGTAGATGCCCAGGGGGCCAAAAGGTGCAGGTATGAAATGTGCCCATGCACAAGTGGCAGGTGTGTTTGGATTGCGCGCACGTGTGCATCTGCACATATTATGGAGAGAAACTGGGCATAGATGTGCACTTCCCCTGGCTAATGAGGGCATGTGTGAATTTGTATGCATTTGGTTGGATGTATGCACAACCAGGCTGCTGTTAATGAATTTTAATAATGAATATTGCATAATTGGTATGAGTTTTCATATACTGTATGAACATTACGGAAGGATTTAAGTTTACACAAAAATGTCAAAAATAAAAATAAATGCTCAAATATCAAGTGCAGGTGATGCTCGCTTGAAGATTCACTTAAGCTATCATTTAAGAAAATAAAACTTAATAAAGCAATTCATTAAAAAACCTTAATATATATAAAATAACACAGGATCGACAAGAGGGCGAGTACATTTTTATTTACGTGTAAACTGTCCCTTTAAATCTACGTGTGCGTATGTTGATACAAAGATGTAGATTTTCATCATTTCTGTTTACGCACGTGTGTGTTTGTGTGTGTGTCTGGCCCGGGTCATGCGAAAGAGGAGCAGGTGTGTAGGGATCTGCCCTGCATCGCCCGCTGCCCATCTGTGTGCCCGTCTGTGCCCGCTCTGTGCCAACAACACACCCGGCACAGAGCAAGACAGCGAGACCAAGAACGCGATAGGGAATTGAGACGTTTACGACAGCGGCTATAATGAACACGAAACGGTCTGACGTTTGAGAAATTAAATATGAGATGAGAAATGAAAATTTTGATAGAGATAGAGAGACAAAGACATAGAGAGCGAGACAAGGAAAGAGAGAAAGTAAGAGAGACAGACAGACAGTTGGCGCGTTGCCCATCTCTTTCATGTTGTCCTCTTGCTGTCTGATTAGAGACTTGTAACAGAGCAGCTGGCACAGACAGACGCAGTCTGCGCTTTCTGAGGATAACGGCCAACATCTAATCTATACATTTACTATGTACACACATCAAAAGACACACATACCTTATCGCAATCTAATCCACTTACTATCCATGCAGAACCGAGCTTTAAAGAGAGAGATATCACACAAACACACACACACATCTGTTCATGAGTGATTTCTGTGGCCTCAATTTAGTTTAAAACTTCCATCTGTATGTACACTGATGCAACATGAGCCCAGCTTTACAGCTGCGCTGCATTTGCTATGTATAAATTCAATCTCTGAGGGCGAATAGTATACTATCAATGCTGATTTTGATCAAGTCAAAACATGAATGCATGAGAAAACACACAGCATGTTTGGCTTGGCTTCAAGTGTGGAAGGGTGTAGTAACCATCAGTGGCCAGCAGGGAGCGTAAGACACAGACGCAGAGAGTTTGCTGACCTTGGTAAGGTAAATGTTGCCCTTAAATAAACCCTGGTTGGAGTAACACATACAGGATGAAGTGACCCCGCGAGCAGGGCTGGAAAATGTTAGCTGACAGTTTGTAGAAAGTTTCCTATGCATTACACAGTCTGTAATGTTTGCTTTTGTAACAGTTGTGTATTTCGTAAGGTCTTCTGAGTGGGGTTTTTTGCATGTTGCTAAGGTGTTACTATGGAATTTTGAGTGGTTGCTAGGGTATTACTGACTGGCCTATACTGTATAGCAGCGGTTGTTAATTCATAACTTTGCTGGTTAAAGGACTGTTATTATTTGAGAGATTGCAGAACGAAGGTTTAAAAGCTGAAGTATGTGAAGTATGCTAACAGGACAGCTCTTATATTTCAAACCATAAAAGATGTGAGATACGAGTGTGTATCATGTGAAGGTAGTATTTCCCAAAATATGATGAAACTGAGAGGAAAAAAAAGTGAGAAAGAGGTGGGGGTAAAAGAGACAAAATAAAAAGGGTGAGATAAAAAAATGGCAAAAAGGAGACACAAAGGCCTACAGAAACCCACTGATAGATGAATGGATGACAATAGATGATGATGGATCAATGGATTGATTGATGGAAGGATGGATTAATGGGTAGATGGATGGATGATACATGGATAGCTCTTATATTTCAGAGTGTAAAAAGATGTGAGAGTGATATGAGTGTGTGTATCATGTAAAGGTAGTATTTGCCAAATTAAGATGAAACAGAGAAAAAAGAGAGAGAGGTGGGGGTAAAAGAGAAACAAAGGCCTACAGAAACCCCTGAGCAATGAATGGATAATGGATGGATGGATAGATGATGTTGGATGGATTGATTGATGGACGGATAGGTGGATGGATAAATGGGTAGATGGATGGATGGACAGATGGGTGAATTGATAGATGGATGGATGTATTGATTAATTGATGGATGGCTGGACCGATAGGTGAATGGATTGATGGATAAATGAGTGGATGGATGGATGGATGGACGGATGGGTGAATTGATTAATTGATGGATGGCTGGACCGATGGGTGAATTGATTGATGAATAAATGGGTGGATGGATAGAGGATAATGGATGGATTGATTGATGGACAGATGGGTGGATGGATAAATGGGTAGATGGATGGATAGATGATGGATGGATGGATGGATGGATGGATTGATTGATGGACGGATGGATAAATGGGTAGATGGATAGATAGATGACGGATGGATGAATGGACGGATGGGTGGATGGATAAATGGGTAGATGGATGGATAGATGTCGTATGGATGGATGGATGGATGGATTGATTGATAAATGGGTAGATGGATGGATAGATGATGGATGGATGGATTGATGGATGATTGATTGATGGACAAATAGGAAGATGGATAGATGATGGATGGATGGATTGATTGATGGATGGATAAGTGGATGGATAAATGTGTGGATGGATGGATAGATGAAAGATGGACGGATGGGTGGATGGATAAATGGGTAGATGGATGGACAGATGATGGATGGATGGATTGATTGATGGACGGATGGATAAATGGGTAGATGGATAGATAGATGACGGATGGATGAATGGACGGATGGGTGGATGGATAAATGGGTAGATGGATGGATAAATGTCGTATGGATGGATGGACGGATGGGTGGATTGATAAATGGGTAGATGGATGGATAGATGATGGATGGATGGATTGATGGATGATTGATTGATGGACAAATAGTAAGATGGATAGATGATGGATGGATGGATTGATTGATGGACGGATGAGTGGATGGATAAATGTGTGGATGGATGGATAGATGAAAGATGGACGGATGGGTGGATGGATAAATGGGTAGATGGATTGACAGATGATGGATGGATGGATTGATTGATGGACGGATGGATAAATGGGTAGATGGATAGATAGATGACGGATGGATGAATGGACGGATGGGTGGATGGATAAATGGGTAGATGGATGGATAAATGTCGTATGGATGGATGGACGGATGGGTGGATTGATAAATGGGTAGTAGGATGGATAGATGATGTATGGATGGATGGACGGATGGGTGGATTGATAAATGGGTAGATTGATGGATAGGTGATAGATGGATTGATGGACGTATGGGTGGATGAATAAATGGGTGGATGGATAGAGAATGATGAATGGATGGGAAGATGGATAAATGGGTAGATGGATGGATAGATGATGGATGGACGTATGGGTGGATGGATAAATGGGTAGATGGATAGATGATGGATGTATGGACGGACGGGTGAATTGATGGATGGATGGATGGATGGATGGGTGAACTGATGAATTGATGGATGGCTGGACAGATGGGTGGGTGGATTGATGGACGGATGGATAAATGGGTTGATGGATAGAGGATACATGGATGGATGGATAGACAATTTGGGATCTCCAATTCACCTAAGAAGGAAACCCCACAGAAACCCACTGAGCGATGGACGGATGATGGATGGACAGATGGGTGGATGGATGAATTGATGGATCGATAGATGATGGATGAAGTGATGGATGAAATGAGGGACAGATGCGTGAATTGATAAATGGGTGGATGTATTTATGATACATGGAAGGATGCATAGACAATTTGGCATCTACAATTAACCTAAGAAGGAAACCCACATTGAAACCCACTGAGTGATGGATGAATGATGTATGGATGGATGGATGACGGGTGGATTGATGAATTGATGGACGGATGGGTAGATGGATAGACGATTTGGCATCTCCAATTCACCTAAAAAGGAAACCCCCACAGAAACCCACTGAGCGATGGATGGATGATGGATGGATGGATTGATGGACAGGTGGATAAATGGGCGGATGGATAGAGGATACATGGATGGACGGATTGACGATTTGTCATCTCCAATTCACCTAAGGAGGAAACCCCCACATTAACGTACTGAGCGTTAGATGGATGACGGGTGGACAGGCAGGTGGGTGGATAAATTGATGAATTGATGGATGGATGGATGGATGAAATAATGGAAGGTTGGGAGGATTGGTAAATGGGTGGATGGATATATGACACATGGATGGATGCATAGACAATTTGGCATCACCAATTCACCTTAGAAGGAAACCCACACTGAAACCCACTGAGCGATGGATGGATGATGGATGGATAGATAGATAGATGGACAGCTGATGGATTGATGGACGGATGAATAAATGGGTGGATGGATAGATGATGGGTGGATGGATGAATGGGTAGATGAATGGATGGATGAATGAGTAGGTGGATATGATATATGGATAGATGGATAGATAGATCCCGCTGTTACTACACTGTTAATACTTTCTAGACCCTACCTCTTAAGTTCACGTCACACAAGCCTCTTGATTTTATCAGACTTGAAAGTAAAATTACTGGATGATTTATGAGCCTTTTGGACTGGACCACTTAAAACAGCTCTCAGAAGTCTGACATGTTTCAGCATATTTATGAGGACATTTTCTATAATTTGGCCTCACAAGTATGGAGAAACCTGTACACACAGCCATACGTCCTCTGAAAGAGCCACTATTCATATACTGAGTGTTAACAAGCATTAATTACACACTGTACACATGTAGCAAATTACTCTGCAAACACACACGCACACACACACGCACGAATGCACGCACACACACTTCTGTGTATTCAGTTACTGTGCTTTTCAATCACTAGATTTATTAAACCTTTCTATGAAAATTATACCAACTCAGTTTATCAATAACAAAAGCAAACCCTGATGAAATGACAGAATGATTTAACATCCTTATAATATTACACAACAAAACTATGAATGCCTCATTTTTCCCTCCTTTCCCGTCACAATAAGAAATAACAATGGGGCGTAGAAGTGGGGCAGATTTATTTGAGCTGGTAAACACACAGATAATCACTCCAAACTGAGTTGAGGTGTTTAACAAGCACTGTAAAACTACACAAACACATAAAGGAGCGGCTGTTAGAATAGCTTATGTGCTTATTTTAACTAATGAGGCTTTGAATGAGAGAGAGAGAGAGAGAGAGAGAGAGAGAGAGAGAGAGAGAGAGAGCAGTGGATACAGTGGACTACTGTGCTATGAAGGAGCACACTTATCAGGAATTTGATTAAATTACATTCAAATGAAAACTACTTCACATTTTTTACGAAGTGAAATAAAATGCACTTGGAGTCTGTTGTATCGTGACCTGATAAGATGAACTGTGTCTAGACTGTCTGTTTTCTTTAAGTCTTGTGTTAGCCAAGCCTGTGTACACACACACATTAACTTCCTCCTGCACATTTCCCTCATACTCCTACGTTAAGTTACAGTAAGCCGATACTGTGAGAAAACACACAACCAACTTTGCGTCGTTCTCGGTCTTATGATTAAAAAAATAATGAACTGAAAATTCATAATGTTAAAGAAATATTCCATTTTCTTAAAAGAAAACTCACCACCATGTCATCCAAAATGTTGATGTTTTCTTTGTTCAGTCGAGAAGAAATTATGTTTTTTGAGGAAAACATTGCAGGATTTTTCTCATTTTAATGGACTTTAACAGACACCAACACTTAACACTTAACTCAACACGTAACAGTTTTTTTCAACGAAGTTTCAAAGGACTATAAACAATCCCAAACGAGGCATAAGGGTCTTATCTAGCAAAACGATTGTCATTTTTGACAAGAAAAATAACAAATATACACTTTTAAAGCACAACTTCTCGTCTAGATCCGGTCGTGATGCGCTAGCGTGACCCCACGCAATACGTCATGACGTCAAGAGGTCACAGAAGACGAGCGCGAAACTCCGCCCCAGTGTTTACAAGTGTCTGAAAGAGGACCGTTCCTACGTTGTTGTATGTCAACTGATACTAATTAATGTCTTTGTGGCAGTTTATTGTTTAAAATGGTCCGCAAATGTGCGTTTTATATATGTAACACGTGACCTCGCTATGTCACTACGCATTTACGTTAGGTCACGCTGGACCGGATCTAGACGAGAAGTTGTGCTTTAAAAGTGTATATGTTATTTTTCTTGTCAAAAATGACAATCGTTTTGCTAGAAAAGACCCTTATGCCTCGTTTGGGATTGTTTATAGTCCTTTGAAACTCCGTTGAAAAAAACTGTTAAGTGTTGAGTTAAGTATTAATTGTTGGTGTCTATTAAAGTCCATTAAAATGAGAAAAATCCTGCAATGTTTTCCTCAAAAAACATAATTTCTTCTCGACTGAACAAAGAAAGACATCAACATTTTGGATGACATGGTGGTGAGTAAATTATCTGAGTTCCTCTCACGTAAATTATTAGATTTTGATGGCTTAAGTTTCTTTCCCGCCACAGAAAACCACCAATTGTTATTTTGTTTTTGTTTGTTGATCACAAAGTACAAAGTAGATGAGGAAAACTAGGATTCAGTGTGTATTCAACCCGACGCCATTATTGTTTACAATGCGTGGAATGGTGCGCTGTGATTGGTTGAGCGGATTTATTGCATTCTGCAGAGAAGGAGGACTGGTGTTTATTGCGTTTTGGGGAAAAATGGAGAAAAGATGACAGAATAACATGGCGGTTATTGGATTTTGCGTAAAATTAAAAATTTACTTTTTAATGCTGACCTGATACAATACTGACTTTGGCGATAACTTTTTTATTATTGCGTTTATCATGTTTTGGAACCAAACTCTACATATTTTGAGAAACATTTGTGACCAGTCACGGAAAGTAGGGACACAAGTCGGATCTGGGCCATTTTGAGTTATTCACAGATTCTGAAAGCAGTTTCTAAGCTTTCCAACGATGTGTAACACATGGAAATCTGATAACATATGGAGAAGTTGTGGCCATTTGAATATAGGAACTCAGAAATACTCAAACCGAGAAAATCGAGACGAAAGAGACTCTTGTTTCCAACTGGGGGAGACAATAGGGCTCATTTACATCTCATTAAGCTAAGCCATACCCTCTGTAAAGCCGTTTTGAGATACTGATGTTCTAGCATCATATGTAGTATTTTATGACAGAAGTCCAAATGACAACATGCAAAAATAAACATTGACTTTTTACCTTTGTGTTGATCACAACTCGAATCCAGTCTGTTTCAGATTATCCAATGACCATTTTGTCCACAAATGCGTATAATCCGTGAAATAAAGATGTATAGTCTATATTGTTGACATCAGATTTCGCATGAATGTCTAGTAATACAACATAATATACAATCTGAGGACTATTTACATCGTAACATGTAAGGGTATATGATTACACTCCGTTAAACACGTGAACCCGCCTATCCAAACAGCGCCGTCGAAAACGTGACGTCCTTTAGAGATGTTACCAATCGCTCGCTCGTTCCTCCATCAGCCAATGACTTCATGGAAAATATTGATAGACAAAACATGTAGCCAATTATATAATGAATTCAACAATCTCTATGTAACTTCTGTGTGTTTGGACTCATGCTGCGCTGCAGGAACTGACAAAGAGATGACGACAAAGTACCGCGAGAGCGACTCCGAATTAAACTACTCCGAAAGATTTCTTGAGGAGCTCTCGCGGTACTTTGACGTCATCCGACTGCGGCGCCGCATAAAGTCAGTGACGCGGCTGACGTACGATGCAGCTGACTGTTATTTGTTCCGCCCCAGCTTCTTTTATTTTTCTTTTGTTTTGTGCGCCCGAGCTTTAGTCTGGGGAGACGCACGCTATACGCTTGAAAAAACAACAACTTAGCAAACATATCTGAGGAACAGGGCAGCCGCGTCACTACAGTCACGTGACTTCGCGCTCGAGCCGGAAGAGAAGACAATGCTGAATAAAGTCGTAATTCTGCTATTTTTGGACCAAACTGTATTTTCGATGCTGCAACACGTTCAAACTGACCCACTGATGTCACATGGACTACTTTGATGATCTTTTTATTACCTTTCTGGACATGGAAACCATACATAGATTTTCAATGAAGGGGACAGAAAGCTCTCGGACTAAATCTAACGATAAAACATCTTAAACTGTGTTCCGAAGATGAACGGAGGTCTTCCGAGTTTAGAACGACATAAGGGTGAGTCATTAATTACATTATTTTCATTTTTGGGCGAACTATCCTTATTTAGTAGTCACGCTGTTCCCTTTGGGGGCGGAGGCGAAAACACACGCTTATACAGTATGTAAATATACACAGACAATGACGCCCCCCGCTGCACGCTAGAATCTCTGAAAAAACAAGCCTATTTTAACCGCAAAATGTACGCTTTTAAATATACAAAAACTGCTATCTCAAACATGGAGAGGCTTCTTCGTGATCTCAACTAACAGATTCTCCAATAAAACGAAAATCACAAATTTTGAAAAAAAAACGTTGTTTCTCATTTTCTCGGAACTTGTGCTGCCGACTTGTGTCCCTGGTTTCCGTGACGGGTCACATTTGTAACCAACACTGCAACAAAATGACTTTCTTAGTATTTTTGTCTTGTTTTCAGTACAAATATACAAGAATTTTTAATCAAGATGTATTTTCTTGATCAGCAAAATTACTTAAGAAAAATAACTGTACTTACTTATAACTGTACAAAAAATATCAAAAATTTAAGTGAGTTTGTGCTTAAAACAAGCAAAAGAAAAATCTGCCAAGGAGGTAAGAAAATGTTTTGAATTTATTGTTTAAGAAAAAAGTAAATTTATTTATTCTTATCCCATTGGGAGATTATTTGGCTTGTTTTAAGGACAAATTCACTTAAATTTGATATTTTTGTCTAAAAACTAGACATACTTTCTTAGATCATTTTGCTCATCAAGACAATGCATCTTGATTTAAGAATTTTCAGATATTTGAACTTAAAACAAAGACAAAAATACTAAGTAAGAAAATCATTTATTGCAGTGAAAGCATTGTTGAGCACCATTGACTTCCATAGTAATATTTTCTCCTACTATGGAAGTCAATGTTGCTTCATTTCCCTGCTTCATTACAAAAATATTCAGCAAAACAAATAAATGTATACAGGTTTGTAACAAAATAAGGGTGAGTCAATAATGAATTATAATTTTTGGGTGAACTATACCTTTAAGGACTATAAAGGAGATCCGTGTGCTTGTAACAGCTCAGCATCAATCCCAGCTGATCTCCAGCAAATGCATTACCATCATCTATCAATCCACTTATCAGACTAAAATCATGCAATATAATGGGGTCTCTATGAGCCTGTATCTCATCTGTTTCTGGGCTTGCTGGAGCAGATAAGATGTTAATGCTTTCAGTTCATTTATCAGTGTGGCACCTACACGATAAGAGAATATTAAATGAAATCCTGTGTCAGGAGGTTGTGCGTCAAACTCATCCTGTTCATAAACACCAGGCCAAATCTCTCATTCTGTCCCGCAGGCATGAGAATCGCTGGCAACGTGCTCGGTGAGAGGAAACAGATAGCAGGAGAGATTGAAACCGAAGAACCCATCCGTTAAAATCCTAAAGATACGCTCCGGTTTGGAGGAAACACCTCACTTCATGACTGAGGTGCATCAACTGTTTTTAGGGGAGAGTTTGAGAAGCTTTTAGAGTTTGTTGACAGACAAAAAAGTAAAAAATGAGAGTCAAAGAGAGAGTCTGAGGTATACAGTATGTTAAGATGCGAGTGTAGTGTTTCACACTACGCCTCTGGGATCTGCTTTTCCAGCCAACGCTTTATGAAAAACAGCTTTGGAAAGAGAGAGAGAAAGAGATAAGAGAGGACAAGGGGTGAGACTAAAAGAGGAAACGCAGAGGAGGTGAGAGAGAGCGAGTGATTGTGAAGATGAAGTAGGTGGAGGGATGCGACACAGAAAGAAAAACAGATGAAAATGTGAGGAGACGTCCATGTGTGCGAGCAGACATCTCGACGAATTACATTAAATAACACTGACAGTCCATAAAAAAGCTCGCTTAAGTGTATGTTAGGTTATAGTAAGAGCTGGACGTTCACATTTACTGTGCCGGTTATGGATGAGATCTGTGCAATTCACGGGATTAAATATGCTAAATTGGTGCACAGTATCTCGTGGTGAGAATAAAACACACTTCTATAAACAGATATTAAAGCTCTGAGTATAACTTTTAGATGCAACTAATTGTAGTTAACAAAGTTACTAGCTTAACTTTTTGTTGTTTTGCTTGTTCAACTGCATGATATTTCCTTTATAAAATTGGAAAATTTACACTAGCTGCGCTTCCATTACCCATGAAATTGCGCAATTTGACATTGCCAATTGAAAATACGGCCAATGGAAATACGTCAATTTCGCAAAAATGTATCCATATATCGCCAAAAACTATCAGATAATTCGGAAAAGGTGTATTTCGCAAAACTGCAATATCACTGAAAAAAAATTGAATGTAATAATTTTTTTTAAGGTAAGTGGTTGCAATAAATTTATTTAAGCTACATTTAAACAAAAAAGATTAGTAACGTAAAATAAAATATAAAACTTTTGTTTAAATGTAGCTTAAATAAATTGATTGCAACCACTTACCTTAAAAATTTGTATTAAATTCAATGAATCATTTTTTTCAGTGTAAGCGCCTTATGACGTGTTTCAAAGTTGCGACACTGATGATGGGCTAGGCCCGAAACGTTTGTCTTGTTTTGTTTGTCGTGTTGTATTTTTTCGGAACTTTAATACAGTCTCTGTACTTGATTTAGTCTCTGAGTGCGGTCTCTATATGCTACTACTATACTATTTTATCTTGGAGTTACGCACCGGGCACATTATTTATATTGGATGTTAGGCGCAGACGCCACTCTTCTTACGTGCAAAACTGCAATAGAAATAGTTTATTCGCATTTTCCGGTTACCTGAAAAAAAGGCACATAATCATTATTTGAAGATGACACTGTATGTACTAAAACCTCCCAGAAACACCTCAATACATGTCTGGTCCAAAGAGGCTTTCCTTGCCAATAATGTTTGGAGAACACTCCTTCATCTCTTTGGATTTAAATTTAAAATAACGTATTATTATCTACAAGAAACACCTATAGATGGTTTCATCAGACGCACATGTGGTGACGCGATACTTTACTTCCGGTTTCAGTTTTTTAATGGTCTGACTAGTGGCTAAACTGAACTTTTGAACAAATACCTTGTCGAAAAAAAAATAATTTATGTGTTGTTTATTTTGCTTGTTATATAAATAAACTACATTTTAAGTACTTTGTTGTTATTTAGTCTTAGCGGAGTTTACCGGAAGTTTCGTGTTGACCACGAAAGCCGCTTGTTTATGTTGTTACTGCAGAAACCGTCTATACCTTGTCGCTCCTTAGTATAAGGGGCTTTCCTTGTCATAATATTTGGATAATACTTTTACGTCTTCTTTGGTTAAAAATATAATGCCCAGTGCGGTGGATGTGATATTAGTAAACCTACCAACATAAGTCAACGTGATGTGGAATATATCTTATCATGAGAGGAAAAAATTATGTTTCAGTATCATCTATTAATAGAAATGTCATTTCGCAATAATCTTTGCCGACATTTAGAAAATAACGCTAAAGTTTTGCGCAAATCTGTAATGGAAACGCAACTAATATCAGGGAAAAGGGACAAAATCTGCCACTGGGCCGGTACCCTTTTCAAAACGTACCTAAAGGGCGCATATTAATACCTCGTGTTAAGGTACAAATTGGTACAACGAAATGGTACATATGTGACCCTGGACCACAAAACCAGCCATAATGGTCATTTTGTTTTAAACGGTGGTCAGATTTGGTCAGATTTATAAATAATCTGAAAGCCGAATAAATAAGGTTTCCATTGATATATGGTATGTTATAATAGGCTGAGATACAACTATTTTAAAAATCTGGAAACTAGAGTTGCAAAAACAAAGTAGCAACACATATTACTAATGATAAACTATTGATATATTTACGGTAGGACATTTACAAAATATCTTTATGGCACATGATCTTTACTTAACTCTTTCCCCGCCAGGGTTTTTAAAAAAGGTTGCTAGCCAGCGCCAGCATTTTTCATTGATTTCCCCAAAAGATTAATGCCTTGCAGAAAATGTTCTTCTTAATATATATAAACATACAATATATCAAATGAAAGAACAGACCTTCTGCTTTAAAAAAAAAAAATTCATCCTACCTTCATTTGTTCTCTTATCACCTCTCAAATATGGGTAGGTTTCTTCAAAAACACAAAATTTTTAGCAGATAATAAAATTTTTTGAAGGACGTTTGATAGAGATCAGATTCAGAGCGATCCTCAAAACTTACACGGACATACAGCTGGCGGATGATGGTGGATAATAGCGATATTACGGAAAGCCGGAAAAACTCGTCATTGGCAGGAAAGCGTTTTCTCTTAATTGAAGAGTTAACTCGTCAATGGTGGAGAAAGAGTTGATATATTGATTTTTGGCATAAACAAATCAATAGTTTTGACCCATACAATGTATTGTTGGCTATTGCCAAAAATATACCCGTGCTCTTTATGATTTGTGGTTTTGTGGTCCAGGGTCACATATTAGGACTTTTTTTAAAGGGTACAGCCCCCAGTGACATCTTCAGTAGCTTTTCTGAAAGTAACTACTGTTACCAAGATCAATACCAGGGGTGGCACAGTACATGAAAAACACCCAAACCGTTATGCGTCTGGTCCGAACTTTACATCCGGTTTCTGTTTGTTTAATGGTCTGACTAGTTGCTGAAATTGAACTCTTAAACAAATACCTCGCCGAAAATAACAAATGTTTTGGTTTCCTATGTGTTGTTTATTTTGGGTGTCAGCATGATGAGACGTCATGCTCGGCTAGATTCACCTGGAACTCGTTCTTCTTGGGTTGCAGAGCCGTGCGCAAAGTTACAAAATTTGATGTGCACACCGCCAAGCGAAACGGGGTCTCGCGCACTCAAACCGCACTACCGCCCACTCCGCGTTGACGTCATTTACAAGTACAAGGCTTAAAGCTACACTGAAGTTGGCCGTTTGATAAATGCAAGTTAATTCTTCAGTTTAATTTTTGTGTGCTTCAAGTTCAATTTTTGTGTGTTAAAAGGCACATACTGTAAGTCCCAGTAGAGATAGCAAGCGTGCCGCACAAGCCCTGAAAAGTGAAGCCAAAACGTTTATATCGCCCCCCAGTGACTGGTCCCAGTATAGGTCACAAACCCCGCCTCCCCATGTTATTCAATAAACAATTTAATTACACTTCAATCATCTTTTTTCCGAAGCTGGTTTCTGTCATTTACTGTAGTTTTTATCACGCTGATGTAAATTCAAGTCTTCGATTTTAAATAAGTTTGTTTTTAGTTAGTTATCCAAAACTGTAAAATTGGTGGGGTCACGTCATGATTGACAGCTGTGATATGAGCATTCTGCGAGGGCGGGGCCTTGATTTCGCGGCTTTACTTCCTGCTCACTACTGTGCAGGACTGGTCCCGAAATCGCTACTGTGCAGACTCAAGACCCAAGATGTCAGTGCCGTATCGAGACACTGACGGCTTCACTTTTTACCAATGGAAGAGAGCGAACAGGCGTCGTCCATCTTTTTTTACAGTCCTTGCAAAGAACAGAAACTGTCAAGTCAAATTCAGTTTGTGCATGATTACATGATATAACAATTTTGTTAACACTGTATCCTAAATTATGGGTAATTAAGCCATATACCATATGCTGAAGTAAATTTCTGGAGTGTTACCAAATGAAAAAACAACAACAAGAACCGTACAGAACCGAAAACCGTAACCCTAAATCTGTGATACGAACCGAAACGTGGGCTTTGTGAACCGTGCCACCCCTAATCAATACAACATCTTAAAGCGTAACTAAACCCCTGGTCAGAGCCTGACTCCACCCACTGGCAATATTTGAAAAATGCAAGAAAAGTGGGCAGATCCCAACGGAGATAGAGGGGACGAACTAAGCTCGTACCAAGTGTGTGATGAGATTGTAACAAGGGAGTGGTAAGCTTGAACCTGTTTACGTCACGAGTCATTTTTTGGACCCAACATCCAATAGGAAAATTCAACTGCAGTAGCCACCGTTCAACCTGAAGGGGGCAGCACTCAGACGTTTTTACACCATATATTATAGTATTGAAACACTTTATATCCAAATGTCAAAAAACTTCCTAAAATCTAATAAAGCACTAATAAACCATCATTCTTGCAGATCAGTAACTAAAAAAAGTTGGATTAGGGTTTAGTTACTCTTTAAAGTCCTTAAAATATGTGTTAATGGGGTGATGCTGTCCTTTAAACCATGTGTACTGTATGTGTGTGTACCTGGTTATCCCTATGGTGTAGGGACCAAACATCCACACAGAAAAAGTAATACCAATAATTTTTCGATCTTGTAGGGAAATTTTTTGCTCCCCATTATACATCATACAGAATGATGTGTTTTACTGTGAGGGTTTTGAAGGGTTCCCTGTAGTAAAAATAGTTTACAGACTATTAAAAGGGTAAGAAAGCAATGGTTCTTTTTAAGAAACTTTGAGCTAAAAGGACATTTGGGGATCAAAAAAATGGTTCTTCTATATGGCATCACTGCAAAGAAGCCCTTAAAGCACCTTTCGTTTTACGGGTGTATGACACAGGGAAAGATTTTTTAAAAACGCTCACATAAAGCAAACCGCAGAAAGAAAAAGAGAGAAAAATCAAAATGTGGAGTAAGCGATGTTTTTTTAACAAAGCTTAATCAAAACCAGAAGAAGCGTGCTTTAGAAATGCCACGATGAAATGTAAAGTTTACATCTCTTAATACCAGAGAGAAGCGAGAGTACAGGGGAGGTAAACAAACTACTGCCTTACAGCCGGAGGACGAGACACAGCGACGGAGAAAATCTGATTCAATTCTGGCTCTCGTCTCCAGATCTCTTTACATTCTCTTATTTTTCAAACAAAGACCTGTACATAAACTGAAAGATTAAACCCAGTTGAGAAGGCGGTAAACCAGAGAAAAATGAAAGAACAGACAGAGTGAAATATTAAAAGCAAAACAAAGTTGTCTTGCACAAGAAAAAGAAAAGATTTACAATGTTATCTTTGAGATAAAACAAAAGTGTGTGTTTGGCCAAGACATCAGTAGATTAAAATCCCAATCATTTTCCCCATACATTAATGCTGGATTGCAACTTTGTTTATAGGGAATATGAAAAATGTGATAAATATGCTTTACCAAGAAAAAGTGGGCGGTCACCTCCCTTTTCTACTGGACATAATCAACTAATATCAACCAATCACATCGAGGCCCTTAAACCTAAGCCAGATTCATCTTGAGGTTACGTGAGCGTAAGATGATATAAACAAGACCTTCATTTTTCTTCTTATCAGGCGCTTCTAAGCTCTGTGCCGACCGCCCTAAAACCCATCTGAAGCTCGTTCATGTCTTTGACTTACAGGCTTAATCCTTCCAGCTTTACATCCTAAAACTTACAGAGTACTCTAGACGGCAATGAAATTAAAGAAAGGTCTTTTGCGTACAAGCCTTTGGGCCTAAAGTGAACATCATGACGTCAATTTCTCCTTTAAACTCTGAAATATCCTTGTCTTCCTCTTATTTGTCCCACCCACTTTCTGCGCCAATCAAAAAGCTGTTTCACTTGTTTTGTATCCCCATGTCTCCGGCCAACATCGGTTCTAGCCGAAGCAGTTAATTATGAGATTTACAGACCGTGTGTTCTGGCCAGGTGGAGCATTGGTTAAATCATACCGTCGAATCAGCTTTAATGAATCAAAAAGAACTGCCTGCTGGTTAAGAATGGCATGCCAATGTTGACGTACAGTACGGGAGTTGTTTGACTTCATACCCATAATGCATTTTACATCTCTGATGGGAAAAACGTAGCAAGCTAATGAGCTGTCAGAAACTGTGTGCGTATATTAAAAAACACTTTTGTATAAAACCTGACTTTAATGACACAAACCATCGCACAAACAAGTTGTAGTGTGTGACAGGCCAATTATAGCGTCATCGAACTGGCCTCAGTTAAATCAAACATCTGAATGAGTCGTAAGATCGTAGATTCATACTACACAAGGGTGCGAATGCAAACGTGAACGCTGGGTCAATGCCTTGCACGTATGTGTGTCTTGCATTACTATGTCAGTACTCGAGGCTATAGATTTAACTAACTTATCTAATGTGTTCACTGTAAATATGTCAACATTTTAACTTGCTAAGTTAAAGATAGGGCTGTGACGGTGGCAGTATTTTACCACTGCGATTGGTGCAGTGATTATAAAATGTGTGTGGGGGTGCATGCGTGCATTGATGGATATAGGCTTATATATAATGCATACATATATTTTTAAATAAAAAATTTAACGCAGATATAGTTACTAAACAAACGTGCGTGTTCATAGGTGCCAATGTCTTTCTCTGCCAGTGGGTGCTCGTCACAACGTCAAGCAATGCTTAGGTTACTTAGCAACGGCAGATGCTTTGGGGCACCCAAGCGCTTGAGAAAAGAGGATTTTGCGGATGTTTTCTACATGGTTTTAGACGTGAAATGTATTCTAGATATTGCAACTTGTGAGATCCACCATTCAGAGAGGCTCTCAAGTCTCAAAAGCGTTTTTGATTAGAATTAATTGAGCATATATGCTTGTCCATTTCAGTGGGTGCTCGAGCCGAGACCCAGAGCACCCATGAGATCGGCGCCTATAGAGACAGAGCGCAGCGCGTCATAACCTGAAAACCACGCCCACCGGGGGGGGAATCAATCCAACCGTCTCCATTGACTTTGTATTGCAAGAGGCCGCCTCCTTGTCATTTCTGGCTTATAACAAAAACGGAATAATGCCTAAAAGCTGCTTTGTGACAATATGTACAGCTAACAAGTCAAAGAACCCAGAAATAAGTTTTTATAAGCTGTCGAGCTGTAAAACCCAGCCTTTAAGGAGAATAAAGTGGATCGCCGACTACGTTTCCCCCTATTGGACGCAGTTTTACTAATAGTAGTACTATGAAATGTTGCCTGTTTCCATTTATGTGTCTAAACACTCGTTTTTTGAAGTCGACAGCTTGTAAAAACGTATTTTTTTTTTTGCGTGTTAATGTACACCTTGTCACACAGCAGCTTTTAGGTATTATTCTGTTTTTAAGTTTAATCTGTTAATAAGTTTTTATAAGCTGTCGACCCCAAAAAACGAGCGTTTAAAGGCACAAAAATGGAAACAGGCAACTTTTCATAGTACTTCTATTAGTAGAACTGCGTCCACTAGGGGGAAACGTAGTTGGCGATCCACTTTATTCTCCTTAAAGGCTGGGTTTTACGGCTCGACAGCTTATAAAAACTTATTTCTGGGTTCTTTGGCTTGTTAGCTGTACATATTGTCACACAGCAGCTTTTAGGCATTATTCTGTTTTTGTTATAAGCCAGAAATGACAAGGAGGCGGCTTCTCGCAATACAAAGTCAATGGAGACGGTTGAATTGAATTCCCCCCCGGTGGGCGTGGTTTTCAAATTTGCATAACTGCGCTCTGTCTCTATGTACCTGTTTATTGTAGCATTTTCATCTGTGAAACAACACATGGTTCAAGTGAGGAACCGCTGGGCGAGAACATACTTTTATTTTTTATAGTTTGTTACGTGCACACCACTACGGGTCGCACTTAGTCTCGTGTAGCCAGACCTCTAATACTGAAGGTCTGGTGTTTTTCGCTGCTTTTTCTGGACAAAGCCCGCCCAAGAGCTGTTTGACTGACATGCCAAACAACCAATCACAGTTTGTTTCGTCTAGCGTCACGTTTCGGACTCCCCATAAAAACGAGCCGTCTGGCAACAAGTCAGATATTAAAATAACCAGCCGCAACCGAATAGCATCTAAATAAACAACATTACTCACCATAGAACAACGTTGTGCACTTCATCAACAGCCACACCAATGAGACGCTCCCATTAAACATCTGTTTGAAGCATATCTCTCCACTTTGTAACACATACAAGCAATTCAGGAGAACCAAACTTTTTGACTCCACTAACTGCCTCAAGCAAAACTCTTGGACGTCTTTTAGAGAGTCTATGTCGCAAACTTTGCATATTTTTGAGAATCCAATGTTTAGCTGATCATGATAACTGGTCATTATTATCCACGTGAATACGACTGATTCTCTTCCTCAATGGAACGTCAGAGCTTTGTTTTCCAGGGACCGAAACTAATCGCGACACTCGCGTCTCCTGGAAATCTGGTTTATTTCAACCGATGAAAGACGACTTTGACATTCTCACAGGCTTTCCAAAAAAGTGTACGAAAAACATCAGATGTTTAGCCAACAGTCTGTGGGCTGAGACTAGGTTGCACTTGACCACCGCGATGTCGCTGCACCACACACTAGTTAAAAATTATCTTTTTGATTCTCAATTGTTGCTTCGCAGAGACTTCAAAAAGAGCTAAAATTAAAAAACGGATTACAGAAAAGAATAATGCCCAAAAGTTTTACAATGTTACGCATGTTGTATACTGGCACTATATATGAATTTCTCTCTAACAGAAAATGTTTTGGGACTAAGAGTAAAAGAGAGAGAATGAAAGAAAGACGGGAACATAATTTTTTTTTATGGTATTTGTAAATAGAAGAGCTACTATTGGAAAATGTAGAAAAAACAATGTAGCTAAACGCACCTAAATAGTAACACAACAAAATAATAAAAAATGAATTCAACAAATTAATAGCTGAGATATCGTGAAAAGTAAATAATAGGTTTGGAGAAATTAGAGATCTACTTTGTTTACAGCATAGAAAAAAAAAAGTTGGGACTAAAGTCCAATTTATAGTCGTTCGTAAGCTCTACGCCGTAGGTTATCCGTAGCCTCTGCATTTCTCTCCGTAGCTTAACGTGCACACCGCCAAATTTTTAACAGCGCGTAAGTTCTACGCGGACCGCAAGCGCTGTGATTGGTCCACTAGAACCCCTACCATCAGGTAAAAAAATGCGTCATAGGTATTTCTGTTTGCGACAGTGAGAACAAAGATGGGCCAGGTTGAGGATTGATTTAGCTAAAACTGCAACAAAAGTCGCTGGCTATTTACTTCCATCACTGCTGATCTTCTCAAATCATATACAACAAGCTGCTGTTTCTTCATCACTTGTGGGTTAACTAAGCAAGCTGCTTCTTCATTGGCGGTTGAGCTGCTACTGTGGTTACTGTGGCTACCAGCGTCTACGCGTGTGTTTGCATTTCGACGCGGATGACGACCAGAAGTATATATGAAAACTGACGCATAGCCTACAGCTTCTACGCCATCGTGGCTGAGCCATAGGACGTACACACAACTATAATGAGCCCTTAAGAGTAAAGAGAGAAAATGAAAGAGAGACAGAAACATGTTGTTAAAATGCTGTAGTATCTGTAAATAGATGAGCTACTTTTGAAAATTCTAACTAATGTAGCTAAATGCAGATAAATAGTAACTCAACAAAATAAATAGCTAAGATAACAGTTACACAAGGGTTTGGAGAAATTAGAGATCTACTACAGCAGAGTAAATAAAATGTTACAACTTCTATCGTCTGAGAACTCCAGAAAACTTTTCCTATTATCTTGGCCTGTCTGAGTCTTCAGAGGTTTAAGCGATTTGAATGTGTGTGTTTGGTTTCTCTGCTGGAGCTCTGAGGCTCATCACAGAAGCAAAGCCCTGCAGTTAAATCCACTGGGTTACGTAAGGTAAAGCCCTAAATCTTCCACACTGATGTTATATATTACTGTAATTGCAAACGAAAAAAATCCCAGAGCAGGGCGGAGGACGGTGGGAGTCCACAGGAGGAGTAGGAGAGGAGTTCGGCTAACGCAACAGGTTTGGTGATGACCTACTTTAGTCCATAGATGAATCTTCAACATTTGAGCTACATTAATACTAATGCACCGTCTGGATGCATTCAGTTCCCAACGTGACACTTCGACATGCAAAGAGACCCGAGTGACGTACGCAAATGGTACAGCTTTACCGTGATTACTGTGTTGGATCACATCTGGATCTTTTTGCATTAGTCAATCAAGTCATTGACTGAAAACGGCGAGTTGAATTCATAAGCAGAAGCCTCCGGGTTTGCAAGTAACATGAGAAAACTAGAAAACTGATTATAGAAATGATTTATAGTCAAGTTAATAAGTTTCTGCTTAGATGTTTGTGAACAGAAATGATGGAATTTACACGAATGCATTTCACAGATGCAACTTACAGTGCAGTACAAGGTAAACATTTCATCAATACATATTTCTACGAAATCGAACCCTCAACCTTTTGTGCTGCTAATGCAGTGCTCTACCAATAAAGCTTTTGTGATCGAAAGCGTATGCGTGTGAGGGGGGGTTAAATATTGCAAAGACGTAAACGATAGCGGTCAAGTGTTTGGAGACGAAGAACGAATCCAATCAGGGGCTTGATCAGAGGAACCGGAGAACTTCATCATCATTATGATCTTCTTCAGCTCACGTCTTGCCTTCTCGTTGGGATAATTCAGCATGTGATTTCACTTATTGTGGATTACGCCTCACATCCACAATGAAAGGAGATCCAGCAGAGGTCCGCCTGAGCGCTCGTTTCTGTTCCCGCTCTCATTTGTGGGAGCACTCAGGATGAAAAGAGAATCTCCTGTATATTTCACCCTCGTTTCGAATTGCACATGTGGGAAGCTGACCGCATCTATCCCGAATTAGGGAATTATGAACACGAAGAAAAAAAAATGGGGAACTTCTCATTTCATGGTAACACAGAATGAGCTGCTAAAGCATAGGTCTTCTCTTAAAGCAACACTAGTTTTTTTACCTTAAAATAAAGTTTTCAAAAAAGTTTCAGTCGTTCATCCACTCAAAACAGGGTGAACGGCACTTTCACATTTCCCAAAACCGCACTAAAGAAGTTTTCAACCGTCGGGTCAAAAAGTCCTGTAATTCGAGTGAAAACTACAAAAACTTGCTTTACGGCAGACCTACAATCCAATCAGAGCCAGCTTTGCTGCAGTAGGCTAAATAATTTACGACAGTGGTAATGGACAGTTACGCTTCCAACCTGTAGGGGGAGCAAAGAGCAAAAACTCTTTAGTGTTGCTTTAAAATAAAAAATAAACAATTTATTATTTTATCGCTGTTATCATTTTGACTTCGCTTTAGCAAATCTAATGTCCAAAACATCACCCATCTCTGATTGAGGACCAGGCAATAGTGATGCACGGCCGCCTGGGTTACCCGCAGGTTGGGGTGGGTAAAAATATTGTCACCGTATTTGCGGGGCCGGTCATTAAAAACAAAATAAAAAATGTTGCATGCAATTCCCTAGCTTATATTAAATATTTGGGAATATATAGGCTATTATTTTATTAGGTTCTTTGATAAGGTTACAATACGTAGGCCTACATAGCAACAAAACTTGTGTGATGTACCTAAACCTTACGTCACGAAAGCACCAAACAGCTCCTGCCGCCAGCCACAACATAAAAACAAACTGAGAAAGAAAAGTGAAGTGGAGGACAATGTGCAGAGAAATGATGGTTGGGAATTTACAGATGAAAAATAGCCTTTTGGCTAATTCTGGTGCATTTACAGTAATGTTAATTAATGTACACTGTCCCTGTCAAATAAATAAATTAAATTAAATTACTGTACATAATCAAAAAGAAAAAAGCTGCTAAATCTAATGTAGAGATATTTACAGTTCTTCTATATAGATGAATACAAACACAGCTTTGTAAATTTTAAAAATTTGTATCATTATTATATTTTGTTATAAATATGACCATGCTGGTTTCTATGGTTCATAAGTGTAGGCTATGTTGTTGCCAGTTTACATGGCCATGTAATCTAATGGCTGTTTCCAAGCACTTTTACTTACATTACAATGCCTAGTAACTTATGTCTATTTAATAGTCGTGGTTGCAGGTTGTAAAATAGATACAGTGATGCGGGGCAGGCCAAATAATTTCATAAAAGCAGGACCCGCGGGTAAAAAAAAAACCTGACCAGCGTATCACTACCAGGCAACCCTGAAGTAAAAAAAGTTTCAGAAAGCACATCCGGTCACAGGTGGAAATACTGGCGGGGGGCTGGGGGGGACAGGCCCCCCATCTGAGGGTACTCACCTCTAAAATTACTATTATTTTTATTTTGACCACGGATGGGTTACTGTAACTTATAAAATAAAGTTAAAATAAGTTAAGCTAATTCAACTTTATTTTACAGCAACTCATCACCAGTCAAGATAAAAAAAATTATATGTTAAAATGACTTGGAAATCCAAGTTGATTATACTTAAAAATTGAAATGGAATTATTTTTAAAGTGTGAAAAATTTATTGTGCCCCCTACAGATGAATTTTTTGCCCATACACCAGGGATTTTTATGAATAGCACCTCAAAATCTTTACAGAAGACGACTATCCGCTTCATTGAAACTCATAAAAAATCTCCATTACGCTCATGCACAAGTAACAAAGGAGCTCGTCCATGGTTTCTAAAACAAGGCGCATGACAGCATCTAAAAGGCTTGATGTCTCTTTCAGGTCAGAGAACAGAAAGCACAGAGACGAAACATATCTCTCTCACAGAAACAAAAAAGACTGTAAATATGTAGCATATTTAGGTAAAAATAAATTCACGATGTCAGACAGTCAAGTTGACCGTTGTTTAGTTCGATACGCATTAAAAAAAATATAACAAAATTATACATTTACAAACTAATTCACCCAATATTTGTATGTTTAATTTATGTGTATTATTTTATTAGTCAGCTTAAGGACCTACTGTACTATTGCACCTTCTTACTTTCGTGTAGTCTACAGTAAAATACTGTAAATTGTCTTTATTAAAAAAACAATAGAAAAAGGATTACCATGTACTTATTTTTATTTTGTGTCTTTGTCAATAATATATCTTAATTGAATAAATTTTTTTAAATGTAGAGATATTTTAATTAGGGCTGTCAAAAGATTAATCACGATTAATCGCATACAAAATAAAAGTTTGTGTTTGCATAATATATTTGAGTGTGTATTGTGTGTCATTATTATGTATATATAAACACACACACATTTAAGAAATTTAATAAACAAGTTATTTATGTATATATTTTTACATTTATATATCAAATTAAATATTTCAAAATCTAAATAAATAAATAAATATATGTAAATGTTTCTTGAATACATACATGCATGTGTGTGTATTTATATATACAAAATAATTACACACAGTGCACAAACATATATTATGCAAAACCAAACTTTTATTTAGTATGCGATTAATCGCGATTAATCTTTTGACAGCCCTAATTTTAATAAGAATGGAAGGCTTGAGAGATGCATGTTATTGTTCATGCCAATTTGCAATCTGTTGCAATTTGTACAATTTGAGTGCCTGTTTCTGGTTCGACCTCTCCTGTGATCGACCTCTGACAGACAGAAAGCACAGAAATTGGGACAAGCTGATCTTGGATCTGATTCTGTGAGACGTAGAAGCTTGAATTTCTCTCTCTGCTGGCCTGTTGCTGTCAGTCCGGGCGCCTGTTTTAGTTCACAGCTCCCTGGGCAGAGCGCGAGAGCCACGCAGGAAAGACTTACTGCAGGAAATACCTCACAGATAGTCACCCCGCCGGGATCGTAAGAAGAATGAACGAAAAAGCCGGGGGTGGTTGTGAGAATCTGGGTCTGGAAATGCTTTCAGCGGAACGAGGCCCTGAATGGCTCTTTAATTAGAGTTATACGAGGCGTCGTATAGCGGCACAATCTGCTCGCATTCGCTTAGTTCTCCAGTCGCCGAATTAGCGATGCGTTCCCAAGGCCCTCGTGTCCCACCGAATGGAAGAACGGCGAGATTCCACAGGCCGCGTAAACGTTCAATCGCAAGTGGCCCCGAGGACGACTCTGGAGGGTTACTGATATATCAGTAGCGTATAAAAATGTCCTTATTTTAAAAGCGCTCGACTG
This sequence comes from Misgurnus anguillicaudatus, assembly GCF_027580225.2. Lineage (NCBI taxonomy): Eukaryota > Metazoa > Chordata > Actinopteri > Cypriniformes > Cobitidae > Misgurnus > Misgurnus anguillicaudatus. The sequence goes on from NW_027395279.1 coordinate 8,393,215, forward strand.
ACTAATCTACGGGAAACGAAACAAACATCACCTGACCCCGGCATTTCTCAAAAAGAAAATCCCACACAAAAGGCTGAAAATATGAACGCGAGCCAGCGACAGGGGTGGTAGCGCCAATCACAGCGAAGGCCAAACCAAAGCTGGAATGGAAGTTGCAGAGAAGAAAACCAACAACTAAATCAAAACGTTCATGTTGTTGAACAGTGAGCATAGCCAACGATGAGTTGTTCCTCCAACAAAAGCAATTAATGTAGTCTTCAGGAAATAGAAAACCATCTCAAAAATAGCATTTTTTTACAGAAAGCTTCAAAGATACATCACACATACATATACATATGAGGGTTCAAGCAGTTCTCTAGATAGTGAAGACGGGGCTAGTTGTCACTTTTATCTCAAATTAATACTTATACAGTAAACAAGGCCATTCATTCACCCAACAAATGTTAAAGGAATAGTCTACTCATTTTCAATATTAAAATATGTTATTACCTTAACTAAGAACTGTTGATACATCCCTCTATCATCTGTGTGCATGCATGTAAGCGCTGGAGCGCACTGCGACGCTTCTATAGCATTTAGCTTAGCCCCATTCATTCAATGGTACCATTTAGAGATAAAGTTAGAAGTGACCAAACACATCAACGTTTTTCCTATTTAAGACGAGTAGTTATACGAGCAAGTTTGGTGGTACAAAATAAAACGTAGCGCTTTTCTAAGCGGATTTAAAAGAGGAACTATATTTTATGGCGTAATAGCACTTTTGGGAGTACTTCGACTCGCCTGAAAAGTCCGCTCCCCTTCTCACTCTCATAATGGGAGAGGGAGGGTGTTACTGCGCCGAGTCAAAGTACTCCCAAAAGTGCTATTACGCCATAAAATATAGTTCCTCTTTTAAATCCGCTTAAAAAAAGCGCTACGTTTTATTTTGTACCACCAAACTTGCTCGTATAACTACTCGTCTTAAATAGGAAAAACATTGATGTGTTTGGTCACTTCTAACTTTATCTCTAAATGGTACCATTGAATGAATGGGGCTAAGCTAAATGCTATCGAAGCGTCGCAGTGCGCTCCAGCGCTTACGTGCACGCACACAGATGATAGAGGGATGATTCAACAGTTCTTAGTTAAGGTAATAACATATTTTAATATTGAAAATGAGTAGACTATTCCTTTAAAACCCCAAAACTCGCCATTTTTTATACAGTAAAAAGCTTTGAGTGAAGAAGTCCAAATTTATATCGGCTTGCATGGGTCTGTAGAGAGCTTTATACCAAAGTTTTAGCTCAAAGTACCAAATAGAAAAATTATTATAGCATGTTAAAATTGCCACTTTGTAAGTGTCAGCAAAAATGTGCCGTTTTTGGGTCTGTCCTTTAAAATGCAAATGAGCTTATCTCTGCACTAAATGGTAGTGCCGTGGTTGAATAGTGCACAGGGTTCCCACACCTTAGTTAACTTCAAATTCAAGGACCTTTCAATGACTTTCCAGGTCCAACACCCTCAAATTCAAGGACTAATTAAATGTGGGGACACATTTCAAGTGAGAGCAAAACTACATCGTGTTACCTTTTCAGATACATTGTTACAGTTCCCTTTTGAGGGAACTCGTGCTGCGTCACTGCAGTGACACTTTGGGAACGCTTTCAAACTTTTTTTATAAAATAGATTCAAGCACTTTCAATGACCTGTATCTATGCATGTATATTTTCAAAAACTTCCCAGGGCCTTGAATTATTTCCCCAGATTCACAAACTTATAAGGATTTCAAGGACCCGTGGGAACCCTGAACCTACTCCGTGTGTCAACATGCCCCAATCATTCTTACGTATTTGCGTAGTGCAACAATAATATTAATCTGGGTTAAACTAGTGCTTAACCAACAGAATTTGCCCCCACCCAGACACAAAATCACGAAATATCAGGTGATCCCAGCTGCTGATATCATTATGGGAAACCGGATCAAATACAGCAGCTATACAAACTGTCAATCAGAGACGTACAACATTACTGTAATCGCTCTAATCACCGTCTGTCACTTTATCTCTCATGCACAATCCCTGTAGGGCACGCAGTGACATCGAAATATGGCCAAAAACAAATCTGAACTGATCCGATCATTAAGAAGCTTGTTTATTTTATTTTTTAGACAATCACCCGACTAAAGCCTCAGTAAAACAATGTGTGCATGTGGAGGATTATAATGTTTGAACACTAAGCTTTCAAACACACATAATACATTTGCACTGATATCAATTACAATTCAGACAGCCAATTACACGTACTGTACCTTTAAATACAGCCGAACATTTGAAGTTTCATGTAGTGTAATCAGTAGTTTTGATATTATCCTATTGATATTATTAACTGGTTAGATGTTTTTGAGTATTTTTTACCAAAACAAGAAATGGTAGAAGATCTTAAAAAGTGCTTCAACGTAAATCGTCCCAACAGAATTGTCTCTATAGCAACTTTGAAAAATGTGTCTGAAAACAGTAAAATAATGTAAAGCAATTCTTTCAATGAGAAAAAAACAAAACAGGCGTAGCAATGTCTGTTCGGATACTCTAGTGGCTTCTCCTTTTAAGATAAATTAAGAACCACCATCCCTCACTTTCTATCTTTCTCCTCCCGTTCATATCTCCCGCTTTCCCAGGATGCCTGTCTGGAGAGGAGCTTGCAGATGGATGCAGCTCAGCATCCAAACCACACGCTGTCGATTGCACGTGCGCACACACGTTTCTTTAGCCAGCACCCACAGCCACACTGCCCTCAGCGGAGAGATGGTGTGTGGACCATTACAACAAACAAACAACGGAAACGTGCTGAGAACAGTTTTATCTGACTGGGTGACACATTTGTGGTGCGACTTGTGGGCAGAGAAATCAAAGACACTGTCACTAGAAGATGATGATGAATTTATATTGCCAGTGTTACGATTCTGCTGAATTGTGATTCGTTCGTGAACAGCTCAACAGATATAATAACATATTTCTGGGAGATTGAAAACAGGCATGGATAGCTTGTATTATTTTTATGAAAGTAATAAACAGTAGGGTTGCACGATACTAAGGATATGCAATAACTTTGTAACTAATGCAATATACAATATGCGATTGTTAATGGTTTGCTGTAAGTTTGTAAAATCTAAATGATGAGATATATGCTCTGCAATATAATTTCGCAGAATTGGGAATGCCTAAATTAAAAGAGTCATCTGCCCAACTACTTTGAAGTAAATTTACAAAACTAGTAAGGATGGGACAATAAATGCCGATATATGCTAATAATACGTGGTCGATAGCGATTTTGAATCACACAGACGATATTATGCACAGCTATTTTATGTACTACGGCTTTTTATAACATGCATTTGAAAAAGCAACGCTTGTCAGACATAATCATTATACATATTCTTGAAAAGATTTGAAGAACAGCAATATAAATATACACTTAAGCCATTTCCTGGAGCTGCGTGTGTAATGGGCTGTTTCTCAATTTTCAAGAACGCAAAGAACGGACTTGGGTTCTCGTGGAGATTGGTCTTGCCAGACAATCATGGAAGTACGAACTCAGAAGGTCGCGAAAACACAGAACGCACTTGTGAGAATTGAGATCTGTGCGATCTTCTTGTTGGTCACCTGACCTCCCCAGATTTAACATCGCAACATTCATAAAGTGACAAACATACCATTATCTGCATTATTATATACAATATTTTAGTTTTTTAGTAGGTCATTTTGAAATGGCAAATACGTAAATATTTCAGATACCTTGTCAAGAAATAATAAAATTATATAAAATAAGAAACTAAAATTAAGATTAGTTGTTCTATGCCAATAAAACATACATTTAAATATCAAAGTTGCATATTTATGTATTTAATACTTACATTTAATACTTAAAATGGCATTAAAAACAGTTGTGTGTATAGTACTAACCTTCCTATGCCATTGTTTTGCCGCAATGACTTCTGGGGCGTAAAGCGGTTTCAGCACGCAAGTCTGCACTCGATGAATCATCGAAATCAAGAACACATCCGTGTATTTTCGTGCGTCCTCTGTACTTGCGTTCTTGAGAATTGGATTTGAGCTTCGACGGTTAATGATGACGTAGATTGAGAAAACAAGGACGCAAGATTGCTGAGGATCGCATATTGAGAAACAGCCAGAGTTCTTCTTCCATATTGAGTTTCTGCAAGACAGCGCCCTCTAGCTTTTGGATGTAGCGGCATTTCAGCGTAATTAATTGAGAAGCATAGCAAACATCACCGTCCGGTTTATCAGTCCATGTCTATCTTATTTCGCAGAAATCTTTGTCCTCCATACCTTACTTTTTTTTACAAATTTGATGATGCCGCTTTGGCCCTGCCGACGGGTCCGCAGAGTTTTAAAGACTGAAAATTATATAATTAACATATGTTTAACATTCTTTCTAGTAAAAGAAAGAATCATCTCTTTGTCGCACCAGTCTCTATATAAAACGATAACTCTATTTGATACTCTGATAAATATATTATAATTAGGTAATTGGCTGTTAAAAAATTAATCGCAATTAATCGCATAAAAATCAAGGGTTTTTTGCATATATATATATATAAATATATATATTTCATTTTTATATATATTTCAGTTTTATATATATTTATATATATTTATATCTGTTCATGGGAAGCTTTCAATGCAGTTTAAAAGGTATCCTAGCTGGCATAGCATGAAACTATTTGAGAAAATGACCTGAGTATATAGTGCTGTACACCATTTGCACACTTTAATTTTAATTTTAATATTTGGCAGACACTTTATTTTTATCCAAAGCGACTTACAGTGCATTCAATACATTTTATCACTATGTGTGTTCCCTGGGAATCAAACCCAAGACATATGTGCTTTAAAAACTACAGTTGTTTTAAATATGTGGGGAATAGTAATAATAAAGTATGAAAAAGTCTGTCCAAACTTTCCTAAACTGTACAACGATGATAAGCAGTGGTTTATCTTCTGTCAAGAAGAACCAGAAAAGTCTTTGTAGATACAGAGAGAGAAAGAGAGCGAGCGAGAAGTTTGGTGGTGTCTGTTTTCCCTCTGGCTGGTGAGGGTCAGGTCTCTCCAGCATAAACACATGCCTTCATGGTTCATACATTTCCTGCTTCTCTCCTCAGCACAGTGCCGGGCCACACAAGCACAGGACAGCACAGAGAACAGACAACAGAGATGAGCCCGACAGACAGAGAGATACTGTCATACAATCCTATCTGCATACTGTAACATTCGTAGAATTTAATCCCAACCTCACATCTGAACCGAACTTGGTAAAGTTCAGCATCAACTGAGATCTGTTTCACACAGCGGGCAGCACAGATTTATTTTAGTGCCCATAATAACAGGTTACAGCATTGACATGGAGAGCAAAGTCAGAGTAGCGGAACGACATTTGGAAATCACGGCTGGGCTACTTTTGCAATATTGGGTTTTATGAATCGGTAATAATAATTTCATGAAACATGTACCAAATATAAATAACATGGTTTTCCAGGGTACAACTGAAAAAAAACATATTTTGGGTATGTTTAGTGCTATTACCTCAAAAGAATGTACCATTGCCTTACTATAATAATAACATCAATGTATAAAGTGCCCTATATTTTTACATTAACGTACCATATGGCAGTGGTGTCAAACTCCCGGCCCACGGGCCATTTGCGGCCCTCCCTTCCCCTCTCTGCGGCCCATGTCTAGTGTCAAAAATATAACATAATCCGGCCCACAAAAAGATTTTTATTTCCTTAGTTTCATATTCGTTTGATTATTGATGTAAACGTTTAAGGGGCCGTTCACAGTCGCGTCTTAAAACGGCTGTTAAAAAATAATTCAAAACAGAAACACTACCTGGTATGCCATAAATCAAAGTACCACAATGTCACTTAAACATTTCCATTTATTAGTTGTTTCTATACAAAATGACATACAAATGAAAATTACTGCACTACACATATTTACATTTATACATTTTGCGGACGCTTTTATCCAACGCAACATTTTATCTGTATGTGTGTATAATGGGATTTGAACTCACAAGCCCAAAGTATACTTTGGCGAACCACGATGACATAATTTTCATCATCAAGACGGTCCGCTGTCATCTGCACACCCTGTCTTGTATGCAACCCAATTTTTATGCCGTGTGGATGGTGCATGTACAACAAAGTATGTGCCAAAAAAATGTTAAGACAGGAGACCCCACTATACAAAATATACACAATAGTAATATACAACAAGCTATATAACTTATAACTTATGTTGTTTTTGTTACTTTTTGTTATAGGTAATATTTTAAAATACATGCATTTTCTACAAAAAAGACTAAAAACGTATACGTAACTTTGTTACGTTAGCAGCCAGCCTCGTCTCGAATGAGGACAGAAATATATATATATATATATATATATATATATATATATATATATATATATATATATATATATATATATATATATATATATATATATATATAGGCATCCTGCGGCGCGTCGCAAATGGTGTGGAACGTGTGTTCCACGCGAATAGATGCGCTGCCACGTGAAACGCACGAGTTGAAAAATCTGAACTTCGGCGGATTCCGCACAGTGTTAACCAATCAGGACGTTGCTGTAGTAGTGACGTGATTGGAGGAAGCGAGTGGAGTCTCAGCAGAGTCGCATAAGCCCCTCCCATGACACAAATATCTGAATGTCTCGAATTACTAGAATTTTACACGCGGCTTTCACACGCGAATGAAACTCAAATGTTCAAGCGTTCAACTACACGCGAATAGCGCGTTTTTGCCGCCTCTACCGCAGCTGGTGTGAATGCACCATTAAACTTATTTTGTTTATACCTGTTTCAAATTTCAAGTATTCACAACATATAGCCAGTCTTCTCCTAATGTCTTAAATTGCACTTCATGTTTACTTTTTTAATAATTTAAAGATACATAGGCTTAACCACTTTTCCATTGTACGCTACATTCGGATGCGCCTGTCGGAGTTTGCCCCCTAGTGGCAGTCATAATGAAATTCTAGTTTAATCATAAATCCGTGTCAATGTGGGACAGAAGCTCATTCCAGCGCAAGAGCCTTTAATCTACATGTATGAATATATTTATACTTAAAAATGTACTTATTAGTAATCAATCGGATTTAAATGTTACTGATAACGTTAAAAAAAGAAAAAAAGAATTAATACGTTTCACCTTGCATACAGTGTTTTGATTTATAACATCGGTCGGAGTGTCACTCAGTGTAGTCGCACAAGTTTATTTTTTTAACGCATTCAAAGCTCAAACTGGATCCGAAAATTACGCACCCGCAGATTACGCACCTACGCACCCCCTTTCCGACTCATGTTCCGGTTATCGGCCATCATTCATCATGTGTACGGTGAAAAGGCGGCTTTAAAGTAACCGTGCTGATTTAAATCAGACAAAGATTACCGGTGGGCCAGATTAAGATGATTGGAGGGCCGCATTTGTCCCGCGGGCCGCCTGTTGACTAGCACATTTCTAACCAGTCATAATGGTCATTTCCTAAAAATTGGGATTTATACATCATCTGAAAGTTGAATAAATAAGCTTTCCACTGATGTATGTTTGTTAGGATAGGACAATATTTGGCTAAGATGTGTTTGAAAATTTTGGATCTGAACTCTAAATATTAAAATATACCCGTGCGACTTACAGTATGACTAGTTTTGTGGTCCATGGTCACACATGCTTTGGCAATATCTGATTTAAATAGTCATACGATATATTAAACCTTTATCAACATTCAGCTTGTGTGTAATAAAAGCCACACAATGAATCTGATCTTCTCAGATGTTTGCTGGTTCTCTGAAGCTCACATGCGTGTAAACCATCATTTGTACTGATCAAACGTCAGCGTCCCTGATCAACAACCACATGAAAGTAAATTTCATTACTATTTAGTTTCAGAACAAAACCTCCTCCAAACTCTTTCCATGCTTGCTGGAGTAAAAAAAACTTTGAATCCTGATACTGATTAAATCTGATGGAGACGAATGCTTTTTATTACCGTTCTACTGTTCATATTCCTCCACCAGATTACCGAAGTCACATCTGTCCATCAGAAACGCTCAATACCGGGACAGTTTAATCAAACGTATGTGTGTTTCACATTGATTTGAGTCGGTCTATAATCCTCAGAGCACATTTGCGAAACGCCGTGTGTAGGATTTGTGCACTTAATGCTTTGGAAAAAGTCCAAAGTGTGCTGTATTTGTGGAACGTGTCATTAAGGAAGGAATCATTAAGTGGAATGAGAATCAGAACCAGAGGCTTCATCTAATGCCGGCCCACATCTTGATTCCGTACCGTTTTCAATTCCCTCTCTTTTTCTCTCATCAGACGTTAAGCAGAGCAGGGCGTCTGCTTTTCATTCACTCGTAATGACTTAAGTGAAGTCATTCTTTGGAGAACAAACTAAATGACCTTGTCTTCTCTCCCATCTTTCTCTGCCCCTCTCTCCCTTGCCTCATTGTTTTGGGCTTCCCTCGTTTTTAACCACGACCGAGCCTGTGGAAAATTTTAACTGCGGTCGCAATTCAGCAAGGCGGAGAAATGACACACAGTGCATAAATACTGTGTGTCGGGCCATATGTGTTTGCATTTAACTCTGAAAATAAAATGCAGGACATATATTCCTGACTAACCTACTTGGAGAAGCTACGCTTTCTTATCAGAGCCACCAGGGGGTGACGTGTGCCAGGAGAGAGAGGGCCCTTGGGGACAAGAAAGTTGCTCGCCATCACAGAGACATTAGTCTATTTAATAACTGCTGGATGTTTACGTTTGCTCTCATGCGTGTTACTGAAGAGCGCCAGTAAACTCCGCCATATGGCCGCTGCTCCAACCTAATTGAAATATAACACAGACGTATGACACTTGGATGCCGGGCGACTCGGAAAACGTCTCACTTTTGGCCATGAAAGCTATGGCAGCTCATTCATCATATGGACTAAAATTGTTTATGCAAAGAAGCCAATGTAATTCACAATGCTACATGCTTTTAAGTGATTTTTATTTATTTATGGTTTTGAACTGCTTAACATCTGATTATAAAACCAATTTAAGTCTAGTACCAAATATACTCAATGTATCATGCATTTTGTGGTTTGTTACAGTGGCATTAAATATAATGCACAAATATTTTCATTCATGGCACATGCACTTAAACCTAAAAAAATACAACAGAATTAAGATGCGGTATCTATACTGAGTGCTTGCTTAATTAGTCGAAATATCCATCATATGTCCATCCATATGTTTCTATGCAATAGATGAGTGTATTTTCCGGTTTGGTCTGCTTTAATTTGACATGGTTTCCACTCTTTTCTGTATAAAGTCGAAAAAGTACGCACTGAAGAGTGACTGGTCTCATTAGACAATGATTAGAGCAACATCTGTCTACAGCAGGGATTCAGGCTAACAGCCCTGTGAGTGAGGAACATGATTGCCACATTAAACTCACAATCTCAGAGGTCAGCGCCGGGCCGTGGCTAAACACAGCTCAGCTTTTATTAAAATCATTACTATCAAGCCATTGTTTTGATTACACGTAAACCAAATGCATTTTGAGCATAAACAACGAATTCGTCTTAGCAGCGCAACAAAGTTTAACGTTGCCCGACAACCCACATTTTACAAATTAGCGGCCGTGACCGTATTTTAAGGGGTTGTTTATTGACGACCTGACAATCCAAACTATTCGACACCGGTTTCAAAGTGCACATTTTTGAAAATGATAGCGTTTTTTAACAAAAATGCTAATTCGTAAAAACCATATAAATCTTACCATACGAATAAAATTTTCACACATCGTCTGACATCGACAACTTTTAGCCTGACATGCATAATACCTGTATAGTGTTTATAGTCATTTTTCCAGATTCGTGTAAACGGGGCATTTTGACAACGTTGTCGTCTGTATACGATGCATATATATAAAAACACAAATTGTATGCATTTTATTTTTAGTTTATTTAGCATTATAGTCATTAATTTACTTTATAGTCATTTTTTCAGATGTGTGTGAACAGCGTTTTGATCATTTTGACAATGTTGTCGTCTGTACACAAAATTCAATAATGCGAAAAAAGAAATGTTTTACGTTTTTAGTACAATGCTGCCATGTAAACGTACCCAACAACCTGATCTCACAAATTTCCGTGGTATAGTCACGGAATATTTTGCTCATTTATCCGTGTCATTGTCATGGATCTCCGCATTTTTCCGTGTCCGTACCACGGACTTTCTTTTTCGTGTCAATTTCATGACACACCAAGCTCCATGTATACGTTTATTTATATCGCTGTTCTTCCAACCTTTTTAGGTATTTTAAAGGCACACCATGGAACTTTTTGGCCACTAGGGGGTGCTAGACATGTATTTTTCACGTCTGGCGCCCCTAGAGGCCACAAGTGCTGCAGCACTGTCACAAAGGAAAGGAAGACAACTCTTTAGGTCACAAAGTGTGCCTTCCAGCATGTCATATGAATATAATTTTATGGGTTTTATTTTATTTCAAACGCCAAAAGATCGCGTAGCTCACGTTTTCAAGCCACTTGAACAATGGTCACTTGGTTAAACTTTATATTAAAAAAATGGCCTTAAATGGGAATCGAACCCGGATCGCCTGTGTCCTAGGTCCATGACGCCACCACAGCACCACAATGTCACGTGATATAAGTCTCTCTCTAAACTCTCCAAGTAGCCTCCAGTAAAATTCACGTAAAAAAATAGTGTTCAGGCGCCAGACAGGACTTATATATGCAAGCAATATAACATTACTTTCTAGTACAAAAGCATGAGGGCCAAGTCAGCATCGGTCAGAAACCCCTCCTTCTTTGGTTCACGCCAGCGAGCGAACGCTGGCCCAATATAATTGATCCTCGTCCTTCTTTTTATTCTGTCACTCTCCCGTTTTCTCTTTCTGGTCTCCTCCGACAAAACCTTGGGTTTCTTTTTCTTTAGTTGCTGCTTCAGCCATGACAAAACATCAGGTAAATAAATAGTTGTGCTCTCACATCCGAATTTGAGGAAGTGGAGGAAGTGACGTATGTCGTAAAGCAGATTTTTGTAGTTTTTTGTTTTGTGCTCGGGGCACTACTCGAAACCCCAAGTTTAAAAGTACGAGTAAAAGCGATACAGACCCCATCAAGCTATGGTAGACGTGTCATTTAACCTATTTTAAGTCAATGTACCATCACAAGGGTCTTGAAAATATATTATGAAGGTTGAAAAACTACAAAGTCTCACTTTAATAATAATAAAGAATATGTATAATGATTATGTTGATTTTTCAAATGCATGTCCTAAATGACTCAAACTCACAGTGATTTTAGATCGATAAGGACTTACTGATCAAGGAGTCGTAGTACATGAAAGAGCTGTGCATGATATCACTTTTGTGATTCAGAATAGATATCGGAGAGGTATTATTAGTGTGTATGGCGAATTATTGTTACACTCCTAAATATAGAAATATATATACCGTAAAAAGTGCTGAATACAGAAGAGCTGACAAGGATTACATGCGAACAGACAAAATGAGTGAGAAGTGAACGAGAGGATGGGGGTGTATGAGAAAGACAGACGGGACGTGGAGAGCGAGAATGAGAGAGAGAGAGGCAGACACGTGAGGGGGTTAAAAGTAACAGAGGGTTTATTGTTTACGATTCTTTCGGGAGGGGAGAATGGAGACGCTCTGAACACTAGCCTGGCACAGCGAGCAGAGCCCCGGCCAAACTGGGCCGCAGTCCAGCCTCTACCCTGCAGACAGTCTGAGAGAGAGCAGGCGAACGCACATACACAAACACTTTCAAACATACAACCACAAGAGCAAATCAATACTCCTGTAAACTCTTAACTCTTTTTAAAAACTGTTTAGTTGCAAGAGCTGCAAAGAGTTAGTATTAAGTTGGTATTGTTGACTGGCGTTAAGCTCCAGAGGAAGACTTCAACTATTCAGCAGCTCAAAGATGGACACTAAAACAAAAGCTTTAGCTTTAGTTCAAGAGGCATGGATATGCATGCATTCTCATGCAACTCTCTCTCTCTCTCTCTCTCTCTCTCTCTCTCTCTCTCTCTCTCTCTCTCTTTCTTTCTGTGACAGATTTTAACCAAATAGCAGCAAACAAGCAATTATTTCTGGCAGCCCAAGTCTATGGTTTCTTTCCAAGAGCAAGCAGAGGGACGGGGGCGGGGGTGTATGAAGTCACTCTGACAGATGGGATTTAAATCAATATTACATTATATGTCCTTATTTATTAAAAAAAGAAACAGGAAACCCGACCGAAAAAGGGCCCAGAAGAGCAATGTGCTGCCTCTCGTTGATGGAATAATTGCTTTAATACATTTTTTCACTCTTCTATATCACTTTTTCATTTCCTGTCACTCCCCCCACACTACAGACGCACGCGCACACACACACACACACACACACACACACACACACACGTACACATCTTGTCTTTAGACACTGTGAACTTTGGTGTATAAAATAATGGGGCGAAAAAGCAGCAGAGTCTTAACAGAAACCATCTGGAATGGAGCTTTAGGATTCAAAACCCTCCAAAGTTCCATTGTCAGAGAGGAAGAGAAGGGCCAGGATGAAGATCGCTTTACCAAAACAGCTGCAGATGCCGTGATAGAGCAAGATGGGTGATATTTACGTCACGGGCCACTTTGGTTCATCTACTGGTAACAAATTGTGTGCAAACCTGTGAGTTGGTTGAACTCAACCAATGGGTGTTAAGTAACTCTGAATAGCTGGTTGATTTAAAGGGGCGTATCTCAAGGTGTATTTTTGTATAACAAAACAGGTGAATGCAAGCGTATTGAGATTTTATTACCATGAAACATCTTTCAAAAAAATTTATAAAACAGGAATTAAGGTACAGACTCAAAAATATTACAATTGACATTTAAGATAGTTTTTTTAAATAAATCGAATAAAGACTTTTCCCTAATCAACTAGATTGATGTCGAATGACTAGCTGACTAGTAGGTTGTAAAATGACTTGACTAAAAAAGAGTCTAACATCACTAATCAACTATTAAGCTGTTAAATCACTAAAGTAAATAGCTGAGCAGTCAGCTGTTAAAATACTCATTTAAAAAACATCTAGTTAACATCACTTATTGACTACTCAGTTGTCTAAAAATAGAGAAATGGAGCATAGTCAGCATCACTAAATGACTAAGCAGTTGTTTAATAACTAAGTGAGAAAGAGTCTAGTCAACATTGAAAATTGACTAGGCAAGAATTACTGTAGTTTAAAAAAAAGAGTCTAGTCAACATACCTAATCAACTAGTCAGATGTTAAATGACTAGAGTGAATAGTAGACCAACCAGCTGTTCAAAGGCTAGCTTTAAAAAAACATCTAGTCAACAATGTATATAAACTAATCAGATGATGAAAGATTAGCTAAAAAATGGTCTAGTCAACATCACTAGTTAACTAGTCAGCTGTTGAATGGCTAGAGTGAATAGGTGACCAGTCAGCTGATTAAAGACTAGTTTTAAAAAGCATCTAGTGGACAAGACTAATTAACTAATCAGTTGTTTAAAGACTAGTTTAAAATAGAGTCTAGTCAACATTGCAAATTGACAAGTCAATTGTTATACAATTTGTTAAAAGTATAGTCAACATCACTAATTAACTAATCAGTTATTGATAGACTAGTTGACTAGTTAAGTGACTGGATTACTAGTTAGTTGTTGAATGACCAGATAAAAAAGTCTAGTCAGTATCACTAATTAACTAGTCAGCTGTTGAATGGCTAGAGTGAATAGGTGACCAGTCAGCTGATGAAAGACTAGTTTTAAAAAAGCATCTAGTGGACAACACTAATTAACTAATCGTTTGTTTAAAGACTAGTTTAAAATAGAGTCTAGTCAACATCACTAATTGACTAATCAGTTATTGATAGACTAGTTGATTAGTTAAGTGACTGGATTACTAGTTAGTTGTTGAATGACAAGATAAAAAAGTCTAGTCAGTATCACTAATTAACTAGTCAGCTGTTGAATGGCTAGAGTGAATAGGTGACCAGTCAGCTGATGAAAGACTAGTTTTAAAAACATCTAGTCAACAACACTAATTAACTTATTAGTTGTAAAAAAGACTAGTTAAAAAAGAGTCAAGTCAACACCACTAATTGACTAATCAGTTATTGATAGACCAGTTGAATAGTTAAGTGACTGGATTACTAGTTAGATGTTGAATGACTAGTTGAAGTTGACTAGTCAGTTGTTGAATTTCTATAATCATCAAGGGTGTCAAATGAGATTCAATGAAAAAACAAACATAAACCTTACTATCACAAAATGTATCTAAGCAGTGCACTTCAAATTGGTTAAAATATCGTTAAATTGGTAAGTGGGCCATAAGTGGTAGTTCCAGAAGTGCTTGAGATTCTCATTCAACACATTAGTGCCATGTAAAGCATGATGGGAAATCATGCATGTGAGGACATTGCTATGTCGCACCGTGAATCTGTCAACCCTTTACATTGCATGTTGTGTGTTTGCCACTCTTGACTTTGCATTGGCACCCTACCAAAAAACAGCGTTAGCAGGCCCCAGTTTCTATGGAAACAGATGCAAAGAGCAAAAAGAGGCTAAGAACCGAATGGCACATGCTCCTTATTCTGGTGGTACCTATCTGATCCTTGTCTATCCTGTTTATCAATTACAAACAGTGTCCCCTCAAGTAGTCATTAACACAGTAAGACTCATTCAATTTAATATCAAATCAAGATTACTCCTAATATATGTTTCTGTATGTAAACAGGCACACAAGCCATGGGATCAGCAACATCTCCTTATTCCTAACCCAGAGCTGCAGGATGATGCAAATGGGTCTCTACAATCTACTCAGTGGCCCTTTAGTTTACAGAGGTGAAAATTATAATATTATATAGATTTAAGCAAGGCCAATACACCTCTGAGACGTATCACAGGCCAATAAAGACCAAACTCTAGAGGATCTGAGGACATTTTTGATATGTGACTTTGATGCATAATACAATCACATCCTCATCAAAATTTACTTTGCACAATTCAACCCTGAAGCAAGCATGCGTGATGACAGACCATCCAAAGAGACTTTGGATTCAGAGCACCACAGCAGTTGGATTAAATGTGTTTACGTGCCCAAGGCTGGCATGTTATACTAACTATAGACTACTACACTATAGTACACAAAAGTACCAAACTAGAGTGTTGTGGAGATACAGAACTATAAAATCATAGACATTTATCTTTCACGAGTAGAAAGGCGCGTTGCATTTGTACACGTAAAACCTATTTAATTGAAAGCAGCTATTTGAATCAGCCCTAATACTTATTTTGTGGACAGTATTCATGCATTACTACATGTACAGATACACATAAATCCATGCATGCATATAAAACAGAGTTCTCTTACCTGAGATGACAGTAAAACCATGGCACATAAAATGGGAAAGAAAAAGACAGAAACAAGATTTTGGGTTAGAGTCGCTGTTACAACGGTTCAGCACAGTAATATATCAGAGTTAATGTGAACAGACCCTTCTGGCAGCGTTTTGCGTGTGAAAACGCTTCAGTACGTGCAGAAGTGTGATAGTGTTTTTGTGCCGATGAGAGTCTGTGTGTGTAAGCGAAAAATCCTAATTGGAGTCTTTTGTCTTCACCTCCATCTGTAGCTTATCAATGCAAAGGCCTTCAACACTGGAAGAGCTTTCATTAGAATTACAAGTCTTTTCCCTCGCATGCCGAGCGCTGAGAGGCTTATATGAGCTCACACTGTTTTACACACATGGACACACACACGTTTACTTTTACACACACAGAATCGCTCGCAGAAATGCATTCTGGCCTTCAGATTTATAGATGCATTGGATATCAATTTTAAAGCATGCACACACAAACAAACACTGTGATAGCAGCGCAACGGTTGTGGGTTCAAAATAAACATATATTTTGAATGCACAGTAAGTTGGTTATTTGCGCCATGCATTTGTGTTTACCAATAAAATCCAAGCTGCAGTTTGTGATCCTTTAAAAACATGAATCAGATTTGTTGTTATTAGATTTCAAAGGGACTATTTTCCCACTAAACAAATATGTATGCCCTGTTCCTGCTCTTACTTGTTAATGTTGGCAGTATTTTCAAACATCATAGCTCGTTCCTGATGTAAGGGTATTTCAAAAAAAGCTGTCACTGGGGCGGTACCCTTTCCTAAAAAGTCTTTATTAGTACATTAAAGGTACATACTGGTACCATATGTATACATCTGTACCTAAATGGTACATATAATGATTAGGAAAGGGTAAGCTGAGGGTAAAAAAAGTGTAAGCTGCGTGATTATGCTGTGCTTAAGCCAAATTCATACAGCACTGTATCATATATGGATAATCCAATCCCAGAATGCATTGCACAGTGAAAAAATCCTTCCAAGACAAAATGTTGCTTATGTAAAATTCAATGCTCAAAGGTATATCAAATCAATAACAAAAAAAACAAAATAAGAATAGCAAAGTAAAATAAAATATTATAGTTTTTATAGTTTTATAAATAAAATATATTTTGAGCATATTTGTGATATTTGCTGGGCATTATTGATTTGTGAGCAAATTAACAATGTAAATTAACTATTAAAAAAATAAAATAAAATAAAATAAAATAAAATAAAAATAAGAATAAGTAAAATAAAATATAAAAACATTTATAAATAAAATATATTTTGAGCAATATTTGTGATATTTGGTAAGCATTATGGATTTGAAAATTAACTATTAAAATAAATTTAAAATAACAAAATAATATTTTTATAGTTTTATAAATAAAATATATTTTGAGCAATATTAGTGATATTTTGTGAGCGTTACTGATTTGAAAATTAGCTATTAAAATAAATTAAGTTGTATAAATAAAATATATTTTGAGCAATATTTGTGATATTTGGTGATCACTATTGATTTGTGAGCAAATCAATAACGTAAATCAACTATTAAAATAAAATAAAAATAGCAAAGTAAAATAAAATACAAAAATATTTTCATAGTTTTATAAATGAAATATATTTTGAGCAAAATTTGTGATATTTTGTGAGCATTATTGATTTGAAAATTAACTATTAAAAACATTAAAAATAGCAAAGTAAAATAAAATATAATATGTTTTAATAGTTTTATATTTTGAGCAATATTTGGTGGCATTATTGATTTGTGAGGAAATCAATAACATAAATTAACTATTAAAATAAAATAAGAATAGCAAAGTAAAATAAAATATTACCTTTTTTATAGTTTCATAAATAAAATATATTTTGAGCAATATTTGTGGGTGCTGTGTGTTTCTACGGAGGAATGGAGAGAGAAAAAGAGCGAGGGGGGAGAACTCCTTACGGCTGGGGTGAAAGGTCTGGAAGTGATCTAGCGCTCAGCAGAGAGTAAAGAAATAGGATCAGTTATGGAGGTATCAAAGGACAATAGGAGGGGGGCAGATTGTTTTAACCTCTGACCCTGGCACACTTCACACTAAAGCCCCTCCACCAATCACAGCGGAGCAGCATCTGTCAGCGTCTTTCCTCTTCACGTGATCCTCTAGTGTTTGTGTCAGCAGGCATAGTGCTATTGAATTAGTCTGAATGATGTCTTTCTTTACTGTACGACACTCGCAAGCTCCTTTTCTGTGACGTTTTAATGTAGTTGTTTAATAGAGGAAAACACTTAGCTTCCAGTACATGAGCCACAAAAACTATATTAAGCTGCTTTAAAACTGTATTTGGCTTTGCATTAGACACCAAATTTTAAGCCTAGTGACATTTGCAAACAAATGTAGCTTTTCTCCAAACTTACTGGAGTAAAGGTGATTTTTTAATGGATGTAAATGAAGTCAGCTGCTTTAAGATCACACAGGTGTCCCAGCAGAGTAACCACAGGTGTCATTCATCACATTTACTACGGATTTGTTCCACTAACATCTGGCAACCAGAAAGTTTCCGAAAACTTTTCCTGAACTTTTTAAACAGTGAATCTATTGTTTTATCATTTCAAGTCTTACAAACATAGTTTTACATGCTTTTTGTAAAGCAAAGGTTTGATGTTTTGTTATAAAAGTTTGTTGGTTCAACTTAAAAAAAATAAGTAACATGGTTGCCTTAAAATGTTCAGCTCATTCAACTCAACCATATTAGTTGACTCCAAAAAAGTTGAATTAACTCAAAATGAAACGTCTTTTAAGTTGAACCAACATTTTTACAGTGTACCTGTCATTCAGATAATAAAAACATTAAATTACACACAAGTGCAGACACTAGACGCTGGACACCGCGGTAAACCTTCACATAAACCCCACCAGACAAGCAGACAAAAGCACACATGCAGTAAGCTTACAAACAGAAAGCGAGTGAATGTGGTTTCATACTGACTGTCGTGACCCTGTGTGAACCGCAGCAGATTGAGGTCTGATTAATCCCCAATATACAACAAACACATGGAAACACAATAAACAGGAACCACAAGATGAAAACGTCTTTCTGGAATGACAACGAGTCAAAAAATAAAATGCAAAGTAAATTAAAGTTATAAATGTGAAATGAAAATATGAGCGATGGCTGTTTATAAACGATCTTATCTCCTGATGAAGAACAGCAAGTGTAAAAAAATTACTGTAAACTAAGCACAGCACACATTATGAAGCAGAATAAGAAGAAGCATAGGAATAAGCAGGAATCGATCAAAAATCTGTTTATTATAGAAACCTGTTTTTATGCCTTTACATGCAAATCAATAAACCGGCATGTAGAAAACTGCGTTTACATCAGATTTGGAGATTTGTCAGGTTTCTCGCAGGTAGTGACGTCACCGCCTATAGTGCATAACAGTCGTTCGAAAAGCCGACGGGAAATCTGTCTTTAAGCTATACTGTTGTATGAGCTTTTCATTTTCATTTTCATTGATTTATTTAGAAGGGACAATGCATATTAATGAACGTACAATAAGAATTGATGTAAATACGCCGGATTTAGCACAATGCTAATTTCCATCCGTAGTCCCCTTTTATTTTCGTAGTTTCTCTGCCAAGTCGAGCGGAGACTTTATGCATTACTTTTCGCTTACTTCTGCGTGTGACGTTTATCTTTTACATTCCGAGACATGCAAAACTGCGAGAAAGCGGGTTAAAGTGTTTAGATTGGGATAATAAGCTAAATCTACCTGTACTGATCGTTTTTTGCTTACAGGTACGTGTTTTATGGGCTTTCCCCAACAAAAGAAAAACATTTTATGCGTTTACATGACCCCAAACATTATCAGTTTATAACTCTTTCCCCACCATTGAGAAGTTACCTCATCAATTAAGAGAAAACATTTGCATAAAAATTTGTTCCTGATGAATTGTTTTGTTAATCTGCAGTTATCCACTAGATGACGCACTCCCAATTTATGAAAAAAACGGAAGCCAAAACGTTATTTACTAACTTTAAACTCTGTGTATGTTGTGATATTCGTTCTGAATCTGATCTCTAACAAAATTCCTTCACAAAAATGCAATTATTTCAGCATTTTGCTTAAAAAAAAATATTTTTAAAGAAAAATACCCATATTTAAGTGTTTATAAGCAGAGAAAAAATATATATAGGATGAATTTTTTTCCTGTTTTGTTTGTTTGTTTAAAAGCAGAGGGTCTGTTCTTTCATTTGATATATTTGTATGTTTATATATTTTTAAAAGAAAATTTTTCTGGAAGGCATTCTGTGAAACATTTGTGAAAATCACAAAAAAAAGCTGGAGGGCAACTTTTCGAAAAATGGCTGGCGGGGAATGAGTTAAGCATAATCGGCACAAGACTGTGCATTTAAACGCACTCGACGTGGCGTATGTAACTTTTATACACTGTGAAAAAAGTTGGTTCAACTTTAAAAAAGTTACCTGGCTACCTTAAAATTTAATTCATCTTAAAAATATAAGTTGACACAACATTTTTTTTAAATATATTTTTAAGTTGAATGAACTCAAAATTTTGGCAAGACAAAATGACAATGAATGACAGAAATAAAGGAAATCTATGATACCTAATTACCTATTCACATTACATTTAGTCGCTTTTGTCCAAAGCGTCTTAAAGTGCACTAGATATACATTTTTATCAGTATGTGTTCAAAACCATGACTAATGCAATGCTCTACCATTGAGGACACATACTTATAATGTATACTATATGTATACTGTATGTGCTATACAGGAGCACATAGTTATAAGTTATCATAAAACTGCATTACACACACACACACACACACACATCTAAGACGGGCTGCCAACACAAGACTATATGAAGCTGTGCATACGCGTGGTGACACACCTGAATTGAAACCTCAAATATACATTCAGACAACACACACACACACACACACACACACACGTACAGTACAAAGCTGTAGTATTTAACTGTGAATGGTTTAGTTGCTTTACACCCTCACCGCCCGCCCACCGACTCCTACATTCTTCCTTTCCGCCCAGTTCAAATCTAAACAAAAGAAACATCTGGTCGGTCTCTCTCTCTCTCTCTCTCTCTCTCTCTCTCTCTTTCTTTCTCTCTCTCTCTCAATTGGACCATGGTTCTTTTCTCTTGCAACTGTGCATCAGAAACTGATGTTATGCCAGATCACTGTATAAAGACGTGACCATTTGCTCCAGAACAACACAAGGAATCACAATTTACAGTCACTCATCTCATTAACATTTGTGTCTGCTGAAATATCTTTATGCAAATAAACATAAACATACTGCTTCTCAAGAGAGTCATTGCTGGAAAAGCAAACAAAACTAGATTTCAACGTCAGGGGGTTGCCAAGGCATTGCTATGCAGTTGTAAAGAGGTTCCGGGTGGTTGTTAGTGGTTGATATGTGGCCACTAAGCTGTTCTGGGTAGTTGGCGAGACGCTAACTAGATGTGAACCTCTTAGGGTTAGAGGTAAACCATAGCAATAGTTACAGTAGTGCATGCTGGGAAATTACGGAAATGATACTGGATTGCATTGGTTTATATTTTACAGATGGACTTCTCCGCACACATGTAATAAATTCCCAGCTGGGACACAGCAAACTAATTAAAAAATGACGCAAAACCACCGAAAATCATCTGCATTTACAGAAGTGGCACCCTGGATTTTCTCTTAAAACAAAAAACCATCTGTAGGCCGCTTTGGATGTTACTGTGTGTTTGTTATGTGGTCAGCAGGTGGCACATGTCTCTGATATACTGTACGTAACTAAAGGTTAGACTGAGGTTAGCGTATACTGCCACACATCTGGAGATAAATAGTCATTATTAAACCTCATCTTTAAACCTTACCTCATTTCTGTTTGTGTTCAGCACTAATATAAGAGCATTCCTCGTTGCTTATTCTGCTTTGGAGAGTGCCTGCTTATTTTCAAGTCTTAAATTGATAGCAAATGTGATGAATCCTTATTTTCTCTCTCTGACTTACTGGCTGTTAGATCAAGAATACGTGGAACTTCCTCTTGGCCACGATAAACGCTTGTGTGTTTCTGATGTTGTTTAGTGATCAGTGATTAAAGATTTGTAAACTTAAACACATGCAGGACAACTATATATGATCAGCTCAGTGATAGAGCATTGCAAAAAGTCTGGGAACACACATTCAAAATGTATACCTACCTGCAAGTCACTTTGGATAAACCATGCATTTGTATTAAAGTTATTGTACATATGAAATTAATTTGTAATCTCTTATAAAGCTTCACATCATGGCCCCAAAAACTGCTATAGAAACTTATCAAACCTGCATAAGGGTCAGACAAAAACGGTTTGGCGAGATGAGAAATTCAAAAATCTTTTTAAAAACTTGTTTTAAAAGGTTTATTTCAGTGCACATAGTGTATTTATGTTGATTTTATGCAATAAAAAATACATTTGCACCATTTTTATGAAAGTTAAGACTGAATGGACCTGAAATGTAAAATGGTGTAACTTTCAATTGCACCAAAAAAAGAGAAATATTAAATATTTCATCCACTTTGATGACATGTAAGTGTAAACATAAAAAAATCCTTTTAAAATATCATTTTATTAGTTATTTCTAAATGTAAATTTTATTTGTTTTTGTAATATTTGTCCGGATATGAAAACCGCTGTTTTCTAAATAATCTTTGACAAATGATGTAAAAATGTATGTAAAAAAATAATATTGCACTAAACTAGATGATTATACTTTATTCCACATTTTTATGAATTTATATTTATATTACACATTTATATTTTCATAAAATAAAATACTAGTTACACCAATTGACACAGACCGGATACACCACATTGACATTTTTTTGCAATTATCCCCCAAATATTCTTTCAAAATGAAATAAAACCAGAAATTTTAGACTTGGTCCTCAAAAAAGAGAATGTATGCAAGAAATCTGCAAATTTCTTTTGAAATTTGAACCCTTTTATATTTAATTGAACCATACGGACACAAAATAACTAACGTCACACCATTGACCCATAAATTAAATTATTTTACTGAATTTCCAACTTCCTATATTTGTGTCAATATTACTAAGTACTCCACTTAAGGAAAAATAAATAAATCCAGATAATTTACTCACCCCCATGTCATCCAAGACGTTTATGTCGTTCTTTTTTCAGTCGAAAATAAACTTTTTTTTTTTAGGAAAACATTCCAGAATTTTTCTGTTTACAGTTTCAATGCAGTTTCAAAGGACTCCAAACTATCATAACCGAGGCATAAGGGTCTTATCTAGTGAAACAATCATAATTTATGCCAAAAAATATAAACGATATATACTTTTATTACATCGAAAGGTCACGTGTTACATGTGTGAAATGCACACTTGCGGACCATTTTAAATGAACATGCCAACTTTTTGGGACTTTAACTTATTCACTGCATCCCCCAGAGTTAGATAAGTCCATACATACCCTTTTCATCTCTGTGCATCCTGTAACTCTATCTGACGCACCCACCGCTAGCCTAGCTTAGCACAAAGACTGGAAGTAAATGGCTCCAGCTAGCATACTGCTCCCAATGAGTGACAAAATAACGGCAACATTTTCCTATTTATGTGCTGTGATTTGTATAGTCACAGCGTGTACAAATAACAAGGTCATATGATACTTAGACATCTTTTTTTTTTTAAGTAATTTTTTGGGCCATTTTTGCCTTTATCGGAGAGAAAGTAATTAGGGAGATGACAGGAAAGTATAGGGTGAAGAGAGGGGTAAGGGATTGGCAAAGGACCTCGAGCCGAGATTCGAACTCGGGTCGCCAGAAGTGCATCAGCACCATGTGTTGGAGCACCGTCCCCTACACCATCGGCTCCGACACTTAGACATCTTTTAACTGTGTGCATACTGGGAACTATATTCTCAAAAGAAGAAGAACTGCTGCTTGGGCAGAGTGATTGGCGCAACACTTGCAAAATGTTATTTTGTCACTTATTTGAAGCAGTATGCTAGCTGGAGCCATTTACTTCCAGTCTTTGTGCTAAGCTAGGCTAGCGGTGGGTGCGTCAGACAGAGTTACAGCACCCACCGAGATAAAATACGTATGTATGGACTTTTCTAATGGTGAATAAGCTAATGTCCCAAAAAGTCGGTGTGTTCCTTTAAACAATAAACTGACACAAAGACATTAATTAGTATAATTTCACATACAACAACGTCTGAATTGACTTTTCAATGTGATTACGTAATACGTAAGGTCACGCTGGCGCATCACGTGGCTAGTGCAAGATAAGATGCTGTGGTTTAAAAGTACTTTTTTGGTGAAAATGACGTTTGTTTTGATAGATAAGAACCCTATGCCTTTTGGTATCATTTAGAGCTGCATTAAAAGTGCAATTTTAAACTGCATTGAAACTGTACACTTTTAAGGTCCACTATAAGGAGAAAAATCCTGGAATGTTTTTCTCAAAAAACATAATTTCTTCTCGACTGGAGAAAAAAAGACAAAAACATCTTGGATGACATGGGGGTGAATAAATGATCAAAATTTTTTATGAAAGTGGAGTATCCTTTAAACAAGGCCGACACGCTGCAAGTTTTGCACTTTTAAGTTTGTTTCAAATCTAAAGATCACCAACCCTTTATCCTTTAGTTTTAACCCCTGAGAATCTCAGCAGGAAGATCTGTTGCCCTTCCAGACAGAAGTCTGAGAGGCTTTGCATGTGTAATGTGCGCGAGACCCAACTAACTGCGGGACGTGTTTGTGTTGGCGTCCGGATGGCATTCCACGTGTCTTTGTGAGCTCTACGGCCTCGACCTCAGGAGACCCAGCAGGCCACAGATGGGCCTGAATGGCCCTGCCGGGCCTGAGTCTCATCTATTGATTGAGAGAAATGATTTTAAGAATGCAGTTGGCTGTTTTTGATCAGTACAGATGCTATATTCTGATGTTAAGTTTTCTAGCAGGCAACTGATTCAAATGAAAAAAAAAAGATTTCCACATTGGTCCGCACGCATTTCGCATAAGCTCATAGGCTTTTCTACCGTCTAGAGTTACGCATTATTGGAACGATCGCATAAGTAACAAATCATGAGACCTGAGAGACCTGGCGAATTATCAGGTAATTTGCAAAAATTGTGGAAATGCAATGCAAGCATCCATCTGCAGGCTGAAGCTTGAAGGCGATCTAAAGCCACGGTCACACTAGACTTTCAGCATACAAGATTTATATGCAGACCCGGATATTAAATCGGGCGCAAATATGTTTTTTTTAAATACACATTATAGATTTTGACATGCTTGCACGGTTCAGACTCCACCTGAAAAGGTCAAGTTTTGACGTATTGATTATCTATTGGTCACCTGCTTTCACGTAATGCGAATTTGCAAGTTCACCGAACTTGAATATTGGAATGCAGCAAAATGCAAAACTTTTCGCAAGAACTTGTGTTTCTGGTGTAATGTATTTGCGTATGAATGGAAGTCAATCGAACAAAAAGTGCAATGTGACCACACTTTAAAGGTCCACTAAACTGCAACCAACTGCTTAGTCCACAGCTCACCCCTCCCTTTCAAAACACATAGAGAAGCTACAGTAGCCGCCACAGGATGACAAACATGTCATTGTCTAAGACAATATAGTGACACAACGCACTCAGTACTTTGTGCATTTTGGGTTGCTGCAGAAACATGGCGCCCCAAAATGGTGACTTCCTTGTAAGGGGACCCGCAGTGTATGTAGAGAAAAATGGTTCATTTTAAATTAATAAAAACCATACAGTTTATTTTGAAAAGTCTTTATACACCACTGATAATATAGTTATGTATATTATATTGCATTTCTGTCCAAAGATCCTTGTAAAATTACATAGTGCGCCTTTAACACTGTAAACTATTTAACTTAATTTTTAAACTAATGTAGTATACAGCGTATGCTCTGAGACCAGCAAGAAGCTTAGACAACATTAGCTTCACTGATCATGGGGTTTTTACACCAGAAATAAAATTAGCATCTAACAACATTAGCTCCAGCCTGATGCTAATAGCTTGTGACAAACACAGCAGAGGCCATGAGGGTCAAATCAGGTAGACGTCCTCCTCATGCTGATCTAGCATCAGCTCAACTGCAACATTTTATAAATTATTTTTTAAAGAAACACATTATCTTCATCTGCAATCTTGATAATGACACACAAAGTTCAGCGCATTTCTGCTTAAACGCATGGGGAAAAACTGTTTGCGAAACTTACACCAATAACATACATTAAATCACTAATAAAACTTAACAAAATGTTTACTATCCTAAACAAGAAGGTCTAAAAGGTATAAATACATAAAATGTCATTTTTCCAAGTCCATTACACACATTTTTAACCGATCTAAAAAAGGACAATCCTAAAAACATTTTACCGTAATATAATTAAACATTTAAAATGTATATGTTGCTTGTAAAACATCTGATGGAGATATTTGGCATGTCTGCTTTTAAATGCTAAAGCTAACCAACCACATCAACACAATCTCATTGCAGTTCGCAACTACTCTACAAGGTTTGTTTGAATTTGTACAATCTCATTTGTACGTTTAAAGGGACACTCAACTTTCTTTGAAAATATGCTCATTTTCCAGCTCTTCTAGAGTTAAACATTTGATTTTTACCATTTTGGAATCCATTCAGCTGATCTCTGGGTCTGGCGCTACCACATTTAGCATAGCTTAGCATAATCCATTCAATCTGATTAGTCCATTCGCATTGCCCAAAAAAATAACCAGAGTTTTGATATTTTTCCTATTTAAAACTTGACTATTCTGTAGTTACATTGTAAACTAAGACCGACGGAAAATTAAAAGTTGCGATTTTTCTATTCCGATATGGCTAGGAACTATACTCTCATTCTGGCGTAATAATCAAGGGCTGTCGTACCATGGCTGCAGCAGGCACAATGATATTACGCAGTGCCCGAAAATAGTCCCATTGGTTACTTTCAAAAGCTGGGGACTATTTCAGGGGCTGTTTAATATCATTGCGGCCAAAATGGAGGAGTCCCTTTAAGTGCGATCTGCTTTTGCCATAGTGACGTTGGGATTAAGGGTGAGGTTTTATTTTAGCTTACGAACAAGTACGTTTCTGTAAGTTTCACATTGTACAAATGAATACACTAAGTCACCTTGTAAATACCTTACGAATTTGCGTATGATAACGGTAACTCGTTGGTTGTAATGACCAGACTGTCTTGCCGATTAGCTCTTTTAAAGGTGCATTGTGTAACTTTTGGAAGGATTTCCTGACAGAAATGCAATATAATCTACATAACTACATTATCAGTGGTGTATAAAGACCTTACAAAATGAACTGTATTGTTTTTATTTCCTTAGAATGAGCTGTTGTTATCTACATACACCACGGGTCCTCTTACACAGTAGTCACCATTTTGCGCCGCCATGTTTCTACAGTAGCCCTAAACAGACAAACTACTCTACATTGTCTCAGGTGATGGCATGTTTGTCTCATGGTGGCTACCAAAGATTAACTATATGTTTCGAAAGGGAGGGGTGAGCCTATGGATTGAGCCTTTAGTTGCAATTCACAATCTCACTGCTAGATGCCGCTAAAAATTTACACATTTAATACAGCCTATCATACAGCCCCTACAGTCAGCTTTATGATTTCTTTTATTCACTTCTTGACTTAGGTGTTTACTGAAATATAGTTTTACCTGCACACATTGACCAAGGTGGACCACTACTTACTAGGGGTCCCAAACCTTTGGGAGAAAGTCTAATATAAACCTTATTCTGTTAAAGAAAATGACACACCTCTTGTAAAGCTTTCTAAACCCTATGTCATCTCACCTGTCAGCAAATGAAGATGATGGAGGGGGGTGTAGAGGTGAGGCAGAGTAGATCCTTTCACAACTCACATGCCGAGAACATTCACGGCCAGAGGGCTGAACGCACAAAACTGGATTTACCTGCCACCTCTCCTCAAATGAACCAGAATGCAAAGTCACACCCTCTCCATTGATCAATCTGAATCTTAAACCATCTACTGTATGCAGCCATGCATCTATAGACCGGGTGCGCAAACCAATGATGCTACAATATCCATTGTAACTTGAGTTTGGTGCCAAGATGAGTTTGTACAATGGTAGTTTCTCTAAAACTTTGCATGCATGTACTGTATCCAACTGTCTATCCATCTGCGTACTCGTGTATTTATCTTTATCTGTCACTCACACTTTCTCTCACCTCTTTGAAAAATCACAGTTAAATCACTTCTGGTGTTTTATGGTGTTGGTCAGCAACAGAAATAAATTCCAGTGTTTAATAAACACAATCGTGAGGCCGTAAATCAAGAAATAAAAACAGAGCGACTGGCAGCGGTGCTCGCTTTCCCATGTTGAGTTCTCAGTGGCAGACGCCGACGGTCTTTATTCATGCAGAGCGTGACAGAGGCTTAGGGGTAAACATACAACTCGGTAGGCCATGAGGTCACGCAATTATGACATCATCTGAAGACAAACACGGGACGCTATCACTGCGAGAGAACAGAGCGTTAAGAAGACTTCTGTATGCGTAACCAAATAATTGTATTCCTCATATAACTAATATTCCCTTGTGTCAACACTAAATACTGTATGAGTTATGAAAGAGTGAGAGAGATGAAGTTAGAGAGAGAATGAGTGAGAAAGCGAAAGGAGAGGGAATAAAGTGAAAGTTGTTGTAAAAGAGAATAATAAGTTGTCTGTCTATCACCCTTTGACCACATAAAGGCCGCTTAAAGCAACATAGCTGTATGTGCGTGTGTGCACGACCGTGTGACCAAAGGAAATGTTACTGCTTAGTGGTTGCTCCTTCAAAACTCATGAAAATGTAGTTCTCACTTTCATATTTCATTTAGGTAAGCTAAAAAAATGTAACTCTTCAGCAAATACATTTATGTTGGGAAAGATGCAGATATAGCTGAGAAGCAATCATTGAAATGCATCAATAAAGTAAGAGCCCCTATTTGGTATGTAAGTGTGTGTTAGTATATGTTAACCATCTGCAAAGTATAAATCCTAAAGTCTACGAAGACGCCTGTAAGCGGGCATGCACGCTAAGGGTGCGTGCACACCAAAGCTTTTAGGCCAGCGCATGTTTTCAATCGATTCCAGTGCAAACGCTGCGTTTTTCAAACAAGCCGGTTCTCTGCGTTTTTTTCCGCACTCTGCGCTGAGCGTCGAGAGTTGAAAGAGATTCAACTTTGGGTGAAAAGCTCCGCTCGTCAATATCAGTTCTCACACGGCCGTCCAATCACAGTGGCGCAGGGGCGGGACAAGTATCAAAACAACCAACCAGCTCACAGCTCAAGTATCACAGCTAAAAAGCGCTCGGCTGAAAAAATTGCTGGCAATCGGTGTCCCCTTAGGGGCCGTGCACACCAAAGCTTTTTTACGCGACTGAAAACGCCTGGTGGACAGCTTTATTTTCAGCTGAGTGCTTTGGTTGCTGTGATACTTCTGCTTCGTTTATCAGTCATTGTACGATGCGCTGGTTGGTTGTTGTGATATTTGTCCCCTCCTCCACTTTGATTGGATGGCGTGTGAGAGCTGCCATTGACGAGCTGAGCTTTTCACCCAAAGTTGAATATTTTTTGACTCTCGGCACTTAGCGCAAGAAAAAAAGCGAGCTACTGGCTTTTTTTGAAATACGCTGCGCTTCTATTGGAAACAACTGAAAACATAGCGGCTTAAAAGCTTTAGTGTGCACGCCCCCTTAGGCGTTTACGTCGGCGGACGGCGTATTTTTTCCAATGGAAATGCTGCACTTTTCCAGCACTTTACGCTTTTTTTGCGCACTTTCAATGGCAGGGGACTAGGGATGCTCATATCAGTTAATTTTCTCGACCGACAACCGTAGCTTCTAAACCGAACATTAACCGTTAGCTTATAAGATTTTAATATGAAATTGTCATTGAGTAAAAATACAGTTGACGGTTGTCTGTGAACTAGTAAAAACAAAAGATTTAATTTGAACGTACAAACAGCAGCGACAGATCAACAACAGAACCAGGATTCATACATTATCAGATATTCACGCAACATTACCTTATTAAAAAGCACGCGATCAGTCCAGAGGATTAATATCCATTAATAGTCTCCGTTTCATCTACCACAGTGGTCATTTCTAAAGCAGGATGCTTTTCAGAAAGTTTTGCTTTTGCGTCGTCTTTCTCCGTTTGTGCAAAAAGAGAGATGTTTATGGACAGGGTCAGAGGCCATCAGCGAACGTCTGTCCGGATATGGACCGCGTCATCTTGCGCGGACACGCGCGTCTCCGTTCAGCTTCCAAACACGCATACAAATGATTTCTCATACAAATGATTACTTTAGCAGACCGTCAGGGCAGCAATAATTTGTGTCATTTACAGGACATTTACAAATTAAAGATAGAAAAAGTGGCGAAATGTCTGTCGGCTCATGACGACACGCACCATGTATTAACAAATATTTTTTTATTTTAACTGATAATGTTAATCGGTCATAAATTCTTACCTTCGGTTAACGGTTAAACGGTCAATGTGAGCATCCCTACAGGGGACTACTTTCCGGCACTGCACAATATCATTGCGCCTCCTGCAGCCATGTTACGGCAGCAAAGTATTTGATTATTGAGAGTATAATGAGAATGAGAGTATAGTTCCTAGTCATATTTACCTAGAAAATGTTAACTTTTAATTTTCTGTCGGTCTAAGTACACGATGTAACTACAGAATAGTCAAGTTTTAAATATATCCAAACTCTTTGGCTATATTTAAGCGCCATGCTAATGGTTTAATCAGATTGAATGGATTGTGCTAAGCTATGCTAAAAGTGGTAGCGCCAGACCGGGAGATTGGCTGAATCGATTCCAAAATGGTAAAAATCAAATGTTTAACTCTAGGGAAGCATATTTTCAAAAAAAGTGTGTCCCTTTAATCTCCTGTTGGGAGCTGAACTTTCAAATATGGTAAGGAGCGTCACATTTCCGGCACACAACACACAGGATAGCTGGCCAATCGCAGAACACCACACTTTTCAGAACAATGAGCTTTGTACAAATCGACGTGTATAGAAAAACAATAATGTACGGTATGTGGAAAATAATGCGTTTTTGAACCATAAACCATGTTAACACATTGCATTACACCAAATACACCAAATAACGTTCTTTTTAGCAACGTCATTGGGGCTCTTTACGAAAATACGTTTCTATGTGTGTGTGTCTGTGTGTTACACATTAACAGATGTTCTTCCCGAAAAATGTCACCATGGCCACAGCAACATCCGCTTCAGCTGACCTCTCAGTATATATCTGCACATCTGTGTGTGTGAATGAGAGTTTAAAGCAATAATTCACCCAAAAATGACAATTTTGTCATCGTTTACTCGAACCCATATGCTGAGATATTTTTCTATGAAGCACAAAAGCCTTTCGAAAACGTTAAGCGAATATTTTGCCATACATAGAGACAATGGGGCGCTTTCCCAGATTAGCTTAAGCCAGGACTAGGCCTTAGTTTAATTAGGAAATATAACTAGTTTTAACAAACACGCAGGCAAAGCAAAGGGCACTGATGTATTTTAAGATATGTCAGTGCAAGTTGTTTTCAGTTTGGACAGCTCTTATATTTATTTTAGTCTAGGATTAGTCTAATCCCTGTCCGGGAAACCGCCCCTAGAAGCTCAAGTTTTATAAAGACACCGAAATTGTTTAGGTTTGGACATCATGAGGCTCAGTAAATAGTAAATAATTTTCAGTATTAGATGAACTCTCTCTTTAAGAGCATAAAGACTGATGCCTGGTGGAGACGAGCGAGTCAGTATGAGAAGAAAGTCCATCCAAGCGCGTGTGTCTGCTGTCTGTGTGTTTCATCTGTCTGTTCAGAGGGTGAGATATAGCAGCTTTCTCTCAATACGATGAATCTGTAGGACACGAGTGTTTACTGAGCAAACCACCGAGAGACAGAACCAAAAAGGAGAAACGCGAGTCGGAGAGGAAAAAACAGGAGCGAAATCCTGCACGATCTCACAAACACCTTATGAAAGAAGTCCATCACAAAAGAGGCTCTGTGTGCAGGACATTGCGAGCGGAGGTCTAACCAGGACAGCCCCTCGGAGAGAAGAGAAAACGAGGGGAGAGAGAGCGAACGAACGAGAAAGAGAGGAGAAATGTTACAATCAGAGAGAGGAAAGTTCGGAAACCGTTTCGATAACCGGAAAAATGTGTCATTCGAAACCGTTCGTCTTGGATTTGGCTATCAAATTACCCTAAAATAGAAAGGCAAAGCACAGAAACAGACTTTGCTGGAGTAACTCCGGTTTTGTGTGTCACCTGTGGGCAAATTGGTGGTTTAACCCCCCCACACACATAAAAATAAACGCCGCGAGCCCGTCGAGCGAACGGCTGAACAAAAGCTTCTTTATATTTTCTCCAACTGTAACTGTGAGAACCTTTCGAAAACGCTCAACTTCATCCTATCAGACACCAAAGCATGATGTCACAGCTTACATAAAGGCAAATTCTGCGGCTGTGTTTGCTAAATAATCACAGGCCGGTGGCAGTACCCTTCGCAGTGTGGACCAAAAATCTGACCATTGAAACAATGAACTCCACATTTCCTCCATGTGCAACATCTGCTGATGACTTATTCATTCATTCTTATTCATATTACATCCAATCACGGTGGAAATATTGTTTTTGCAGCGCCACAGGGAGATCGTTTCCCTCTCCGAAATGTGAATTTTGTCATCGGGTCTCTCGAATATCATTTAGGCTTTAAACACGTCATGCACCTTTCAACATCGCTGACGCTAAACGCCATCGAATCTCTCGTGTTATGTGAAAACCCTGTGATACAAATCTGACCGCAAAACTAAAGCCAAACGTCTCGTGTGCTCACATTTGTGTTTGTGTGCATACAACCTAAATGTTGAAACTGTAGACTTCTTATTAGTTTCATTCAGTTTGACAGTAAACAGGTTTTGCTATATAAAACGCATGTGTAGTGTTATACTGTACGTGTTGTATACAGTAAAGTATGAATATTCCAAAAGTCTTACAAAAAGAGTTTGGATGATTTCACTAAAATAACACATCAATCTGAGTCACTAGTAATTGATTTATTTACTGCTATAGACTGTACAACCCACCAACACCACCGGTGTGACGCAATCTATCTACCAAAGAAACAAACACACAAAAAAAAACTTAGAAATGTGTCAATCATGATGTCATTGCTACTTACTTCACACTCACACTTTCAACATATCTAAAAAAAAAATTAAATTTCAAAACAGCACAGATGGGAGTGGGATTTACTGACAAGGTGCATATTAAAAACCCCAAGCGCAAAAAACTAATTGTCTAGCCTGACGGTGTCATACTCAATTCTATTAAGAATATGAGTCTGATACCGCTCCACGTGGCTGTGATTATGGAGCGTGTTTCAACTGAACCAGGACAAAAACTGCCTCTGCACTCAACTGGATAGACCTACAACCAATCAGAGAAACCGAGTGCATGATGTATGTTGAAATGGTGTCTTTGATTGGTTCGAACAGCTTTGGTTCGAGCATAGTTGCGCCACAACGGAGCGAAACCAGACCGAACTTCCCGACCTGGGGTGCGTTTCCCAAAAGCATCGTTAGCCAACTACTGTCGTTAAGTTACGTCGTTAATGACGAAGGTCAAGGATTTGGTGTTTCCCGAAACCCTAGTTCAAACTAACATTCGCAAGCTGCATCGCAAACTTTTGTGGTTTGAATGACAGCTCTTCACCTGTAGTTCCTTGTTATTATAATATGTAGACTTATGTTGATCATGCTTAATAAGCAAAAAAAACATGTAGTACATTCTATATCCATCTTTCTAAATATATTAAAAAAATTATTTAACGTTTTTAAGTTTGTAAACAGAATTAAAGCGCTGCATTTGAAAACTGCGCATGTGCATAGCCCTACAAGCTTTAAGACCCTGGGGAATCCCTGGGAGGAGTGACGTAAGACGGAACTTGCGCATGAAGACAAAAAAATAACTAAATCACGATAATAAAATCAGTATTCTGGTGCAATATACCTTCTTTACAGCAGTAATCTGACATTAACTCGATTTGAACAGATTAATTATTACTCCACCTCCCACATGACATCATCAGCTATGTTGTTGAACCAACATGGTTCAAACGTCGAATGTGCAACAAAGTTACTATGCTTTCAGAAAACAGTCGTGACAAAGTAGTTAGTTTGTCCAACTTTGCATCGTACTATGTTGGTTCAGCAGCGAGTTACGTTGTTGTTCGGGAAATGCACACCTGAAATGTTGTGGGCGGGGCTAAGTTTAGCTGGCACCCAGGCTGCTAATTTTCATAATGGTCAACACAATTTACCAAGGTCAGGACAATTTAGCATAGGGTGTAATTCCCTGTTCATATTACAAGCGACAAGCAGCGACAAGCAGCCACCCGATCCCATTCATTTTTTTTAATAGAGAGCGGGCGATTTCGGGCGACACGAGCAACAGTACCTGGGTTTCCATCCAAACGTGAAGTAAATCTTTTCAAAATTCGCAAAAAGATAAAAACAAACAAATGTGATTTAGGTGCGTTTCCATCGAGGTGTTCAAGCTAATGACGGTGGTATTGATAACCAGGGTGCGATTTGTGAAAAAAACAGAGGGGGGGATGTTTTCATAGGCGTCGATTTCGGCGACGGTGGGTACCCACCATATTTCGTCATGAGTCATTTTGTACCCACCACTAGTTTTAACTTTTTTGACTGTTTTCAGTGGTTATGAAGAGCAATATGAGAAATTTGGTAATCATTGGCCGACCTAACAAAATTCCATTATAATATTATTATTTTTAATATATATTTCTAATTACAATATTTCTAATATTCAGAAATGCGCCCTCCGCTCACGAGCTCTGATCGGAACAAACCCGAACCTCACTGTCTGCTGAACTTGTGCAGAAACATAAAAATATAACCAGCTTTTCAAAATGGTTTTAAAACTAAACATTTATACTATTTTAGCACAAATTATGAGCTTATTGAAGATTTTTTATAATTCTTGACATAATGCGTCTCTGTCCACAACACATTTCAAAACATTTTAAGTCATAAAAATAAATCATGAGAACATGAACTCAGTCCTGCATTTGCAGGAATTGTAAAATCTTTTTTCTTATTAACTCATGAAGCAGCCTAACGCAATATTTTTACTCTAATAGCTTATATTTCCCCACACATATGAACTGTGATCATGCACAACGAAAAAACACGCAAGAATTAAATCTTGAATGGCAAAACTATATGGCACAACGTAGTGTCAACTTAAACATAAATATGAACAATGTATTGATTGCAAAGTTAAACCATTACAGTAGAAACTGTTTTAATGCTGCTTTTAAAGTAATAACATTAACTTTACACCGCGATGCTGAGCTACAGTGAAATGATAGAAAAGTCAGATGCATTATGTGTTAGTCATTAACTTAGCCTCATTTGCGCAAACTGGACGCGCCCGCGCCTCGCTAAACGCCTCATCGGATTTATCATGTGTAACTTCAGCCATTCTCAGTGGTGTGACTGGGACACTAACTCCGCTTGTCATCATAAACAGATAATCAGATTGTTATGTTTATTCCCGCTTTATTAATATGCGGCTGAATATGCTGCATTTCATCGTTTCGACACACAGCGCCATAACCATCTCGCAAGTGTTGATAGGCTATTACTCGTGAGGTGTAACCGGGTCTGTAACCAATCAGATAGCGCCGCGGGCGGGACATTGAGCAAGTCTGCAGAGTAGTGAATACAGAGAGGCTGCGCGGCAGCTGTATCAGAGCCAGCCAAAGTAGTGCATTTTAAAACAAAATTGACTTTAATCAAACGATCCGTGATAAGTTTTGTGATCCGTCTCGCCACTAGTGTAGTAGCACTGATCACTTTGAGGGGGGGATAAATTTATCCCCACCGGGGATAAAAATAATTAAGCAGAGGCAGGGATACATTGACCAGAAAGGGGGAAATCCCACGCATCCCCCCCGGCAAATCGCACCCTGTTGATAACTAACAGTAAATAAAACAAGGCACACTTAGAAAATAGAAACAAGACTGCATTGAGTTACGATTGGGCAAGTTATAAATGTACTAGCAGTGCAGCTTTTAATTGCAAACTGAAGAAAGCAGAATTTTTGTTGCAGGCACTAGCAGCAAGCGCATTACAATAGCGTCAAGCCCCCAGAGGTGGAAAAAGTACTAAAATTTTGTACTCAAGTAAAAGTAAAGTTACTTTAATAATATTTTACTTAAGTTAAAGTAAAGTTACTTGTCTAAAAATCTACTCAAGTAAAAGTAAAAAGTAAATCATTTTAACTTTACTCAGAGTAAAAGTTACTTTTTTTTACAGCGGGAAGAGGTGGAGGATTCTAGTATAGTTCAAAAACGACAAGGGAATATAAATCTCAAACTAGTTGTTTTTAATTGTAGGAACATCTTTACAATTAAAGTGCAATAACAAAAAGTTAATAAAATAAAAAGCTTTTTTAAAGTAAGAAACATTTATGGAATTGTTTAATGATTTTTACATGTGAGTTATGCACTTTTGAAGGTGGTCAGCAGCTTGTAAATACAATCACTATAGTAAGGTTGTAATTGATGGATTGCTGGTAACATACATTATTTTATTAAACTATATATAGTTTAAATGAGCATATAATGAGATGAGTGCCATGTCTATATACATTTGACACGTTTATTATCTTCTTACTTCCCTGACCTGGGTACCTGATGACCTTTATTCTTCTCTCTCTCTCTCTCTCTAATTTCGTACTTAAGAGCATTAATCCTACCTTTAATAGAAATGAAACACTCGCTTCGCGTCAGTGGAAAGTGGTCGCTTAAATACGACCAGCGGTTTCTTTCATAACATTTGAACTGAGGCGGGTCTGCATTAGCGCGCGCCTGTCTCGTCCGTCTCCATGGTTCTTTTTGCGCGTTCCCCCGGGCCCCGCCCATTTACATCCGTTGCGCGTCTTTATCACCTTGCTTTTTAAATTTTTTTTTACTCAGTAACGGATATGATTTAAAATGTAGCGAAGTACAATACTTTAAATAAAACATACTTAAGTAAAAGTAAAAGTACAGATTTTAAAAACTACTCAAAAAAGTAAAAATACACAAAAAACTACTCACTTACAGTAACGTGAGTAAATGTAATTCGTTACTTTCCACCTCTGCAAGCCCCATATACTGTATGGAAAAGTCAACATCAGCTGATACAGCTAGATGAAAATCCAGTTAGTTTTAATGTTCGCTACATCCAAATTTATCCGGCAAATGCGTTAAGTCAAAAACCAACTCATGCGAGCGTAAAAACTTTTTTGCGTGTTAATGGATTTTTATTCAAATTTCCATCACTCGTTTCTTATGTCATACTTCAAAATGCGCATAAAATCAGCGCGATGGAAACCTAGCTAGTGACCATTGGCATAAGACAAAGTTGAAAAAACTTAAATTTTATTGCAAATGCTAAGCGACTTTCTGGAGCAACTACCAATGGGAGTGAAGCGCATGGAGTTCACATAATCCATCTTTCATCTGTTACAGCAGTGGACGGTTACTCATTCGTTTATAAGTTTTACAAGGAAAACAAGATTTAGATACGCATTAGAAACGAAAAATTAGCATGACACAAAGTTAAATCCTACGAGTAATCTAGAGCAGTGGTTCTCAAACTTTTTCAGCATGCGGCCCCCCTTGTGTACGGCGCATTCCTTCGCGGCCCCCCCAAAGAAAATTTATGACAAGAAACTGTTTTAAAACTCAACTTTTAATTACACAAAACATACTAAATGATACAAAGTAGTGCTGTTGATTAGTAGTCTTATTTTTTTAGGTTTAATTGCACAGATTTCATGATAAATTAATTTATTTTATAAAATGTCATAAAACTGGGGCCCCCCTGGCACCATCTCGCGGCCCCCCTGGGGGCCCCGGCCCCCAGTTTGAGAACCACTGATCTAGAGCAAGGAATGCAATGGTTCACGTTTGGTGTGTATGCAGCATAAGCCATGCTTTTTTAGGGGCGCAAATAGCAGTAAATTGACAATCACAAATCTTAGTAAATTGCGTTGTTTGATTTATTTAAATACTCTTGTTCCATAAATTTTTACTGACAGTAGTTTTTTAACGGCAAAATAGACGTTTGCAACAGCGCAAGCTCTTAGTAAATCTGACCATTAACGCACTTAAGGCTATGCATTACCACAATTAGTTGAGTACTTTGCATTATAAAAATTATTATAATTATACAAGTGCATAAATTTTTGAAAATCAAAAATTAACCCTGCATAGAATGTCTTGTATAATAAACCTCCGACAGACATGTGTACAGATCTAGCTTCAAAACCAGCGACTTGCATATACACACAGTCAGAGCAAGCTGGCCTGGACCAGCAGCTAGGAAAGTCCCAGGTCTGAGGCCCATCCTGAGACTTAAAGGTCCCATCTGTGTTTGTGGAATAGATTGGGGAACACAAAGTCCCCCAGCATCAGGTGTGAGGTGGGGTTCAGCTGCTCTGGACCGTGTGTACGGGGGGCTCCGTGATGGTTTTGCCCATATGTGATATTTGCAGATGCCGTTTGTTGTAGACTGATCTCACCCTTTCATGCACATGTGAACGTACTGTACAGTACATATAGACACACACAGAGGCACCAACACGGTGCCTTGTATATCTGGTTAAAGGAGTCACTGGGGATGATTAAAGAGAAAAGCAGAAGAGGAGAAAGAGAGAATAAAAAAAAACATGAAACATGTTTCTGGAGAAATGAAAAACATCAACATGGTGGGAGGCCAATGAGATTTTAAGCCCCTCTGGTACAACTGAAATACTACATTTCAACAGGCTTTAACATTTTAGAAGTCTGAAGCACGGAGTACAGTCTGTTTTTTTACGTGTAGGCGAACGTACGTGCACATACGAACACACAGCCTTGAAAAGCATAATTAATTTGACTCATACGTGTACGTGTATATTACATTCTCCTGTAGGCGCACACGAGACCTTCAAGTACAATATTCGCTGAGTTTATCAAAAACAATATCTTCCCATGGAGGATGTATCTCTCATATGTCTTGGCCTGAGGGCGGGGCTATATTGACATGATCAATGGCCAGAATTCCGACGATCCAAACAATTCCCAAAGGACAAAATCAAGTCCTGCCCTACATTCCAGAAGCTGTTGCACTCGGATATACGTCACAATACAGAAGAAAACACCTTTTGACTGTTTCATTATGATTTTAAATGCATCTTAAAATGTAACTAAAATTTCATCTATCAAGAGAGCAAAAGGGCGAGGGCGAGCAAAAGACGGAGAGAGACAATGGAGCATTATCATTGAAGCAGGTACTGTAAGGTTCAGAGGTTCAGGGCAACACTGTAATTAAAGCGACTCTATAAAATTAAACTAAATGAGTGAATGAGACCACAATAAATCTCTTGTAATCACTGCAGCTGCACTCGCCCGCCCTGTGAGTGTCTCTCTCTCTCTCTCTCTCTCTCTCTCTCTCTCTCTCTCTCTCTCTCTCTGTGTGTGTGTGTGTGTGTGTGTGTGTGTGTGTGTTTGTGTGCGTGTGTGCGTGCGTGCATGCGTGTGTGCACTGAAACCGTATTAAGTGTATCACTGGTCTGTAAAGGTTGCTGCGAGGCATTGTGGGATGGCACCAAGAAGCGCATTAAATCTCAAACATAAGGGGCTCATCTCACTGCTTACTATTAAAAGTATGGTATGCATTAACAGTAGCATGCTACAGTACATTGTCACATGATTTCGTCACATGTAGCACGTTGTGTATGCACATTTCTGTATGCATCGTACCTATACTATGTACTGCAGCATTTATCAGTCCTTCTAGAGAAATGGGGAATTTTTTTGTGATTGTTGTAGGCAAAAATCTTTACTCTTGCAGTACGTTTTCTTAAAAAATGCGATGGAATATGTGGGATATTTATGCAATTTATGCGATGAAATTGCGGGAACTTGTGGGAACTTGCGAGAACTTGCGGGAACTTGCGAGAACTTGCGAGAACTTGCGAGAACTTGCGAGAACTTGCGAGAACTTGCAGCTTTTCAATGATGTTCACGTCACGTAGTTACGTCACTTCATAACATTCCCATGGCAACAAGGGACATGGCTACGCTTGTGTAAAGTAAATGCAAAATTTTTTCAACTTTCTGGGGATCAAATTGAGGGGATTATGAAGTCATGCAAGCCCTGCATAAATTCGGCGATTATGAAATCATGTAAGCCCCGCATATTTTGCGGGTGGAAATCTGCAATTTATTCAGCGAAAGTGCGATGTATTTGAAAAAATGTGCCCCCCGCATAAATATGCGGGCTTTGGCTGATTATGCATTGAATCATGCGATTGCATTATCACGTTTTTCTGAAGGAACTGATTTATATATATATATAGAGAGAGAGAGAGAGAGTAGTATTATAATCAGTATTGGGTGTAACGCATTATAAGTAACATGCATTACGTAATACTGATACGTAATACATTACTATTACTTTTCTGAAGTAACGAGTAAAGTAACGCTTGTACTTTTTAAATGTACACATTAATATTTGAGTTACTTTTTCAAAAAAGTAATGCAAGTTACTTTTCAGTTTAATTAATTCGATAAAAAAGTAACTAAACGTAGTCACATTATGGACTCTATGCATACACACCTGTGTGGGAACAGTTTGAGTCAGAAACTGAGATGGCAGGCCAGAGTTCGACATTTTTGTGATGAAATATGCAATTTCTGAATGCGGAACTTTTCAGTCATAAAAAACACCTGCAAGGCCTGAAAGAGATCAAGCCTCAGCCAAGAAAAAGTAACGCAAAAGTAACTAAAAAGTAACTTAAGCATTACATTCCATGAAAAGTAACAAAGTAATGCAATTTACAAAGTTACTTTTCTGGGAGTAACTTAATATTGTAATGCATTACTTTTAAAAGTAACTTTCCCGAACACTAATTATAATATGTGACCCTGGACCATAAAACCATTCATGAGTAGCACAAAAAAGCTTTTTTATGACAAAAATCATTAGGATATTAAGTAAAGATCATGTTCCATGAAAACATTTTGTAAATTTCCTCCCGTAAATGTATTTTAAAAAAAATGTAATTATGATGAGTAATATGCATGGCTAAGGACTTAATTTGAACAACTTTAATGCTAATTTTCTTAAAGGAGTAGTATGTAGGATTGTGGCCAATACTGGTATTGCAATCACAAAACTTGTGGCTAAAACTGGTACTGCAATCACGCAACTGGTGGCCAATACACAAAATGACAACATAAACATCAGTTGAGGGCTGCAACTCCACTTTTTAAATGACAATATCCGGGCCATACCACTGTTGTGAGTGATATAAGTATTTGAAATGAAAATGATTTCTTAATGTCTAGTGACATATCAGGGCCATTTTATGATTAATTGATATACATTTCTTACATACTGTTCCTTTAATATTTTAATTTTTTGCATCCCCAGATTCCAGATTTTCAAAAGTTGCATCTCAGCCAAATATCGTCATATCCTAACAAACCATAAATTAATGGAAAGCGTATTTATTTTTAACTGGTTTGTGGTCACGTATATTATTCTGAACACAGCCGGTTTGTATCTGACCTACCCACACTTTTGTGTGTTGTGCACAAGGGAGAATAAAATACATGTGTGTATTTGAACATGCATTATACAAAGTTAATTACATGCACGATTAATTCGAACATGAAGAAAAATGATTTTATTAGTTAGAAGAATACCTCATAAAGCCGACAGAATAAAGCTGCTTTGTTTGTGTGTGTTGACTAAACCTCTGAATCAAAGCCTGGGCTGATAGGTCATAATATGATAAGTGGAAGAAGAAGAGAAAAATCACAGCTCTCTCTCTCTCTCTCTCTCTCTCTCTCTCTCTCTCTCTCTCCTCAGCTGTGCAGAGACATAACAGCTTAATTTATTTATTCCATTCCCATTAATTAGAACGTTTGCACTGACAAAACAGGCAAGAGGAAACATTAGCACCTAGTTTACACTCCACGTCCCTGAGCTGCCCTGATGTGTTTTCCCTCTCATAAACACACACACACACACACACACACACACACACACACACACACACACACCACACAAATGTGCAAACTCTTTACCTAGCTAAATAAAGACAATATAAACAGTTTATTCTAATTTCATAACCCGAACCCTGCAAGAAAATTAGCAATTACATTAAATACATTATTAATCTTGTGAATCATTTCACCTTCAAAGTTTGTCTAATATATAGCTATACTTTCAGGACAAAACTATCAACACACACACACATGTGGTTCAGTAACTTGCTTAAGCATAGATTGAAGATTTGCGGCTGATGAGGTTCGCTGTGTATCAAACAGGCTTTCTGGATTGACCATAAATGAAACGTTGTACCTTTGTATAAATGACAAAAGTAGGTTACAAGTTAAGAGTTTGATTTCAAAACGCGATAAATGTTATTTAAAAAAATGAGTTACCGCCAAAATCAGGTCAGTATTAAAAAGAACATTCTTAATTTTATGCAAAATCCAATATCCACCGTGTTATTTTGCCATGTTTTCTCCCTTTTTCCCCAAAACACAATAAAAGCCACTCCTTTTTCTCTGCAGAATGCAATAAATCCGCTCAACCAATCACAGCGCACCATTCCACGCATTTTAAAACAACAATGGCTGCACTTTGTGATCAACAAACAAACAAAAACAAAATAATAATTTGATGGCATTGATAAACGTGTGGTGGTTTTCTGTGATGGGAAAGAAACGTAAGCCATCAACATCTAATAATTT
The DNA here is from genome assembly GCF_027580225.2 of Misgurnus anguillicaudatus. Classification (NCBI taxonomy): domain Eukaryota; kingdom Metazoa; phylum Chordata; class Actinopteri; order Cypriniformes; family Cobitidae; genus Misgurnus; species Misgurnus anguillicaudatus. The sequence continues at coordinate 8,435,655 of NW_027395279.1, forward strand.
ACGCGAGAGGCACTCGGGTGACGGAAAAATGTCGGCTGTTGCTTGTTTTCCAGACAGCATCAAGCTTCTGTCATGCTAACACATTGACCCCAGAGGATCTTATGAAAAACTTTCCATTATTTTACGCAAAGCCAACCAAAATTGAGCAGGACCAAAACATTTTACAGCTGATTGCTGTCAAAAACGTTCAGCGACGACCTCCCAAGTATAACCGCAGCAATAGCCTCTTTCACACAGTAATTCTGGTAAATTACCATGAATTTACCAGAATTAATTTACCAGTAAATACAAAAATGTGCTGTTCACACACGCAGTGGCGTTCCGTTATTTTACCAGTAAGACATCATTCACACATCAGTATCAAAATACCGGTAAATTCGTTGAGAAAGCGGAAGTACCTGTAGCACGCGGCGAGCTCAGTGTTGTATTTGTAAACAATCCACGTCGTTCATATCCACGGTCCGTATTTTGTTGTTTTCACGTCTGTGGTAAACAGTCGCGAAGTTGCTCATGACCAAACAACATTGAATGAGACGATGTCAAACCGAAAATGCGTTTTTAACAACAGGCTTCACAGAGGGCGTGCTAAGGAAGTCGGCAATTCGGCGGTAAGCTGTTTTAAACAACTTTTGTGAAGAAATGTGGACGTAAACTTTCAAGCATTATGTGTGTGGAAAACGTCCGTAAACAGTGCGGGGGTAAACGCGTCATCTGTAGTAAAGCGCTATGATTGGCCCGAAGCTGTCAGCACGGTCTGACGTCGTCCGTTCTAAATGCCGGTAATCCTATAATTTTTGTTCACACATAGCGCTTACCGGTAAATTACTGGTAATCTTACAACCTGTCTTACTGGTAAATTGGGAGCACTGATTTACCGGAAAGGTTCTGTTCACACATGACATGTTAACGGCAATTTACCAGTAAATTACCAGTAAAGACTGTATGTGTGAAAGGGACTAATGACAGTGTTCATAATATGACAAAGTAAGTGTTTTGATTATTAATGCCATTATTGTTCATTTTTTTTTAATCAGTGTATACCACTAGTCAACTAAATTAATATAACATGGTAAAGATGAATGCACATTTATATATTGATTCAATAGATTTATAGCATAAAAAAAAAACCGTCTTGGATTTATTGCATTTTGTGGAAAAAAATATCAGTTTTTATAATAAATCTTTGAAAATCTAATTATGGATTTGAATTTTTATGTTTTTATAAAGATGCTATGTGAAAGTTTGTAACAGAAAATAGTGGTTTTTATCTTGTCACTTCCTTGGTATAGAAAACACGTTTTTACCCAAATTAGTCAAAATGGATTTATTGCGTTTTGGAACCAAATTCTTCAAGTGTAAGTTACTGCGTTGTTATAGTACCACATGTAGATGTAGTATTGTTAGTGTACCATGGTAAACTTTTGTAAGACAAACTGTCTCTTTCTCTTACTCTCTTCTGTCTCTCGCTCTCTCTCTTTTTTTCGCTCCGAGGGCCGCAGAAGGACCCCCGAAGAGAAGAAAGCGGTGTACTCCAGCGCTGTGGTGAATGAGGTCTTTTCACCAGAGTCCTGTGCTGTTTACTCAACTTCAATAATAGCCCTCATTTTCCAATCATTATTCGTTGAGTCTGACTGCTGCTATTAGGCTGTCCAGTGTATCACTCATATCACAGCACACACACATAAATGACATCACACCACAAATATACATACTTTACAAACATACAATCCTGTGCGGCCTTATGTCAACCTCTGTAACTCATCTGGTAAAACCTGGAAAGTGCACTAATGCAAGCTTTCCCTCGAGACAGTGAAAACTTTTCGAAGTGACATTTTCGACAAGTCGGAAAGCATAATTTTAAAACCGTAATTCTATTGGCGACGGTTCGGATGAAGGGCAGGTGGGGCTCGCCTTGGTAAAAAAAGAGTAATTTTGTGTGAAAAAAACACGATTAGCTGGATGAGCAATTGGACCGTCATTTTAATGCGTCCCTCTCTGTATGCAGGCAGAAGCCCGACAGCCAAAATCAGGTCTGCCAAACTCTCCATTTTGTTTTGGAACATGGCTGTTTCATATAGCACCGGGATTATTTGCTGTAGCCAATTCGTGAATCATTTACAAGAGAAACCTTCCAAAAAATAGGGGGGATACAACGAATCACAACGCAGCGTCTCGCAGATCGATATTTTTATTTAAGTAGTCGCTTGTTTTTCTGTCGACGCCGTGAGGCGTTAAGATGGCGATGGGGTTTTGACGCCGAGATGAGAGAAAGAGAACGACGTAACCAGAGAACGGGGCAGGAAAGCGAATTAAATGGAAGGAGAGGATGGGAAAGAGAGAGAGATGTTGGCAAAGCGTGTGCCATGATTTGAAAAGCTGAGATCTGAGTAGCTCTGCCAAACACACACCAGTCGAAGTCCCATCGCAGACGGCCTTTTGTTTTTATCTTGGCATTTACCACCGCTTTCATTCTCTGACCAATGTTCTGTGTTTTCTGTTTTAACAAATGCACACTGCAAAAAATACAGTATTTTTGTCAAATCAACATATATTTAATTAAAAAATGAGTTAAACAATTTTAACTTGTTATTATAAGTTATATTAATTTATCATAAGTCAAAACTTAAATGACTTGCAAAACCAAGTTGTTTTAACGTCTTGCAGCATATTTTTTTACATTGCAACAATGCAAATTATAATAATAATTATTATTATTAATACTTAACCAGGATTATGTTTTTGTTTAGTTCCTGTTTATAGAAACTTGACACATTTAAATTTCCAGAGTAATATTATTTACACATTTTTAGGGTGTAAAAGAGGCTAAATCTGCTTCATTTACTCGTATACGTTTTGTTAAAGTTGTCTGTAAAAAAATCACGGCAATCCGTGCATCACATAACTTTGTTATCTCTGTTAACACTTTCTTGTGCTGTGTGCTTTTCCAGATGCTTTCTTACCTACACACATTAAAGCAAAAAATATAAAAGTAATTTTGAAAAATATATAAAATTATAAAAAAAAAAAAACAATGTTTACATCATGACATTTTATAAGAATTATACAGCAAAATACCGCATCAGATATTTGCTGTTAAAATAAAAACCATGAATGAAATGCCAATAAATACAAATTCATAATGTTTTAAAACAGAAAGTATGAATAAATAATAATAAACAAAAATGTCAAAATGACAGTGTGAGCAAAATATATCTATGTTGTGAAATCATGATATGTTATGTATTATATTAAGTGTTTAATATATGACATAAATAAATCAACGTAAACAGTAAAGATCTAAGTTTACAGTTATTTAATATTTTTAGCAGATCTTTTAAATTAAGTATTTTATATTTTTGGATTTATTATTCACATTCTCTACATTTCTAAATAATTTTGAAACAAAATCTGATTTTATATATATATATATATATATATATATATATATATATATATATATATATATATATATATATATATATATATATATATATATATATATATATAATTTTAAATATATTTTAAATGAATTAATTTTATGTTTGTGTAAACAGCTAAATAGAAGCAAGATGAATCATTATTTTTCCACATTTACAATCATTTACTTCTCCATCTGCACTCTGCACAAACACACGCACACATAAACACAACCTACAATACACAACAAACACAGAAACCCAGCTTCTGAATCCCATCCAAACTACACTATTTAGTGATCTGGCCTGTCACTCCCAACACTCTTATTCTGCCAGAATAAATCCTTCACGATTCAAAAGAAGGTCAAAATTAAATCCAGGTCCAAATCAAACCGTCGAGCAGAAACCGTGAAGGTGACCAAAGCGTCGTGTCAGTGGTCAGAGAGGTCTCGCGTCTGATCTGTCGGTCTGGTTACGGCCCAAACCGAAGCCTCAGCAGCAGGGTTCTGTTAGCGGTCCGCAACACGACGCTTCACCTTGTTTGCTAGCCAAAAAGGAACGGAAGTATTTTCTTGCTGCCCAAAACCCCGATGGCTTCCAGCAACCTTATCACATTCCTGGCTGGATTTCGTCACGACAGACGGTCATGCACTACCATATAACATCAATATCTGAATCCCAAAATGAGAATGTTGTGTTGTTGTTTTTTAGTTACATTAATACATTGCAGTCTTTTTTCCTGTTTGGATCATCACAAAGTTGAGTTTGCGAGCTGACCTGCAATCTTATACATTATTTGTACTCATACGTTATACAGTTTATATATTATACTGTTATTTAGTACTGTTGCATATTTTTTCTCTAAATATGTGTGAAATTTTAATTTTACAATGCACCCATAGATGCTGACACATGTGCTTGCACAAAGACAATAAAGTTTTTCAAGTTTCAATCTTCATAGACAATTTTATCTCAGCATTTATGTGAAATATTTGACTAAAATGTCGATTCTTGGCATGACAAGAATCCATGTGGTATTGTGCAGTAAAATACTGCCAAACTTGCGCATTGTAAAAAAAAAACAGTTAAAAAAAACGCTGGGATAAATTTAACAATGAAACGCACAATGTTAAAACTCAATGCAACACTGATATCTTTAACACCTCTGAAATGCCGAAGAGACGACTCTGAATAGACGAATCGCTGTGAAATAAGCGATTTAACGCCTGACTGGACTTGAAGAGTCTATTGTCATTCAACTATATACATCTATTTCCTCTTGAAAGAAAAAAAGCCACCCTTAGTGGCTCCTCTTTTCAACCCGGGCAGCCTTTCAGACTCTCTCTCTCTCTGTCTCTCATAGCTCTTCTCGTCCGCCCGTCTGACTACAGGACTTGGCATTTAATCGGCCGTGCGAGTTCGACGCAGCACATGTTTTTATCATGACTATGTGATAATGGAAGCCGTATGATGAGATGAGCTCCAGAGATGACTAACTGTGGAGAAAGCATTCATCATTTTGACAAACACAGAGCGGGACGTTTTCTTTCGAAGACTCCAACGTTTCATTAATCATCGTCATTAACGTGGCCGGCGTGCGGCGAGAAGACGCGTGTAATTAACGCAGCGCGCTCCGGGGTATTTAATCCACGTGTTTCGAAGGTACAGAGCTCCAGCCGGCTACAGTTTAACGTCATTAACGGCACCCACGGGGCGATACGACACGCATCCCGTCAATGCGGAGCGAGACGCTAAATGCAACCGATTACACAAACACAATGATCGACACCTTGCGCAAATATCACCGGATGCCTTGTTGTTCCAATGCTGGAACCGCTGATTTTCAAAGATGACATGATCAAAACCAGGCCTGATTTTTGGCAGGCGTTCCTGAACTACATCTAGCCGTTTAAAATTGCAGATTATTTTGCAAATAATCTTTACGAAACCTGAACAACTTTGTACAGTTTGTCTGTGTGTATAATAAACAAACAAATGTTTTAGTAACATGTGTCATAAACTGACGATATATAAGCCATCAGGCCGGGTACTAGTATCCGGATTAAGGCAGGATATTCGGCAGGAGACCCGGCGAGCCGTTAAACAGGAAGGAATCGGCTAATGCTGGGATCCACACGGGGCGAGAAAGACTCGACATGGACAACAAAATCTCTCACAGAGCCAACTATCAGAATTATAGCTCGGTGTTACAACAAAAACAAGACAGTCCAATGTTGTCTTGTTATGCATTGAGACTACATAACCGAGACTCCTTTAAACAGTTACAAATCTAAAACTGTGATATTTCTGAGTGCCAATGTGTGGTTTGCCCAGAAACTGCCACAGACATAGTCAATCTAATAAATGACAAGTAAAACAAACCGTAAAAAACGAAATACATAAATATGACATTGTAAACAAACCAGTGGGATATTACTAAACATCCACATCTTGCATCCTCCTTCTTACTTATACAATATTATGCATGAAATATTTATCATACACATTTATTAAAATTTAACTGGGGGTGCACGGTATATTAAAATTATTGAAATATTGCAAATGTGCATATTGCAATTGCATGCAATAAATTAATGATTGCATTACGTATAGTCAAATTTTAGGTTAATGCAGATATGATATGGTGAGAACGAGATGCTTTCTTTTTTCAGAAATGTAAAATTAATTAATTTTAGTTTTTAAAAATATTATAAATTAAATGTATTTATAAACTTTCAAAATTTGATTTAAAGCAAATTATAAATTGTAGTGCATATCGCATAATTAAACATGTTATCGTATATTGCATTATTAATTTTGTGTATTCCTTATACAGGTCTCAGGATTTTAAAATGACATTCAACGCAATGTTATTTACTATTAAGTTTTATTAATGTTATTTGTTCAGTATTTAAAATGTTAGATGATCAAATTGAAGAAAATTATTTTGATTGCACACCATAAATTGTAATGAATAAAAATAAAAGTAAAATAAATATGAATACTCTGCTTCTGTAAAAGTGCAGCTGAACCGTGTGTGTGTGTGTGTGTGTGTGTGTGTGTGTGTGTGTGTGTGTGTGTGTGTGTGTGTGTGTGTGTGTGTGTGTGTGTGTGTGTGTGTCAAATTGTGTGTTATGGCAGGGACAGTTGGCCTTCTCCCAGCCGGTGTGACAACCAAAGCTTGCAGCAGACACACACACACACACACACACACACACACACACACACTTGTTTGCAGTTTTTGTACACACAAGCTTAAATGCAATCATACACACCAGCTCATCAACACAAACAAACACAATAAAGCATCATTATAAAAAGTGCATGTGCGTACATTCATGTACACTTTTGGAACACAGCCCGGAACCAAACCCGGCCCGAGATTGTGTGTGCCAGTGCGTATGTTTGACTCACCTGGCGAGTGTACGAAGTAGGCCAGGTACAGGTCCAGCTCTTTGACAGACACCCCGATGTGGTGCGGCTGGACGCACAGGCCGTGGTTGGAGCACTGCGGGGACTTCACCAGGCGTTCTCCGTCTGTGCTCTCTAGCGGGCTTCCCTTGAACAGGATCACCATCACCAGGTCCAGACGCCAGACCTTGTCGGCCTGCCGCAGGCAGTCGATCCGCCGGATCTTGCCCTTCTGGTCGGGGTTGGAGAGCACGCAGCACGGCGCCTTCTTCCCCGTGATGGTGAGCACGAAGTCCTCGCGGAACTCCGGCCGGATGTCTTTGCGGAGTTTGGCGAGGAGACGCGACGCCCACTTCTGCTTGATCTCGGGCTTCTCGCCCAGCAGCTCGTCTTTGACGGCGCGCTCCTCGTCCTTCGTCATGCGTTTCTCGTGCTTCTTGAAGTACTTGCGCTTGCGGGCCTGGAGGTTGAACCAGGTGTAGGAGAACGCACGGACGTGTGGCAGCAAAGCCTCGATGAAGGGATGAAATTCATCCTGTTGGGGAAGAAAAAAAAGGAGACATTTCAGGAAACTTTAGGATTTATGGGAACTTTGCCATAAAAAACATGTTAATTATGAGGATTTCCTGATAAGTTAAAACAATGTATTTTTTTTTAAATAAAGACTTCTTTTTTAGATAATATATATTTAGATTATAAATTAAAACATTACTTTAATTATCTCAATTGGATTTTTTTATATACCTTATCAAATTTTGTACAAAAATTGGGTAAAAAAAATGTAATCAGAGATAGATTATCTGAAAACCTTGTCTTAAAATCTTATCATTTAAAGCAAGATCAATGTATATGTTTAGATATTTTTACTGCCAAAAACAAAACTACTGATTTGGAAAATTATTATTCTTTTTTTAAAATATATAAAAATACCAATTTAGTTAATTGTTGCCTAATTAAAATTTGTAAACAAAAATGTAATTAGCCATCAGTTATTAATTTGTCCATTTAAATATTCTTCACAAAAGAAGACATTTAAAAACAAACATGCAAAAAATCCTTAGACTGATGGCTATTTTTTTAAAAACAGTTCAAACATTTTTGGACTTTTTTATCCGGCGAACAGGAATTCTCAAAGTCTGTCATTCAGAGAATGAAGATTCTTTAGCTCAAGTCAGGCCAAGGAAAGCTTGGCGATCCCCACAGCAACCAAAGACTCATTCAGCCATCCAAGAATACCTTCACCACACAACGTTCAGTGACAAAGCCTAAACCGCGCCACGGTCCCCCCGTGCCAGGGCCGCCGTGCCCCAGACCCTCTCCGCCAACTCTCGCCACAACAAGACCGCGGTTAAACTGCGTTCCTTCAAGACCTGCCATCAAATCCTCTCTGCGGGCTGCAGACGTGCAGCAGAAATCCAGGCATGTTCACATTTCAACAATCGAGAAGGCAAGATAGCACCAGGAAAACCAAACCACACACAGGAGCAGAAAGAGAGAAAGGCTGCTAGTTACCATTTTGCACTCTCATCATAAATTTGGCACGCCGTTCAGGATAGAAAAAAATCCACCCGCACCAGTTCTTTGCCACTCACGCCGAAACAACAACTGCTGGCTTGGCACGGACGGAGAATTGGCAAAAAGTTGGGTAAAATTGAAAGAAGGCTGGAGAAGTTCCAACTGCCGGCGGGAAGATGGGAATTTCAAGATCGTCAGATTTCTTACAAAATATTTTAGCTTTGCTAAATTATAAGAGGACAAAGTGATTATTGCAAAAGAAACTAAAAACAAATATTAATTAAAAAAGTGAAAAAGTACGAGAATAAAAACCTGTGCTGAAAATAAACACTTGCACGTTCCAAAAAAAAACAAAAAAATTAATCTAAACAATGCCGGAAAAAATCCTTGGCAAAGTGCAATGAGAGTTTTCTCAGATCTCAGAGTCCTGTAGAAGACTCAGAGACGCGGCGCACGCATAACGCATGCAGGCACACGCGCCTCCACGCACACATGCATACACACTCCTGCGACGAAAAGGGTGGGGGAGCGGGGGGAGCTGGCTAATGCAAAGCACAGAATACGGATAGAAAAAAAGAGAAGCGAATCAATGTTGGACGAGCTCGCAGGACCGCTGGCAAACGCAAGTGCGTCTGCTTTTTTTACTCCTTTTCTCTCCAACTCTCTCTCTCTCTCCCTCGATCGCCCGCTCTCTCTCGTCCTCTCCGCGTTCCTTCCTTAACTATTGCCTGATTCTTTGCCAACGCGAGTAGGGCCCACCTATTTGGCAACAAGATGCCTGTAGCTCAGCCAATACGTTAGCTTGAAGAGCTGAAAGGGAGGGGAAAGGGGGGATGGGGGAGAACGACAGAGAGAGAAAGAGAGAGAGCACGCCGTCCAGTCCGACGGTGCACAATTTGCCCGTTTGACAAGTTCCTATCTGCCACCGAGGCAAAGTTCAGCATCCCATCCGCCTCGTCATGGCAACCGTCCTCTTAAGTCACAGTCGTGGTCACCATCGCCGTGGCTACCCGATCCCTCCCCTCTCCCGGCTTGTGCGGTGCCACCTTGGCACAGGGCGATGAGAGAAAGCACGCAGCTCCCCAAAACTCCCAGCAGACCCTGCAGCCGGCAGCTGCTCGTGGATTTAACGCCCGAGACAAAGGCGAGGGCACCACGAACCCGTCGCTCCCCGAAAGCCGCCGTGTGCATCTCTAATTTAAAACAAACATATGCTGCACTCATCTATTACTACACCAAACACGAGGAAATGAACAAACAGGCCAAAGGAAAGGAGATAGCATCTAATACTAAGCTGTCCGGTATGGCATAAGAATAAAGATTTGCAGCACGTTACGCAAAACATTTTTCACATAACAGTCAGGTGGAGTTTCTGGGCTTTCGGCCTCATTCAACTATTATAGAAAAGTCTTGGTGAGGTGAAATGCAACTCTCATCTGTGTAGATAGATATCAGTAACAATGAGAAAAAAATGAGTAAAAGTATCCAACTGAGACATTGTGCCAGTATCGAAATCTACCAACAAACGTGAGTCGTGCCCATAAATAATTGTTTATCAGAATGTTGAACAAATATTATGCAAAATGAGTGCTTTTTTTGTTTAACTAGATACGGGCATGCCCATCAGCCTTCAAAAAAAGCAGACCATCAATATGCATGAAAAAAGATTGCAATGTGGATACTACCCAAAACTACCTTTAATTTGTGAAAACTTCACAAAAGTTATTATGGTTACTTGACTCAGCATCGAACATTTTCAAAAGATGCTGAAGACACAGATTTCATTCGGACGCAGAATACGATATCTGAATCAAACATCTTATAACACACGGCACAAACACAGAAACACTGTCAATAACAGCAAGACAACTATTGATCGCTTTAATGACTTCCCTTCCCACAGAAAACAAGAAAAAAGGAAATTACTTTGAAATGCTGGATTAGCAAACGTATGCAAATATGTGTTAAATGACAGAAGAAGAGAGTGTATGGTGATAACGCTCTCCCATCACTCCATAACTCTTCATTAGAGTTTGCTCTGTTAAAGCGGAGTCTACGTGTCAAACCCAGCACCTGCTTGGGGTCTCTAATAAGATGCTAATTGAAGCGCACAAGCAGAGGAGAGCAGAATTTGTTTATGAATGCATTTGTTCAATAAAAGCAGCACCTTTATTTCAAACAATCCCCTCTCTGTTTGAAACACAGGCCTTAATGGCTTCCTCTGGTGCTACCAGTGTGAGTATGAGATAATGAGGACATGATCAACATGTGCACCCCTTAAAACCTAAAACACACAATCACTTATTCCATATAACAAACAGGCCAATACAAAGAAATTGATTGTGATTCATATATATAAAAAATCGTATCATTTGTATTTATTCTGATATACTAGTCGTAAATGCTCTATTACAGGGGTCTCCAACCTTTTTGTGAACAAGGGCTACCAAAATGGATAAAACAATCTGGAGTGCTACTTTTTGGTATAGTCTACTTAAAACTTTTTAACTTTTTTTTAGTTTTAGTATTGTTTAAAATGTTAACATACGTTAACAAGCTAATATTAAAAATTAATAAATAAACATTACATTTGAGACTATTAATAGAATGTGCTTTGGCGGGCACCATGTTGGAGACCCCTGCTCTAGTATGTAAGACTAAATTGTACTGTAATAATAAATACACTTTGGTAATGTATTCTGTAGTATTACTGTAGTGATTTGATAAACTAATAAAAATAAGGCCTACTACAGTATTTACTTATAGAATAGACTGTAGGCCTACTTTAATATGTATTATTATTATTTATTAAGTATCTAGGACTTTACTATAGTTTACAGTAAACACTAATGCCCTATAGCCTGTGTCTAAAAGGCATAGTTTATCCAAAAATGAAAATATTGTCATCATTTACTAACCTGTATACATTTCTTTGTTCTGATGAACACAAAGGAAGATATTTTGAGAAATGTTTGTAACCAAACCGTTTGTGGACCCCATTTACTTCAATAGCATTTTTATTCCTATACAGACTGTGGAAGTGAATGGATTTGTGGTTACAAACATTTCTCAAAATATCTTCCTTTGTGTTCATCAGAACAAAGAAATGTATACGGGTTTGTAACAAAATACGAGTGAGAAAATAATGACAGATTTTTTTATTTTTGGGTGAACTATCCCTTAAATGTCGGAATGCTATTCTGAATGATGAGAATTTGCTGAATGATGAGAATTTAAAGTTTGATCAGATGGGTCGCCGTTAGCTGTTGTAAAATATATTTTTATAATAATTATTAACGCGTCAGGTTAACTGGCAAACGTAAACAAACTACAAAAATGTAACTTGTAAATGTTTTATTAATTAGCCTATTCAAGGCCTACTCGAGGGCGCAAAAACTAGACGCAAAGGATTAAACAGTATTTTGAAAAGACATTGTAGTAATTGTTTCCAGATTTGTATCTGTTTGCCGTCACCAGTTTATTCCACTAACATTCAAAAATCCATAAATCATATAGCCTAAATCAAATTCATAAATCATTTTCTCACAAAAGATCCCAGAAATGTGACTCGATTCATCTTTAATGGTCAAATGAACTGACACGTTAGCTAGCCTTTTAATGTTTAGCAACTTACTGAATGTTCGTGCCAAACATCCTCAGCGGCGCATCACCTGCGCGATTCCGACCAAAAAGAAGTCCAAAATCCCTGCCAGCTCAATTAAAAAACAAACCCTCTTATTTTTTTATTATTAAACAATATTAATGTTTAAAGAGAGAGAAGACATCATCTCTCAGCAGCGTGCCAGCAGTCGGGTGGAAATGAGCGAGCTGGAAAGCGCCAGAGAATCATGCGTGTTAGTTTGTCGCCGTCAGTAAAATCAATTAAAATGAAGAAAAACACACCCAAACACCTTCAAATCGATGCAGACAAATTCCAGTGTGGCCAAAGAAAATTAGTTGATCTTCCAAGCATGCATAATTGTGAATAATGTATACGAATTGAATAATTTCACTGCTTTAAAAAATGCGTGGCACTATTATTGGCATATAGGCCTGTCCCTGGCAAATGCCTCTTCCTGGCATAATATGTCCAAAATCCATATACAAGGAAGTCACGCAGCCAATAAAATAAACTGATAATTCTGTGTTAGCCTAATATATTCATAGGTTGCGACGGGAGAAATAATTCTGCCCTTAATGTTTTTACGTTTTATTCATTACTTCAGCTGACGGCACATCAAACTTCACCTCATCTGGTTTATCAAGCCTTGTTGGTTAAAAAAAGAGATATATATAAGCAATTATTTTATATATTTGAGTTGTATGATTAATATTTAATTTATGGACCAGTTTACACTAAATCAGCAATTAGGCTAAAAGTTGGCAACGGTGCATTTATTCTATAATAAACAAAAGTATAATCATTAGCCTACTTTAACTGTGCTGGAGCAACAATAAAGATAAAAAACAAACATAAAAACATCATTAACACTGAAAGACATAAACACTCAGATCCTGTTTCAATAATCCACAAAAAAATAAAACGAGTCAGACTGGCAATTTAATCAAACCGGTGAAAGTTTCATGGTGAATTAAATATTGATGAATATTCCTGATTTTCTGTTAAACCACTTTTTATTCGGTTGATGAATATAATGATGTTGAATCCAGACTTCAGGCGCATATTTCAGGTTATTAAGAGGAAAGGATTGAAATGATATTGGACAGACTACAGGATAAGAGACGAATTCGATTACAATTCGATGCGTTTTGATCAACGACATAATAATCTAATTTAACAGAAACAAATCAAAACGAAATTTAAGAAAACCATAGTGTAATGACATAATAATCACAAATAATCACAAATGTTAAATATTGCGGCTGTCAAAGACATAAAGACGTCTGTTAAATATTTTTTCGTTTTTTCAGAGGAAGCAGAAATACACAGGTCATATTAATTTACATAAAAAGCCTTTTACCATAAATTATTAAAGAAACAAATATTTCTTTGTTTTATAATTTATAAATGAAGGTTTTGTTTGTTCATATAGAGACAACACCGCTACTAAAAAATTGCGGAATAATAAAAAATGCGTGTTGATCGATTATTATTATTATTATTATTTAATTAAGCATGCATTTTAAAATTCCTAATTTTACGTTTTTTATAATAAAAACATTTTTTCTAACATCATAATCCAAGCCTGTTTCTGATCTAGAAAATCCTGAGGTAAAACAAAAAAGTAATGGATGGTTTTAATATAAGCAAATAAAAGTTTTAAAGCACAAATTTAATAAAGATATATTTGTGATCCACATTTATACAGCAGGTGCCATTAGTGACATTTCAAGTTACCCACTCTCCTTTTCTGACCTGCCAGAGTGACCCGTGGTGACCCTGAAACACCATAATAAAGACAAACATAATGCCTGATTCTGCCCACTCATGTAAAGCATGATAAAGACATGAACGAAAGAGCTAATGGGGTTTTAGATAAGGGCAGACATGCCTCAAATCAGAGAGTAGAAGGCTGTGTATTAAAAGTGATAAATACCAACATGACAGAGTTTGAGGGAGGTGGAGATCGTAGAAAATCATGTGCTAACCTATGTGATGGTGAGGACGCCAGTCCAGACATGCCAGCGTGCCAGCATGGACCAAACCACAGCCGTAAAGAGGCTGACAGACACACTCACATCTGTGTCACACCACTACACACACAGTGTTAAGAACAGGTGTGTTGGCACAGGTAAGGTGCAGCATGCCCGTCTGCCCCTCCTCTCACTGGCATTGTGCTGTGGGTCTGTTTTGATTTTTGAAAGACAGTCTCAGATGAGTCAGGCGCAGTAAAAACTGCATTGTGCTGACACACTCTTGCAGAGTGACATCACTTGTTTTATACACCTGTGGCTTTATATACATTTTTATAAGTATAAAGTGGACAAGTTGTCATTGTATCTCATAATAATAGGCTTTTGACAACATTATGCAAATGTTTGTTGTGCTTGTGATATTATTCATAATTATTATTTATAAATAAGAAACTTTTTTCTATGATTGTTGTTGAAAGTCAGAAAAAAAAGTGTGACAACTAGCCCCATTCTCCCCTTTGTATCCCAAACATCATTTATCAAGTGCTTTTTTTACGCAGATCCATTCATGCAACTCTTTTCACTCTCCCTGTTAAACTTTATTGCCACCTGCTTTCGCTCGTCTTGTGATGAATGCAAATTTCCTTTTTAAATCAGCTTCTCTTAAACACTAGCTTATCACCATAAACTTCGCCAGGGAGGACGACTTCGCCGTGCCTGTACAGACCGTGGCTTGCTTGTGATGCGTGACGAAAACTGTAGCTGTGTTTGGTGGTGTTTGCAATTACCCCAGTTTACAAACCGGCACATTACTACGTGTGAAAAACCTGCAAGCAATTTGTGGCAGTGGGGAGAGGAATGACACATGCATCCCAGAGGGCCTTGAGGGACGTGGTCTCCGGAGCGCTGGAGAAACCAGCGAATTTTTTGGAAAAAAACATGCAAAATACTCTCATATGTTAACATATTTTCCAAGAATTGTAAAAACTTTCTAAGCTTTACATTGAATTAAACATTGCTAAAGGCAAAACCGACTATGTTAGAAAGGAAGTGCAAAAAAAGATCACAGCAGATTAAATCTACATAACGTTTCAACGTATAGCGGCAAACCGTTTCATCAAACATGCCTCAAATTTAGCAGCCCTGACTGCAGTCGGTTGATAACATCTCTTATGCCTTGACATCAAACTACAGTATGATCTCATACATACCCATGATTTCTTTTCCCCTCGCTGGCAAAAGGAGGCACATAACTGCACTGTATGAATGCAACGTAAACAGCGATGGCTTAGATAAAACTCATTATAACATCATTTCCCGAGTAGGTGTTGCAGGAAAGGATGTAGTTTATCAAAAACAAACAAACAACAGCTACAGTATCAGTAAGTGCACTGTTAGACTTTTTATTGTAAATATGCGGTAACTCACTGGCAACGTGTTGCTGTAACTGCCCCATTACAGTACCATAGCTGTACATGTTTTTACAGTATGATGCCTTTACTGCAGTTCCATTTTACAGTATAATACCCTTACTGTAACCTAGTTTTAAAAAAACATTGCCTTGAAGGGGAATTGAACCCAGTTCACCCGTGTCATAGGTCCATAACACTACCACGGTTCCACAGAGTCACTTGAAAGTTACTCGCTACACTCCCTAAGTAGCATCTTCTGTCACTCTCCCGACACTCCGAGGAGCGAAATCTTGGCGTCACTAGTGTTTTGAAGTCTTGAGGTCAAATTCAAATCTGACGGTCAAGCATTTATCCATAATCCCTTTCTTGTTTCTATCTACAATTCTCAATAAATTATTTACACTGCTGAAAAACAATTCACATTTTGAAATTTGCTTCACTGCCATTGTCTGCTAAAAGCATAACAAATAAAATTGATTTCATTTTTCATAGATATATTTTATTTTTCCATTTCCATTATGCTTTTATAACACTATTTTATTCAACTACAGTAGCACTACTGCTGTTGTTTTACAGCAGTCTACCGCAAATTTAAAACATACAGTAAATCACTGTAAATTAAATGTTAATACCCATAATGCAATGCATATTACAGTAATGAACTGGAAAAGAAAATTATGGGATTTTACTGCACTGTAAAAAAATTCCGTAGAAATTACAGTGTTATTGCAGCTGGGTTGCCGGTAACTTACCGTAGATTTAAATTTATGTTATTTACTGGCAACATTTTGTTCAAAGTTAAATGAACTTTAAAGAGTTACAAGTCTTTGTCTTTACAGAGTAAAACTAAAAAGACAGCATCAAGCAAAACATTCTGGGAAACAAAATCTGAAGCAAAAAAACAGAAAAAGGTTGATGATGATTTCTGGTTCCCAGAATGCTTTGCATGAGGCTGTTATTGTATAGTTTTATTCTGTAAAGATAAAGACTTGTTAATATTTAAAATTTATTTAACTTTGAACAAACTTTTGCCAGTAAATAACATAAATTTAAATCTACACTGTAAAAAAACTTCCGTAGAAATTGCAGCTGGTTGCCGGTAACTTACCGTAGACTTAAACTTACGTTTTTTACTGGCAACATTTTGTTCAAAGTTAAATGAACATTAAACATTTACAAGTCTTTGTCTTTACAGGGTAAAACTAAAAAGACAGCATCAAGCAAAACATTCTGGGAAACAAAATCTGAAGCAAAAAAAACAGAAAAAAGTTGATGATGATTTCTGGTTCCCAGAATGCTTTGCATGAGGCTGTTATTGTATAGTTTTATTCTGTAAAGATAAAGACTTCTTAATATTCAAAATTTATTTAACTTTGAACAAACTTTTTCCAGTAAATAACATAAATTTAAATCTACGGTAAATTACCGGCAACCCAGCTGCAATTTCTACGGAATTCTTTTACAGTGTGGGCATTTTGTGGTAAGTAACTGTAGAAATTACAGTTAAGTCTAACAGTGTGGCTAGAAATAAAGTTTAATATTGAACTATTTATCAATTATTAAAAATGAAACAAGAGTTCAGTTTATAACCATACAGCTTAATGCAACAATGAATGTAGCTGTAATATTGTTTGTTGTTATAATATGATTTAATTGAAAAAAAGTCTTTGCCTGATAAAGTTAATCCAAAAATGACAAATGTGTCATCATTTACTCACCTTTATGTTGTTTCAGTATTTGTTTCTTGATAAATGACAGTATGTTGACGGTAAGAAAAAACAAGAAAAAACAAATACTATGGATGCCAATGGGTACCGTTAACTGTGTGCTTACCATCATTTATCAAAATATCTTCTTTTGTGTTCAACAGAATAAAGAAACTCATACAGGGTGAGTAAATGATGACAGGATTTTCATTTTTGAGTGAAGTCTAACCTCTTATTTTTGTGTTAAACCCAAATCTACTGACAATTATAGGAACACCTGGAAAAACTTGAAATGCTGTCGTATGCAAAACGGCTTCATTTCTCCTAGTCTGGTTGTTTGGAAGTAATTATCTTAAAATACAAGATAGTAAATTTTTTCTTTCTGTCCTCTAGGCAAAATCTTCTGGTCTGCTAAGTGCATTGTTGCTGTAAGCATTATCACAAATCTTGAGGCAACTAAACTTGTGTCCGATTGCAACATACCACTGAGATATCTTCACGGCCCGATGCACCTGACTGCCACACACTGCTTTCACGTTCAAACTGAGGCTGTAGGAACAAAAAAACCTTTCAAAACATTATAGGTCCTGGATGTCTTTGCATTAGATTCATGTGACCGATAGGCTTTTACACAGTATGAGGTTTCACATAAATTATTTTAGCATGTAAGTGAAGTGAAGAGTGTGCAAATTTGACATCTGAATACCACAAAGAGAATACCACAAAGCCTGATACTCCCAAAATAGCAACATGCACCGCATGTAATCACGAACTATATCTGTAGCCCTAGGCACATCGTGCGGCCGCGGTGTTGCGGTGTTGATCGCCACTTTGAACGGTGGGTCTATGACATCATCCAGCAGCGCCGGCTCTGTGCCGTTTCGGCTCCGAACGAGTCAAAGCAACGTCGCTGGTCACTGCCTCGATTAAAGCCCGCTGATTGGTTGGCAGGATGCGCCACATGCAAATAGATAAGTCGCTGTGCCAAAACTGTGCCCATGCTACCCAGAACGATGGAGATTACCCAGAGACCCATTTTTAATAGCGTTAGCGTCACCTATATGGTTGAACAGCGATGAATTGATGGTGAGGTGTTTCTTTCGTTCACAGCTGATGAATAGAGGTGAAAACCTATAACATGATGTGGGATTTTAAGAAAGTAAAAGAGGAACAGATGCCCCCGCGAACGCACACGCGCACGCACGCAAATTCACACAGGCACTACAGTTGCCGAGTGTTGAACGCTTCGCAATCAAAGAAATAAAGGGGCAATCTAGCACACAAACAAGAGATTCCCCATCGTCGCTGCCAACAAACCAGGCCCTCCTCTCACAGAACAAGGGATGCACTATTGACTAAACCCCCCTCACCCCACCACTATTTTTCTCTCTTCAGTCGCCCCTCTGCCAGTCTGCGAGGCGTGATGCCAACCCTTTCCACTGCCGGGCACTCTGCCCTGCCCTTTATGCAAATGCATCACTGCCATCACAACCCCTACTGTCTGCTCTTTGCCATATCTTTAACTATCTTTCTCTCTCCCTGGCACTTTAGGCAGTCGTATGTTGTCTCTGTTTAACACCTTTTGTAACCACGCCCCAATGCCACGCCGCCGTCTCTCACCCTGGTGCTCATTCTGTCTCAGTTAAGGTGCTTGTGAACAGCCAGATGAAGTTATTATTGCTATATAACTACATAAAATCATCCTACATAATGTAAAGAGCATTCTGTAAAAATATAACTATATATAATTTGATAACTTTAAAGTATTGAGGTCGTGCAAATACCACGCAGGGGTGGTGATCGAGACAAATTGTTACTATAGAGAGAAGCAAATTGGATTCATTATTTGGGTACAATTATTCCGTTTGGGATGAATAAAGAATTGGATCGCCATTGCACGCTGAAGAAGGGGGTTTAGCCCGAAACGTTCATTGTTTGGGATTAAAATACTATTTTGCAAGTGAACTGTGAGTGCTGTCCTTTCTTACACTATTGGATAACTTTAAAGGGACATATCACTTTTTTTTAAATATGTTAATTTTCCAGCTCCCCTAGAGTTAAACATTTGATTTTTATCGTTTTGGAATCCATTCAGACGATATCCATGTTTGGCGGTACCACTTTTAGCATAGCTTAGCATAATCCATTGAATCTGATTAGACCATTAGCATCACACCTGAAAATAGTCCCCTTGGTAACTTTCAATAGCAGGGGACTATTTTCGGACACTGCGTAATATCATTGAGCCTCCTGCAGCCATGTTACATCAGCAAAGTCCTTGATTACTACGCCAGAATGAGAGTATAGTTCCTAGCCATATCTGCCTAAAAAATCACAACTTTTAATTTTCAGACGGTCTTAGTACACGATGCAACTACAGAAGAGTCAAGTTTTAAATATGAAAAATATCAAAAGCTTTTTGGTTATTTTTCTAGCACGATGCTAATGGTCTAATCAGATTCAATGGATTATGCTAAGCTATGCTTAACGTGGAAGCGCCAGACTCGAAGATCGGCTGAATGGATTCCAAAACGGTAAAAATCAAATGTTTAACTCTAGGGGAGCTGGAAAATGAGCATATTTTTAAAAAGAGTTGAGTGTCCCTTTAATATTGACTGAGTAAGGTCATGTCGAGGTCAAGGTCAATTGAAATTAATGTGAAATCAAACTTTAATGCTAAAGTTAAGATTGAGATGAGACTTGGATTTCACAAACACGCTCACATTTCATTACAAGAGAAACTAAATAAACTACACTCTTACGCTGGGTTGTTTTAACCCATTGTTGGGCCAAATATAAACACTTTCTGGATTAATTTAACCCAACAGCTGAGTTTAACCCTTTTTGACCCAATGCTAGGTTGAAATAATCCAGCATTTTTAGTGTACATAAGAAATAACAGAAGATGAACATTTAAAAGTGTTCACTAGCTGACTATTCCCTGTACGGGAAAGTCAACATAGTGCACTATACGTGGAAGAAATAAAAGAAAATGAGATAGATATCTTCAGGAAAAATTTACCATGTTTTTATAGTAAAAGTATAGTAATGCTTTTTTGCATACCAATTACCATTTGTAAAAACGTGGTTTAACTACAGTATAGTAACCATGATTTATTGGTGTCATCCATGGTAAAATCATGGTTAATTTGCATAAGGGTAACTCTCTGATGTGAGATGTACTGTAGCACAAATATACATGCTTTTTCTTACATGGACTTTAGAAAATAAATGAAAATAGCAGCTTCACCTTTTTATATTACATTGATAAAATACTGCTCTGAATTTAATTAAGCTCAATAAAGCTTCTTTATACATTGTTTTTAAATACTTTGAAGTGAATTGTAAGTACAGAAAAAAATAGTACATTTCATAATTACGGAGGGTTAACCAGTGTTGGGGGTAACACATTACAAGTAAAGCGCATTACGTAATAATATAACTTTTCTGAAGTAACGAGTAAAGTAACGCATTACTTTATAAATGTACACATTAATATTTGAGTTATTTTTTTAAAAAAGTAATGCAAGTTACTTTTCAGTTTCAATTTGAAAGAATAAAATTAAACTGAACTGAATTAAACTGAACATATTAACGCAGAATTGTTTGAGTCAGAAACTGAGATATCAGGCCAGAGAGCTTGACATTTTTGCGATCATAAAAAACACCTGCAAGGCCTGAAACAGATCAAGCCTTAGCCAAGTAAGGAAAGGTAACGCATATGTAACTTAAAAGTAACGTAAGCATTGCTTTCCATGCAAAGTAACTAAGTAACGCAATTAAGTAGCTTAATACTGTAATGCATTACAGTATTACAGGCTTAACTATATAGAAATGTTAAAACTTTAAAAGGAAAAACTTTATAATTGTCAGATAGATTAACCAACACTACAATGCATTAAATGGGTTTGTACTCCAAAAGTGTAAAATACAGCCTGTACCTCTGAATTAAGAAGTGGGTAAGAAAAGAAAGACACAGATGGAGGAAGAAAATCCTAAATAGGGCTAATGGATGTTTCCTGAATAGTGACTCTTGTACAGGCAAAGCAGATCTGTGCCAACACACACAACAACCAGAGACACACTTTTATTAATATTACTGTTAAAAGACATTAAAGACTGTATAAACATATCTGCTCTAATATTAATAAACATACCAGCATAACCTGAGGACACAAATCTTTCAAATTATACATGTAAATTACTTAATTACAAAGAACTGTACTGTAGTAAATCAGTCCTTTGTCTTTATTTTATATACAGTTTGTATATTATATTATATATATACTAGTAGTACTAAATGAAATAGCGTTCACACTCTATAAGGGTCTGACACTAAAGCACTTTCTTATCTAAGGTGAAAGTACAAACATTGAACTCAGACCGGAGTGAAAAGTTAAACACCCTCTTCCTATCTGTAAATATGACTGCCCACATCCCTTTCCTCATTTCCTGCTAAAACTTCCTCCTGCTGAATGAATAAAGATACAGTAAGTTCACCTCTCCAGGAAACCAGCGAGCTGACGACAGACAGCAGTGGGAGGTAAACATAGCAAAGAAACGGCCAAACGTGACGACCTGCATCGCTAACACCACGCATTCAATCGACGGAAGGTCGACTGAAACCGAATAAGCAAACCCAGACCGCAATTTAATGTCGAATTACACTGTATTAAAGAAAAGCTCTGTGATTATTTACTCATCCTTGTTTCATTGGAATACGCTGATATTTCTTTGTAAGGAATTTGTTCTTATAGACCTCACACAAAACTCATGAAGCCATACAAATATAGATTTATAAAGCGAAATGGATCCAAGTTTTCATCTAGATTAAAATGAAATTAACAGATGCACCGGTTCACATCGAGAAGTATAAACCGGCCGAATGGAAGATGTTGCAAAACTATACATGCTTTGCTCTTATGCTCTTCAGCAAATAAATATAAATACATTTATTTATTTATACTACTTATAATGACAAATGTTTTTTTTTTTGGATGTGTTTCTGAACAAAATAATAATCATCAGATGCCATTGCTAACTTTAAAACCATAACCTCAATCCCAAATAGATCAATTTAAATACGCTTTAATCGTTTTAATCTGAATAATCTGCAAATTCTGCATAAAAGTGCACGTTACCGAGCAAAGAAAGCTAAATTAATAAAGCCGTGGATCAAACTACGGGATTTGCTCTCTCTCTCTCTCTCTCAAGGGGCGTAATTGGGTTACGGGACACAACCACACCATTGTTTTTACAGGGGATGGATTGTACCAGCAACATGCCTTTCTCACAACAAAGTATTTTAAAAGGGGGAAGGCTTCTCTTTTGTTTTGTTACTGTTGCTACGCCTCATTCTTTACTATACAGTCAGACAAAGGTATAAAAGCTGTCACTGGGTGCTCTTTAAAAAGGTCCTAATACTGTATGTACCATTTAGGTACAGATAAAGGTCCCATGTACCATTTAGGTATACCAAAATGGGCCCTTTAGATCAGTGTTTATTGTGACCCACTTAAATAGGTATTTCTATCCCAGGAACCACCAACATGTTTTTAAATGGAAATATAAGAAAAATACACATTTATTTTCCTAGTCATTGTATTAATTAAATAAAAGTTTATAATAATTTATAATATTTCAAATCAAAAGAATCGCCCACTAAATGTTTCCTAAACTTCGCTAACCCATGCACTAGCTATGATATATTTGTGCATGGTCCTGTCCGATGCAAAATGCATTATGCATGTGTCAAACACAAAAAAAGACAATAATGAGAACAACATAACCAAAACCAAATGAAGTTGCTTAAAACTCAAATGACGTGAGCCAAAAAGGTTAAAGGTCTGTTTGGATAAGTTCATATTAGACATCAGAATATAAAAATTTATGTAAATAAACTGCCATTATGCATACAATTGTTCCTTTTCAAAGTTAGGCAAGGTTATTAAAGGGAGGGGTAAATGATTGCCATATCTTTTGTTGTTGTCATTAAGCTATGGTATTTTGGCACAGATTCATCTGTCACTTTGAAAGTCGGTCAAACTAGGTGGATGCCAACGTGACATGCCCTCATTCTTGGAAACTGAGAACGAAATGAAAAAAACCCGACCCAGACGTAATTAAATAACAGTTGACTTGCAGCGAGAAAAAACATGGTTTGTGCCAACCGCAATGTGCATCGCAAAGAATATTACCAGCAGTCATATTTTATGCATATGTATTATTTGTATATGAAATATACACACAATAAAGGTGCCATAGACGAAACATTATTTTTGGCTAAATTATTTCATAACATTCAAAGAACCTTTGATAAAGGTATGAAAGAAATGGTTCTTTGATTAAATGGTTATTTTTAAGACATAGTATGAAAAGGTTAAGAACAAAACATGTAGATGCAACAGGCTGTGATTCATTAGAGAGAAAGCAAAACCGATCTGTTTAACTATAAAAAAAATTTGATCAGATTAGGTCTCGTTCCTGGGTTGCACATACGAAATGTCGACAAACTGCTGTAGATGCTAGATTCTTTATACGGGACTTTCGATTAAAAAACCAGCTCGATTTTCATGCACGGACGTAGCTGCACTTGATCTCCCGCTTGTGGTTTCCAACTGGCGCTGTGGAAGACGGCTGTGTACATTTTCTGCTTTCACATATGGCTCCTATTCCACATGTATTTATCCGAACTACGTCAGGCTCTCTGCAGCTGGGTGGAGAAGGAGAGCGAGAAAGAAACAAATACTGAGAAAGCGCTAAAGTGACAATGAAATCAATTATTGGTAGGGCATTTTTGGATACTATAGGGTGCTCTGAACGCATGTTGCTTAGCTAATAGATGGGTGGTCGCTTGGCTAAATAGCATCGCAAGGTTATAGAGCGTCTCACCTTAACAAGCACGATTTGAGGTGTCATTTATGTTCGTAGCGCAAGCGGTGCATGACGGGTTACGTGCCAAACGTTAATGCTCAGGATTCGGGGCAGGAAAAATTCACCCAGCTCAAATAACAGTCCGTCTAGGTTAAACAAGGATACGATAACCTTGGAAATCTTAAGATGTCTTTTGTTTTGCAGCTCTCGATTCATTTTATATGTTGTCTTGGGGTTAATTCAACCGCACGCTTGGCCGCGGAACTCGAGCGAAACGCTCCAAATGACTTTCTGGCTCGCGTTGGACTCCTGGAGCCGCGGCCAGTGCAGTTCTAACTTTAGTATGGAAATAAAAAAATGACATATGAAAGCAAACACGAGTTAACATAAGGAAGGCGATATGCAACTTTTCTTGGCCCGCTCATCTTTTCTTTGTTTGTGTAAGTCACGGCACATGGTGAATGTCATCCTGCATTAGGCCGCTCTGAGATTTGTGTTTCGGGTTTCTTGTATTTGTCTTGAAACCACCCAGAGTCTGCGGGTAAACCGTTGCTGTCGTTTCTCTCGAAAAATAAAGTTTTGGGACCAAAAAGGGGGAAACTGTGTTAGGCGGCGGTCCGAAAGGACATACGCATGAGAAAGACATTGTTCTTTAAGAGACGAAATCAAAACAGCTGGACATCTGGTTATCTTTGAGGAGAACTGTCGGATAGGGAACAAAGCGTTTTAACTGGGCCGGTTTGAAGCGCAGAGCCATGATTAGTCTAACACACACTCCGCAGGGAGCTACAAATGCGATATCATGAGCTCACTCTGACTTCAGTCCATATCCTATTCCAGATCAAATGTAGAAGGACATTAAGTGAATCTGTCCCAAAGCCCGTCATAAACAAATGGGCACAAGGCTATAAAATCCTTTTGTACTTTTGCGTGAATTACTGATAAGGCCCGAAACACAGTGAAGAGCGCAAAAGCCCATGCTACTCACCTGTAAGACCAATTATAGGTCTCTTTAAAACCCTAACTCTTTCTCCTGGACACCAATAAAATTAAATGAGGAGCAAATGGAAACTTTTGCTAAATTATTCTAAAGTGAAAAAGACAGAAAAATCTGTTTCCATTAGAGGTTCAGAAGACCCCTGAAGATCCACAAGTGTAGGATTTTAATGATAACAAACATGACATTTGCCCAAAAACAGACCCTATCTTTGCCAAACCAACTACTATAATTGTATCGTTACATACTATATTTCAACAATTGCCTTATTTGTATCCATTTCTATTCCATCCAAGCAACTTTGGGAGAAATGTCTAAGACAAACTTAATACACAAGAGAAAACTCCTGAGCTATAAAAGAGCAACGTTTAAGCAATAAAAGCTTAATTTTAAAGTGTTTTCTTTAAATTTCCAGACATTCATCTGGGAAACATAAATAATACTGGCTGATAAACCGAACGAGTTTTGAATTACACACAGGAGCATTCGGTGGGAACCATCTCAAAAGTATGTATGGGGAGCACGCTATAAATCATATCAGTTCGGCTCATTAATTTTAAATATTAAGTTTGCTTTCCACTAAGGCTGCACGATATTGAAGAAAAATGTGACAAGTTTCAACTTGCTGAATAATGCGCTATACAATATGCAGTACGAATGCGCTTTAAGTTTGTTGAATCGATTTTCAATCAAACTAGAAATTGTAGAAACACACACAACCAAACTTCTTACCAGTCTCTATACTTTGTGCCGGCTTTAAATTTTGACTATGCATAACTTTTTGAAGTATTTCAATCATTTAGTTATTGTGATATATGTGCATAATATTGCAGGCCTACTTTAAACATGACATTTGCCCCCCCAAAAACCCTATTAATTGTCAATCAAACTAGAGATTGTAGAAACAAACACAAAACCAAACTTCTTACCAGTCTCTTTACTTTGTGTTGACTTTAAATTTTGACTATGCATAACTTTTTGAAGTATTTCAATCATTCGGTTATTGTGATATATGTGCATAATATTGACCCATATTGCAGCCCTACTTTAAACATGACATTTGCCCAAAAACAGACCCTATCAATTTTCAATCAAACTAGAAATTGTAGAAACACACACAACCAAACTTCTTACCAGTCTCTCTGCTTTGTGTCGACTTTAAATTTTGACTATGCATAACTTTTTGAAGTATTTCAATCATTCGGTTATTGTGATATATGTGCATAATATTGCAGCCCTACTTTAAACATGACATTTGCCCCAAAACAGACCCTATCAATTTTCAATCAAACTAGAAATTGTAGAAACAAACACAAAACCAAACTTCTTACCAGTCTCTCTACTTTGTGTCGACTTTAAATTTTGACTATGCATAACTTTTTTTAAGTATTTCAATCATTCAGTTACTGTGATATATGTGCATAATATTGCAGCCCTACTTTAAACATGACATTTGCCCCCCAAAAACCCTATCAACTGTCAATCAAACTAGAAATTGTAGAAACAAACACAAAACCAAACTTCTTACAAGTCTCTCTACTTTGTGTCGACTTTAAATTTTGACTATGCATAACTTTTTTAAGTATTTCAATCATTCAGTTATTGTGATATATGTGCATAATATTGCAGCCCTACTTTAAACATGACATTTGCCCCCTCAAAAACCCTATCAACTGTCAATCAAACTAGAAATTGTAGAAACAAACACAAAACCAAACTTCTTACCAGTCTCTTTACTTTGTGTCGACTTTAAATTTTGACTATGCATAACTTTTTTAAGTATTTCAATCATTCAGTTATTGTGATATATGTGCATAATATTTCCACTTAATCTCATTTAAAAAGCTGTATGCGAAAAACAATTGAAAACATTAACATGTGTTTTTTCCAGGAGAGATTTCCAAAGCTTGCTACACATCAATATTTTGGACTTTCTTTCTCTTGAGCTTCACTTAATGCAAAAACCAAGGCTGTTAATCGCTTCATGGTTTCCCAAGAAACATCCCATGTTACCTTTAACCACAAGAAAGGAAAAGTTAAAACAAAAAGCTTGACTTGCATGTGAGGCCGCATGGATTTTTCATCTGAACATCTATCTGTAAAGCTTCGGCAAGATGATTAACTGTCTGGTAAAACCGCACAATGTCATAGTGGCACAGGGCGGCAACTTTCACTGTAGTTATTCTACACCACACAAGGCCTGTTAGAAAAAGCTTGTGGCCTGCAACCACAGCCAGCAGACGCTCACAGGAATCCTGTCCACACACACACCCTCCCCTCGCTGGATCTCTGTTTGCTCACAGCTGCCGAGCCTCCTCAGAGTTCATGTGAGGTAAAGATATGCTATATTATGCAACCGTGTATAGATTTTCCACCGCTGGACGTTGGCCAACTTCCTGCTCGCTTAGAGACGGGCGACGAAAGCTGTCGAGTTTTGTTCCCGCCAGTGATGATTCCTTACAGGTCCGCTCTGCTAAACAGCACGGACCGCCACGGCACGCGGCCGTGAGTAATGCTCCACGTATGTTTGTTTACGATCAGCTGTTGTTAACAATGCTGCTTTGTGGAAAAATGCGTACACAGATCGTTCCCTTCGCTGTACTGTTTTGGCCTAGTGGGTTTGGTGAAGAAAAGACACAGCTTTCCTCCAGCAACTCCACACCCACAAACCTCCAAGACAGGAAAACTCTCTGCAGAGTTAACTCACAAAACGTCTGTTGCTCTCACACGCTGGATAAATAGCTCAGGGTGAAAAACAGATTTGTCTTTAAGTTAATGATTTTTAACACTCGGTAATCTTATCTGAGATGATCAAGTGCTGATTTCACAAAGTTTTATTGCACTGAGGCTGCTCTTGGCAGACATGATTGGGTTTACACTTCATCATTCATTTAAAGCTGCAATCCATAACATATTTGTTTAAAAATAAACAAAAATCGTTATTAAACGAGTACATAATTTTTGTACCTTACCACAAATCACAATGGTGCGTTTGTAATAACGATTCATAATTTGAGCTGACAGGTCGGATTTCTCAGGAAATGCCATGTTAACACATATACTGCAATTTTATGCTTCAAACAGAGATGGCGACAGAGAGGCAAAAGTATTGCAGCTTTAAAGGCGAGGTGCATGATTTTTGAAAAACACTTTGGAAAAGGGAGTCGGGCCGAGTACCGAAACACACTTGTAGCCAATCAGCAGTAAGGGGCGTGTCTACCAACCGACATCGTTGCCTGGGTTGCGTACGTGTGGGGTGGGTCTATCGAAAGAAGGTCCAGATTCTATTGGGGTAGGGGCGTGTGATTTCAAATGTCAACATTGACTTTCAGAGATCATGCACCCCGCCTTTAAGCACCAACTTTGTCTCATATGTTTCTCCTAAAAATAAAAGTAGAAACAGATGGAAATGAGTAAAGTATACTTCGATTTAGGGATGGGACAGAAAATTTCATATCATGATTATAGTGACCAAAGTTACAGTTATTAATATTATCATGGTTTTGTTCAAATTAGATGGAAATGTTCAAAAAGAACTGATACACACATTGAAAACATTTGATTTTTTACATGTACGCTAGCGTACTCGCACAGTCAAACACACTTGCATAGTATACTTCATTTGGCTAATACTTCATTTGGCTTATACACACATACCAGTGATGCACGGGTCAATGTATAAACAACCCCTGCACCTGACCGACGTTTTTAACTAACCCGCCCACTCAGACCGCCAAATATATATATATATATTTTTTTCGGTATTGTTCCCGCATTTTTTAAAAGTAGTAATTGTTTAAAATAGTAAATTGGCATCTTTATTTCAAACGACCCGACAGACTGCGACCCGAATATCATTAAAAATATTGTTGGATGACTCATAACCATGGGTGAGCGCATGCACCCGCTTATTTTGGATCAACTTGCGGATCACTGTCGCATAGACTCAACACATACACATTGCGACAAATCACAATATCTCCCCTGACCTACATACTAGATACTCCTTTATGTGCATGTGCAAAAAAGTATCCACAACTACAAATGCGTGTACTATTATGATGCCGCAATTTGTATGTTTTAAAAGCAACCCAGTCTCACGAAATTTCGTTATATAGTCACATAAATTTTTGATTCTTTTTTTCGTGATATCACGAATTTCCATGTTTTTCCGTGAACGTATAACGACTTTCTGTTTTCGTGTGATTATCACGTATTGTTTACTCAACTGTTTTGTCCTATTTTCTTACCATTGTCACTTTGGTTTAGGGTTAGATTTACATAAAATGACATACTTACCCAAACCCAGCTCTAACCCTAACGCCAGGCGACATATAAAAAAATAAATCAGAAAAAATAGTATAAACCAATGCACAAAGTCACATTCTAATGCAAACATCAAATCTAACCCTAAACTGAAGCGACAATGGTTTAAAAATAGAAAAAAGCAGTTGAGTAACCAATAAGTGATAATCACACGAAAAAGAAATTTGTTATACAATCACAAAAAAACATGGAAATTTGTGATAATATCACGAAAAAATAATAAAAAATGTACGTGACTATATCACAAGCCTCTGTGAGACTGTGTAGGTAAAAAGTGAAGTAAACCCAGGCCTTAATAGCACAGAGCTACAGAATTAACTTTATAATCCAGACTAGATTTATACATTTGCTAAAGAATATGTAAATCGGGGCCATGTGGTTGCCACAATAGGTGGTTGCCTAACTACCACCAAAACTTGGATTGGAAAAATGTATTTTAAACTTTGGAATATTGGAAATCCGAGCAAAGTTTGGAACCTCACAAAGAGATTACTTCTCTTATTTAGATCTTATTGGATCACTTGGAGAAATTGCTTAATAAAATCTTCTTTGAGAAACAACTGAGAAATGAAAGTGATATCATACTGCAGGCTCAAAAAAATCAGTCTGTTACTGGAACTCTCATAAAAAATAGCTGCTGGCAAATCAAATTTATAGACAATCTGAACCAAAAACTGTCGATTTTCTCCACAGCTGCTGTTGCATGGAAGTCTACTGTACATGTGCAACAGTGGGCTTGGCCAGGTTCAGAAGAAAGGTGCTAATGCGATGCACGTTGACAGTCAAGAGTTTTTGGAGGCCATATGGGTTAGGACGAGTCAGGTGAGGATCCGGCACACGTGGTGCCGTTAGGGTGCGACGTTCCTATTCACGCGTGCGTACTGCCAGCGCTGGCCGTGATCTGCAATCGCCACCAGATTGACACGGATGAGTAAAGAATGCACACCTGCGTCTCATGTGTTTAAGTGTGTGCAGGTGCGAGAGTGTACACGTGTGCATGTGTCCAAATGCATTATGCATGAGGGCAGAGACTTTTTAATGAGTGTTTTAATTGACTGTAAGTAAGAGCACGAACTAAATAGGATTAAAATAAATAAATGCTGTTAAAAGTAAAAGTGGCTTTCAATGTGACTCATCCAATCAAAAGTTAGATTCAGAAACACCTTGAGTGTTAAAATATGAAATCATTGTGTTAAGCTGAATGCAAAACTTTTAATTATAAAACAAAAATTTGGGTGGTACTGTCTCAGCCAATAGCAGATGAGGAACTATTCACATCACCTGTTTGATAACCAAAGTCAGTTTAATCACAGAAATGACACACTTGCCCTTTAAAATATAAACTATTTCTTCAGATTAATAGCAAAAATAACCATATTGCAAATTAAAAATTAATATGATATAAAACGACTCATGCTGTGATATAAGACTTCAATCGTACCGACCAACCCTGCTGACGGGGGGTGCACTGCAGCAGATCGTCTATATTGGGATCGGTAAGATCTGGGTCAAACGGTTTGACCTCCGGTTGAGTCTCATAACAAACATAGCGGCCTTAAACGTCTCAACCGTTTGATCCGTGCAACCAAAACAAAGCAAGTATCTTCACAGACAAGAGCTGGAACCAGTGGAGCGCAAAGCCAAAGCGGGAAGATTTGCCTAGCAACACCGCGTGCCCAACCCATGCCAACGCTGGCATAGCTATCCGCCGCAACCATCCCCACCCATAAATCTAACAAACTCCTCGCAGAGGACTCCTAAAAAAAAACATTGTCCTAGAGAGAATGAGAAAAGCCCAAAGGTTTATGGACGCGTTCGGCGAAGACGGTTTTAATTTTGTATGTCTAACGATGCACGATGTACGATTTCGTGTGCCTGTTAGTCCATCTGCCAACCCTGCCAAATAGTTACTATGGGAACTGTTTTGCCCTGTTATAAGTACGGGGGCCTTCGCTAGTATTTTCATAAAGATGGTTGTGATCAGCTCCAATCGTACGTAACGTGCGCTTTGCGGCTTACGTGTATGTGAGCTAAATTATGTAATTTGGGTACGTGTGCCTTTCGTCGCCATAGCAACAGCACAACATATCAGCAACCACAGAGCCGCAGCGGAGCTACGGGCAGCGCCAGGACGCTGCCAGGGTTTAATCCATGCCAGGAGTGACATGAACGAGAGGAAAGAGGTGGAGGCAGCCGTCTACACACACACACACTGGATATCCTCCTATTCTTTTTGATGGAGACTCCCATGGCAATGGCAGTAGGAATCCATTCTCCACGCATGCTGAGACAGCTGTGCAGATAGTGGACGAGAGCTGATTGGTTTGGGCCTTTCTGCATGAAGCTTAAGATAAAAACTACATGGTAGTTTATTCTAGGCGGTGTTCATCCGTGCCAGCGCTCCCTGATTCACAGCGGCTTTGTCTCCACAATCACCTCATATACTGGACGTCAAAATAAAACGGCTCTCTGTGGCATTTATTACATCCATTATGGGCTGAGAATTTACTCCTGTGCTTGTCGCTCTATAAACCTTGACGTGTTCGCTTGAAGGGTCTTATAAAAACACTTAAGGGCTTCTGAAAACACGAAACAGAGTTAAGAAGTCAACGAAATTTTGAAATAAAAATGTTAAAAATTCCAGTTAATCTCATTTTTTAGAATAAAAAGATGTTTGGTGAAATTATTTATTTTAATTTTCAGATCTCAAAACATAATTTCAAGTATAAAAAATATTAATTCACGCCTTATTTCTAAAAAAAAAGACGTAGTTATATTTTAAAGTTAGAATTAAAGCTGAAATTAAATGCATTGAATGTCTGATGTCAGAAACCTGGTTACATTTACAAATAATGCCAAATTTAGATTTTTTTTGAAGTTGTTATATAAAAACAAATCAATTATAATCATAAAAGCACCATAAAAGTAATTTTATACTTTAGTAATAAAAAAATATTGTGGTATACTTTAGTATTTACTATAGTAAACTGTGGGAAATTCTTTCACTTAAAAAATGCTGGGTTTAAAAAGGGACAAACACAGCAGTTGGGTTAAACTATCCATGAACATTTTTATATTTGACACAACAATGGGTTAAAAAACAACAGTTTGAGTTGAAACAACCCAGCAAGGGTTAAACTACAACCCATCGTCCCTTTTTGACCCAATGTTGGATTGAAAATAACCCAGCATTTTTTTTTTTTTTTTTTTGAGGTACCATAACCGTTTTTTGAATTTTTACCATAGTAAACATTACAGTA
Source organism: Misgurnus anguillicaudatus (assembly GCF_027580225.2). Lineage (NCBI taxonomy): Eukaryota > Metazoa > Chordata > Actinopteri > Cypriniformes > Cobitidae > Misgurnus > Misgurnus anguillicaudatus. The sequence goes on from NW_027395279.1 coordinate 8,468,166, forward strand.
TATTACAGTATTTACTACAGCTTATCAATACACTAATACTACATAATACTGTAGTGTACCTTAAAAAGTGTACTTGTTTCTATAGTATACACTCAAAAAGCTGGGTTATTTTCAACCTAGCGTGGGGTTAAAAAGGGATGAACCCAGACCTGTTGGGTTAAACCTGTTAGGTTAATTAATGCAGAAAATAAAACTGTTATTTGACCCAACAATGGGTTAAAACAACCCAGCATTGTCTAATTTATAACCAAACAGGTTGGGTTTATCCCCGTTTTGACCCAACGCTGGCTTGAAAATAACCCAACATTTTTCAGAGTGTACTATCATTTATTACAGTTTACTATAGTAAATACTAAAGCATACTACGGTATTTTTAAGCCTTGTCCATTATATTAAAAAGTAAGTCTGTTCTAATTGTAATTTATTTATACATTTGGTCCTTACGCAAATCTATTGTATATATTAAATCTCTTTAAATGGGACATTTCACAAGACTTTTTTTTAAGATGTAAAATAAATCTTTGGTGTCTTCAGAGTACATATGTGAAGTTTTAGCTCAAAATACCATATAGTTCATTTATTATAGCATGTTAAAATTGCCACTTTGTAGGTGTGAGGAAAAATGTGACATTTTGGATGTCCTTAAATGTAAATGAGTTCTGCACTAAATAGCAGTGTCGTGGTTGGACAGTGCAGATTAAAGTGCGTTATTATCCCTTTCTGACATCACAGTGGGAGTCAAATTTCAATGACTTAATTTTTCACATGCTTGCAAAGAATGGTTTATCAAAACTAAGTTACTCGGTTGATCTTTACACATTTTCTAGGTTGATATAAGCAATGGGGACCCAATTATAGCACTTGGAAAAAGTCATGATATGTCCCCTTTAATGAAAACTTTATAGTGCGTTTGACATTTGACATCCTCAGTCCCCATTCATATTGACTGTGTGTAAAAGAAAAGACAGAATATTTAATTAAAAACTTCATATAGGTTTAAACAAACTGAATGTGAGTGAACAATAAATGTCATATTTTTTATTTTTGGGGGTGATCTGTGGCTTTAAAGGCCTAAAAAACATCCTGTTGAATTCCAAGGTGGTCATGAAAGTCAATAACAAAAACAAGTGGACCTCAGGGGAAAACCGTTAACAAAATATGATCCCTTTAACGTGGTCCCTGAACGCCACAAAATATCATTGTTTATGGATCTGTACCATTACTGCTCTTACGGAGGCTGAACAGGACCTTTGACAGTCGGCTAGGGGATACGGCTGTCGCCTGTGAGAATGAATAAGTAAAAGGAACACGGTGTCTCTGTGCCCGTCTGGCATTGTAAGCATCCCTGTATGCCATGAAACCAGCTGGACTCAGTGCCACTGGACACCTTTGAGCAAAAAAGACTCTGGTTTCACCAGCAGACTGCCTGCCTGTCACATGAGCGCACACCGGCGTAACGGCCCTCTGAACTCTTCCATAATCCCGTCCGTACCCCACCAGAGTTTTTTAATGTGAACAGAAACCTTTGATTACAGAACCACAGCTCTGAAAGGCATTATATTCATTCTTGAAAATATGTTTGTGTCAGGGGCGTAGCCAGAATTTTATTTTTGGGGGTCCTATCCTAAAATGAGGGGGCAACTCATACATATCTGAGCTAATCCAATGAAGTTTGAAAATAGCTGCATTTTACCACGCAGCATTTTGATTGGTCAATCAAATAATCAGACTAAGAAATCAACATTTTCTTATTTCATTTTAAGCAATTGGAAATCTGAGGGGGCCGAACATGTAAATGAGGGGGCCAAGGCCCACCCAGGCCCCCTCGTGGCTATGCCCCAAGTTTGTGTCTGGAATAACTGAGAAAATTACCAAGACTAATTTTTAACATTTATGCATTAGCTTAATGAAGATTTAGTTTGCATTCAGTTATAGTCACATCTAGTTTTTGCGCATTTATAACCTGTACAGTAGTGATTAACTATGAAGTATATTAAAGTAAAGTATATCGATCAGGCACAAGTCCTGTTAAATTTCAATGGTAACAACCATTAGTTAGCTAACAAATCTTTTTGGGAAACATACCCCAGGACTGTTATTATATTAATATTTTGGTCATTTTGAGACTTTCAGCATTGGTTGTTTATCATGAAGTTGCATTGTACAAAGCAGTATTATATTGGCCATCAGCCACCCTGCTATCTACATATTGGATCTTATTGGTTGATCACTACTGCAAAAGTCAAATGAAACCCATAACTGAACGACAGACAGAAGTGATAAAGTGTGTGGTAGGCCAGAGAGCACTCCGTGTTTCCCATACATTGATTTATTTGTGGTGGCCCACCACAGAATCAACACTGGCCCCCACAAATAGAATTTTCATGATTCCTATTTACATTTTTATTTCACTATTTAAAACAGCTTAATTCAGCTTAAAATATAATTTGATATATAATACAGATAAAGATCAAAGAGTAGAAGTGAAACATATTTCAGGTGCCAACATTAGATCAAACGCAAACACGACATGACTGGGTGACGTCATCACCACCACAGTCTCTCAAAATCCTGTGGGAAACATTGGCACTGTTGGGATGATGGTTTATTGCTTACAAACAAATACTTTGAAGTGGTATGTTAACATTTGTTTTTATGTGCATGTCTACAAACTTATGCATGCAAATGCATTGCTTAAATACATTGCTTCATGCATGATGTTAAAGTGTAAGCCAAGATATAACAAGGGTTAAAATGGCTGTAAATTCAGAAATTTAAATATCTGAAGCTGCGTTTCTTTTTAAATGCCTTATCCTCTGGAAGTCACAGTTGTCGCCTGCATCATCAAGGTTTATTATTTTGGGTCTTACTTTAAAAAAATACCTAGATATATTTTGAAGTAAAAAATAAAACTGAAATTCAGAAAACCTTCATTATGTGTGCAGCCAATAAATGTGGCCTCCGGAGGATGCAGTCTTCGAAATTTGATGATTATGAGTAAGTGTGAATCGTACACGCGCCCAGGCCTAAAAAATGCAGGTGTGACCCTGCAGCTGTACGTGATCATCTCTCTCTCTTTTTAATTATACGAAACACAAGTACATAATTAGATACCATTTTTGATGTTGACCCTCATTTTCACCACAAAGCAAATTGATTTAATTCAATACGACCTCGAAAGGCTCGTAGCATTTTTATGACATAAGGGGAAGACTGTGTTACGGTAATTAAAATAAAACCTAAAAAGATATTTATCTCTAAAACAACTGCCTTCAAATTATATTTTAACTTGTCAGACAGCCAAAACAAAAAAATTTCTAGCAAACACATTTTCTTTTCCGCAGCAAAAACATTTTAGATGAATCACAACCTCATATATGTGCTTTTTGTTTCAATTCAAATATAAGTCGTACTCAAATGCAAAAAAAAACTCACTTAATCTAAAACACACAACTCAAATTTATTGATGTGATATATCCTCGAAATTCCAGATGGTAATCGCTCACCCCAGAAAAATCACTCATACAACCTTTTTAATTCACATGAAATGACATTATTAGTCTTCCAGACCTGCTTTAATTATTAATGGTCATCAAACAAGCCAAAACGTGAAGCCATCCATCAGCCACGAGTCTCCGAAACTCAAGCACAACACTGCACGCATACGCTCTCTCCCTCTTCTCCGAGTTTTCCATGTGCACAATTTGAAAACTTCCTTTAAACTGATTTAAGGTGACAATAATCAATGTAAACACATAAAGCTGTTCACATCTATTATAATTTACGTGTATCGAAAAACCAAGAATGGAGAGCTGCTGTTTTTTCACTCCAAACAGATCAACTTTAAATCTTTAATCTATCCAATAAAAGCTTAAAGTCATCCTGTTTTATGTTAATATAGCATATTTGCTTTTCTACGTGCGGTTGACCCTCCGGCGTTGTTTTCACTGGAGCAGACGCAGGTACGGTTCAGTGAAACATAAACAGGAAAATATGCAGATTTCAGGCCCAAGAGATAAATCTGTTTCAGTCTATGTACTAAGAAAATATCTACACTATACACCAAGAAGGCAACTTACAGTAAAGTGCACATAAAACCCCTGTAAATGAATTTACAGAAATGCTTTATACGAACAGTAAGAAACCAAACTAATGTATGTGTCTAATAAGTATAAAAGAATAATTCCACATTCAGATTGCACCAATCTTCAAATCAATTAAAGTATACAAGCGTGCACACAGTAACTATTGTATTTTAAATGGAAAACAGGCCGTAGCTTGCATGTGCAGAAGAAAACATGCGCTCCCTGTTTCTGCAAGCGTGTGTCGGGGGCATGGAAGTAAAATTGTTTTAATAGAAGCGCTGTAAAATTCAAAAATGAATTACACATGCGGTGCAAGCCAAGTGTCCACTATAGCAGAAACATAAACAACCAACGCCATCTGTCTGAAAGAGAGCTTTGACTAAAAACTTTAAGGAACAATCCTGAAAAATGGCCAGCTACCATTTCTAAAGACAAAGGATCTCCAGAAACCAGGGAAAATTAGCTGTCAACTCCGTTCAAATTTAAACCGTGATGTGCGTTTGTAAGTTTAAACAGATGTATGATAAATGAGAATATTTCTTTGTCCATACACTGATTGAAAAGGCCAAGTCGTAAACACCTGTTTGGATAGCTGGTGTGCTTTTCAGTAACAACCCAACTATTTGCATGTGTTACCCTCATAATACTGTCAATCTAAATTCATCAGTGCCTTTTACAGATTACACATAATTTGCATGCATTAGACATAAACATAAAGAGCTTTTAATATAAGTGTTACACTGCGCATTATTTAGTAGAAAGTAAAGTTAACCCCTCAAAAGGGTGCAGAAATCTGCATGCAAAAAAAGCAAATATGAATACAAAAAAAATGCATTAAAAAATAGCTACAGTTTTTAACATATAGAAAAAAGAAAGTGTAAAATAGTAAAATTGGAATATAAGACATATAGATAGACAAATGCATGAATGCATGTAATATTAAAAGACTAATTATGGTGAAGCAAAAAGAAAGTCAAAGTGGACCTGTCGACTTTACATTGTGCAGTAAAAGACTCATGCACATCAGATAAAACAACACAAACTATGTATTTTATATTTCTTAAGGATCAAATGTACAGCTACATCATGTGCAATGCAAGTCACTTTGCTTTGAAAAAGCAAAACGTGTCTGCCAAAATGCATAAAAGTCAAATAAACAATGTTCCCTTTGAAATAATATCCAAAATCCACGTGCAGCAGCTTGATGCATTCTAAAGATGACATTAAATCAACAAATGCACGAGACTGATGGTTTGTTTATAGTCGTATAAGCTCACAAACTTTATAACTGCAGAGAATTTTCTGTGAAATGCATTCAAACAAGACCATACAGAAATAACTTTGTGCACTGGCATCAGTTTGCAATTTTTATAAGTTTTATACTGTATAAACAGTACAGATGGTTCTCATATAAAGTTTAAACATACTTTGTATTTTCTCCAGGTGCACTGAAACCAAGTTACTGTACAATGTCTCTTCATTTAAAAATAAAAATGATAAAACAAAATATTATCTTGCACATCCATATAACTGCTTTTAAAATTACAATCTTGTGTATTCAGATATGAAAAGCTGAAATTTTTGGTGACCTTTGACTCTAAAAAAAATATTTTAAGATTTTAGCAGGGACGATCCGAACACACCAAACCTTACAGAAACAACGTCAAACAGTTCACGCGCCTTACAGTCTCCCCAAGTCAAGTTTTTGAGAGGCGAGATGAAACTCGCAGTCCAAAGTCCATCTATCCCCGCACTCCTCCTCTTCTGCCCTCCTTTCATATCAAATGGATTTTCAGCAAAGCGCCATTTTCTGCCCAAACCATGCGCAATGAAACGCGTAAAGGCATTCGGTTGGAGTCCTGCCATTAAACATGGAAAAGCGCGCAAGACGATTCAGAGCTCAAGTACAACTCGCAAAGTTACGGAAACGCCGGACAAACGCGTACAAGAAGCAGTAATGGAGAAGGATAAGTAAGGCTTTACCTGTGTGAGGCAGTATGGAGAGTACATGCTTATTTTGGAGAGGCGTTATTGAATGCAAGTGTTGCTCTGCGCTGCGGCATCGCTGTGCCCGCTCGCTCACTCCATGCTGCTGTAACTCCGCCTAAAGCGCCTGAAAGTGAAAGCTTGCACAAAGTTTGACGAAGAGAAAAACTTTCTCTCCCTCCCTCCGTCTCTCTCTCACACGCCCGCTGTCTGTTTGTCGCTTTCGCGCTGACTGAACACGCGTCTTATCAGACTCTCCGATGCGCTTAAACTTCAGATTGAAGTGTACACGCGTGTACTGTGTACTAGACATTTAAGACTTTTAAACTAAAGTGTACTAGAGTAGACGGTGATACATTAAACTAGAGCAGAGTGTAGTAAAGTATAAAAGCACAGCACACTATAGTGTAAGCAGTGTACTGTACAGTATAAAATAGCACACTATGGCATAAACATAGTATTGTATGGAATAGTAAATTATAGTATTGTATACCCCCACATAAAAAATACATAAGTAATAGTAAACTGTTGCAAGATACAATAGTGTTTTTGAACCTTACCATAGTAAATATTACAGCATATTACAGTATTTACAGTAAATCAATTCACTACTGTATGGTACAAAAAAATACTATACATTATAAAAGTGTAGTTATTACTATACTATTATTACTATACTATACTATAGTGTTGTGTAGTGTAGTGTATAGTAAGCACTGTTCTGAACAGTATAAAATAGCACATTATAATATAAGCATAGTATACTATCGAATATTATAGTAGGCTATAGTATTGTACACCCACATGAAAATATATACTACCACAATAGTAAAACTATAATATTACCATAGTAAATATTACAGTACAATACAGTATTAATAGCAAACAGTTTATCAATTCACTATAGATAATACTACAGCGAGTGTATACTAGAGTACACAAAAAATTATTAGAGTAGAAAATATTAAAATAAACTACAGTTATTCGTGCAGGTAGTGTGGTATTGTAATGTACATTAACTTGTTGTGATTACTGCAAAAGTTTTTTTTGTGAATATGGGATTTAATGTGTGCTAAACATTAACTATACATGAACGTAAGACTCTTAAAGTAAAGTGTAGTAGGCAGTGATGCATTAAACTAGAGCAGACTGTAGTATAGTATAATAGCACACTATATTGTAAGCACTGTACTGTACAGTATATAGAATAGCACACTATAGTAGAAGAATACAGTAGTATTGTATAGAAAAGTAAATTGTAATTTTTTAAACACACATTAAAAATACTGATGCATACTTTACTACAGCAAACTGTAGCAAAAGTCCAAGATACAATAGTGTTTTTGAACCTTACCATGGTAAATATTACAGTACAATACTATATTTACAGCATACAGTATATCAATTCACTACTGTATGGTACAACAGAATACTATACATTATGAAAGCGTAGATATTACTAGTGTAGTGTAGTGTAGTATATAGTAAGCACTGTTCTGAACAGTATAAAATAGCACAATATTGTATAAGCATAGTATTGTATAGAAAAGTAAATTGTAATATTGTAAATGCACATTAAAAATACTGAAGCATACTTTACTACAGTACACTGTAACCATAGTAAATATTACAGTATAATACACTGTACAGTATATCACACTGTATGGTACAACCGAATATTATACATTATGAAACCATGGTTATTACTAGTATAGCAGTACCGTATCGTACCGTATCGTATCGCATCGCATCGTATCGTATAGTAAGCACTGTTTTTAAACAGTATAAAATAGCACATTATAATATAAGCATAGTATACTATTGAATAGTATAGTATTGTACACCCACATGAAAATACTGAAGTATACTACCACAATAAACTATAGTAAAACTGCGTTTTTGAACCTTACCATCATAAATATTACAGTATAGTACAGAATATTACAGTATATTACAGTATACAGTATATTAATTCACTACCGTATGGTACAACAGAATACTTTACATTATGAAAGCGTGATCTTTACTAGTATAGTATAGTATAGTATAGTATAGTATAGTATAGTATAGTATAGTATAGTATAGTATAGTAAGCACTGTTCTGTAATAGCATATTATAATATAAGCATAGTGTACTATCGAATAGTATAGTATAGTATCGTATTGTACACCCACATGAAAATACTGAAGTATACTACCACAATAAACTATAGTAAAACTGCGTTTTTTAACCATACCATAGTAAATATTACAGTACAATACAGTAATTTTATAACAGTTTATCAATTCACTATAGATAATACTACACAATACTACAGTAAGTATGGTAATTACTTATTTTAAGTGTATTTTTATACTATACTATAGTAAATAATAAAACTAAAGCTATGCATGCAGGTAATGGTAAATGTACATTAACTTGTTGTGATTATTGCTTAAAGTTTTACTATGTTGAACTGTGATTTATACAGCAATGTGTGCAGTTTAACGTCATGATACTACTCAATATTTTTAGTAACTATTTCTATTTTTCAGACTTTTTAAATATACTTTTGTTAGTGTGAACTATTTAGGTTAATTCGTTAAATAATAGTTTTTGACTCGTAAATGGACAAAACAAATACAGGTCATTTAAATGCAACCACACAAAGCACATGAGCACAGTTTAGATAATCTGTTATAAAGTGCATGTGTATACACACATGGAACCAAAGGTAAACAAAAAGATAAGTCACAAAGTCTACAGCCTAAATCGAAGTCTTTCATAAAACCATAAACAGATGTCAGCTCTCTTTAAAGTCTATACGACAAAACATTGTTTATTCATTTTTTATTCACTTTATTTATAACAAAAAATGAAATTAATATTAAAGAGAAAGTAAAAAACCTGCTGCATGGTTTTTTATAAAATAATTGTTTATTTTTATATCAATTATATATATTAACTTAAAGGGTTCATGTATTACAGATTTGCACTACGGTACTTGCAATGTCATAATTTGCAAAACACTAATCTTTATGCAAAACACTAATCATAACTAATACCATAAAACTAATCCAATAAAAATGCAAAGTAAATCTGAAACCATTATGCAAAAAATATAAACATAATGAATAGATCATCGACTGTCGGGTGCAAATGTGATATGCTGGGTTATGTATTAGCTGTTCAAAACCAAACAAACATTGCTCAGTTTTGGACTCTAACACACAGACACACTGTGATATCGGTAAAGGCCGTCCTGCTTTCTCTAAACGTTTATGCCTCACAAAAACATGAAAGGTTTAAACGTTAAGAAAAATGCAAGCGACAAGTGAAGGTATAAAGTTTGGAGCGCGTCCCTGGGTGGGGATATCTGGTGGGGGTGAAGTCATTGAGCAAAACTCGAGCTGAAGGTTGGATGTGCCACTGGAGGCCTGGAGATTTATGAGGCCCCGCTGTCTGTGCAACTCCACCACAAGCCACTGCAGAGAAACAAAGAGAGAAGCCTCCACTCCGCGGCCAATTACAAGCGTTTGCCAAGAGATCCAGGGAGCGAGAAAGCGGGAGATGGAAGGAAAGTGAAGAAGCTGGACGAGTGAAATGCGTGCCTCTGTGAATCACCATTTGTCAAAAGCCGAGTTACCTTACGTGACCCCTTGACCTGCGCATAGTACGGACGGCTGACAAATAACTTCACATCTGAAGCCAAATTGAAGATACGCTCAGGCATTTTTGTCCTTATTAAAAGTTTTATACGAAGTATATGTAAATTTTAAAAAAATTAAATTATACAAGTACGCTTGATAAGGAAATATTTGGGAGTGAGCCACCTTTCTTTCGCATTTTAATTATCAGATGCTTTCTTTTACCATATAAATAAATTCTGTATACAAAGAAAATGCATAAGGATGCAAATGACCGAATGCTTCCTTAATGCATAACATCAAGATGTATGTTTAAATGTGGATTTTATTTCTATAGGTGCAGTAACTCTTGTGTTGGTTTATATCACTTTTTAACGTACCTAAATAGTCCTACAGTGTGACAAACTGTTTTAATAAGCAGAAATACTCCATGCATTTACATAAATATACAATAACACATATAAGAATGTTAAAGAATATTAAAAACATATAATAAATGCAAGGTGATAAATGTTGTTTAAAATATAAAGTAACAGCATGTCGCACTGCTGGACAGATATCATGTTAAATACACGTCGCAATAGATTTGAAATGATTCAACTGACTACAAGTGCATGAGAGCAGGTGCTCGCGCCGATTCGGGAATTTCCTACCCCAAAATCCTGAACTGATTTGCACCGAAATGCCACAAAACCAGTTCAAAGGCACGAAGTGGTGAGACGAGAGGAGGTTTCTCCAAACCAGAAAAGCTTCGTACAAAATGCGATAGCTTGTGTAGAACCTAGATCAAGATGTGGCCCACATTTAGTGGTTTGAGTGGGTACGAGTCTGCTACACATGACAGAACCACAGGACTAAACAAAAAGGTGCTGGATGTCCTAGAGAATTATGGTTATATTTACAATCATGCTTTTGGAAAAGTTTTATTTTAATCATTATAAATTTGGTACTGAAACAAGTGACAATGACTATTGGTGACAGGAAGTGGGAGTGTCCAGGTACAACCTTATCCAAATGATAAGTGAATTTCGGGAGCGACTACCAGTGTGGGTGAAGCATTGAAGTGCACTCGCGAGTTACTGTGAGGATGGTTACTATTATTAGGATAACCAGTATTAGTCTCCTAACAACCTCATCAAAAGAGATGGGTGACACACAGTGACAAAGTCGTTGACTTTAATTAAAATTTTAAAGGTGCCAAAGAATGCATTGAAATAATATATTAAATTGTTATCTGATATCTACATAGAAGGTATGTGGCTTTATTCAATGCAAAAATTATCTAGAGATGGTTTTAAATGTCCATTTACAACCTTAGGATTTGCCTTTAGAATGAAATGGTCTATTATTGCTTTATTTGGAAGGGTCATGAATAATAATGTTGAGCTCTGCTCTGATTGGCTGTTTCACAGAGCAGCTCATTCAGTAGCTCTGTGTGTGTGTGTGTGTGTGTGTGTGTGTGTGTGTGTGTGTGTGTGTGTGTGTGTGTGTGTGTGTGTGTGTGTGTGTGTGTGTGTGTGTGTGTGTGTGTGTGTGTGTGTGTGTGTGTGTGTGTGTGTAAACAGATCTTATGTTTGAGCCTGTATCAGACGAAGATAAAGATTTTGAGGAATCATCAATTGTTTGGAGATTGTTAACTCTTTCCCCACCATTGACGAGTTATCTCATCAATCTGCAATACCGCTATTATCCACCCGCCATTATCTTCCGCAACTTATAAAAACCGTAAGTATTGCCCTAGGGCAAACAGCTGTATGTCCGTGTATGTTTTAAAGATCGCTCTGCATCTGATCTCTATCAAAAGTCCGTCACAAAAATGGAATTATCTCAGCTTTTTGCTCAAAATTTGGTGTTTTTGATGAAACCTACACATATTTGAGAGGTGATAAAAACAGAGCACATAAAGGTAGGATGAAACTGATTTTTTTTTTAAAGAAGAGGGTCTGTTCTTTTATTTCATATATTGTATGTTTATATATTTAAAAAGGAGCATTTTCTGGAAGGCATTAAACTTTTGTGAAAATCATGAAAAATGCTGGCGGCGAAAGAGTTAATGGACGTTTGTGTGGTTTTTTTTCAGTATAGACCTGCAAAATGTAACTGTAACGTCAATAGTAGAATGTTAGCATATAGCATTAACTAGCATATAGCGCTAACTCAACAGTCACAACTTTGTTTTTAGCATTGTAACAACATTGTAATTAATTTAATGTGTAATATAATGTTGGGGACCAAGCGTGCCGCACAAGCCCTGAACAGTGAAGCCAAAACGTCTCGATCGCCCCCCAGTGACTGGTCCCAGTATAGGTCATAAACCCCCCATGTTATTCAATGGGACTTGAGACCAACAAAACAATTTAATTACAATTCAATTATCTTTTTCCGAAGCTGGTTTCTGTCATTTACTGTCGTTTTTATCACGCTGATGTAAATTCAATTGTTTGTTTTTAAAATAAGTTTGTTTTTAGTTATGCTAAGCTGTGATATCGTGTGATATGCACATTCTGCGAGGGCGAGGCCTTGATTTTGCGGCTTTACTTCACGCTCACTATTGCGCAGGACTGGTTCCGAAATCACTACTGCGCAGACTCAAGGCCCAAGATGTCGGCGCCGTAGTGGGACACTGGCGGCTTCACTTTTCACCAATGGAAGAGAGCGAACGGGCATCGTCCATCTTTATTACAGTCTATGTTGGGGACGTACATGACGACTGTAACGTCACAATTGGTGTTATGCTGAGATTGGCCTGTTTTCCAGCAGTCTTTGCATGCACAAGGTTTACATAAAAATGAGGAAACAATAGTGTTTGAGGCTCACGATATGCCATTACCATGTAGAGTACTCTTATTATTCATCTATGCCTTTTACATTCTACTGCACCTTTAATAAAAAAACAAGCACTGAAGTATAGCAAGATCCTCCATCATTGAATGAAGCTGAAGGATGCTACAGGACGACACATTCCTGATATCCAACAAGGCAATATTTTACGCCTCACCTCCCCTAAACTTTCAACCAATCACGTTTCATGAGTTTCCCTCCATTTCTGCAAGCCTACTCCCTAAGACAATGGGGCAGCGCCGATTTTTTCCAAAACGTTGGCAAATACGATCAACTGGAAAAGAAAACCGGCTCCCAGGTCATTAACAGTCTCATTTCCATCCATCCACAAACTCCCCTTCCTATATCTCCATGTCGAACCCACCCTTCTGCTTTTATTGCCATTTTATTTCACTCCCATCGCTGTAAATCCAGCGTGCTCGCTGGGTGGAATTTTAAAAGCTGCAGTTCTTTCAGCGTCGCAGGTTTTTTTTCCTTTACCCTCCCTCCCCTTCAATCTTACCCTCAAGTATACTTTTCATTTTATAGAAGTATGCACGTTATAATTTTCATTTCCCACAAGAAAACTGCGCTCCGCTGAAAACAGTATTCCCTTTTATCGTGTTTTACTGCAAATGCGTATGTGCATATGGAAATAATAACCGTGTTTACGTTTTGCCGTTGAGAATAATTACTGGTGACTTGAAAAATTATATCCACGATACCAACAGCAATGTTGAAGCAATGCCGCGTTAAAAAGGAAACTTACTCTGTATGAATCTGATACAACGAAGCACTCGGGTATCCCAGGAGCTCTGGACGGATCTTCATTCACCAGAAACGGTTCGGTGGCCTGAAACATAATAAAACCGTCATGATTATTATTATCATCAGCATTATATTTACAACACTTACAAAAAGTGTTTTGGGAAACTTCTCCCATGAGTTTAAAAGGAATCACAATCAAATATTTTTTTTTAAGGTACAAAAGCTGCGATGGTAATATGTACCATTTAGGTATAGATATGTATGCATTTGGTACCAATATGTACATATGACGTACTTAATGTGTACTTTTTTACTTTTATTAGAAACTGTTAGATTTCATTTGATGGATGCCAACTAATCATTGGCCAATAAAACTCAACATGTGCTGGGGCATAAACATCCTAACCCATGCATCACTCTTATTAGAAACAGCTTTTCAACCAGAACACCCAAGCAACAGCATAGCAACTCGCTAACAACCAAAATACCTTAGCAACCGCATAGTAATCTCCTAGCAACCACCCAGCATCACCCCAGAGTTTTGCACAGGCGAGCACTATCACACATTTCCAGAAAATGTAGAAATTTCATATAAACGTACAATTCATATGGTGGACCAACGCGAATGCTGGGTTGGGCTCAGCGTGGTCCGTATTCAGACCCCGCACGTCTCAATGCGGCTCGGCGGGCCGTGCACAGTGAGATCGGGACTCCAGACTGGTTCTCGTTCACACTCGCTGACTGTCCGGTATATCCGTGACTTATTCAGCACAAACCTCTCACACAGAGACGTAGTTTGTTTTTTCTCCAAGTGTTGCGTCCATTCATCCCGGTTCATTTGTATGCTGGGGGTGCGCAGACCGGCTCGGCTGAACTGAATACGACCCATTCCAGTTTATCCATTAGCGGGATAGTATTAAATCCCACAGCAAAGCTGAGGGGCAAAAGTGAAGTCTGCATTGTGGAGCATCTTTTATTTGTAAATAAATGGTGATTAACCGGTGCACAAAGGCCCAGACGGACATTTTATGACTGTGGTGTTGGTCTTTCACAAGACTTAATTGAAAGTTTAATGTAAAAAAATGCATATGCATATTTGGTCTCCAAAGAATTGCATGAGAAATGTTGAGATCTGAGCACAGTTTGAGACGTGAAAAAGCGAGAGAAGCTAGAGTCTCTATTTTTCATTAAAGAGATTTCGTTTGTGATATTTCGTTTTTTTTTCCTATACGAGACCTCCCTTGACATCTGAAGACACATGGCCCGGAAAAAATGAGGGCGAAGAAAGTTCCTGTTGTCCTTAGGAATTAGATACACATACTTTATGTTGATGCAGTTCAAATGTGGTGCAAACATTCCACAGATTAAACAGGTCTCTAAAATGCACTCTTGTAAAAATACATGCAGCACTACAATAACAGACGCATGGATGTGTGTGCATACACACACACATACACGCACACACACACAATTCTATAATAGATCCCAGACACTGGCTAACCAAAATGTGGCTGCAACACTAGCTATTCATATCCACAGCAATGAAAGGTTGCATACCCCTTTCTCTTTCTCTTTCTCTCTCTCTCTCTCACACACACATACACACACACACGCACACACACACACACACACACACACACACACACACACACACACACACACACACACACACACGTCAAGTCCATAAGTCAAAGGGCTTAACTAAACAAATTGTATAAGTACTAAGAATCAATAGTTGCGTTTCCATCCAAACTTGAAGCGAATCTTTTCAAAATTCGCAAAAAAGAAAAACAAACAAATGCAAATTAGGTGTGTTTCCATCAAGTCGTTCAAGCGAATGGCGGTGGTATTGGTAACTTAGTAACCAATAGTAAACAAAATGATGCACGCATGAAAAATGGAGACTTGACTGCAGTCAAGTTATTGATTTAGTTTTTAATTTAGTTATTAAAAGTGCAGCTTGTAATTAAACAGAAGAAGAAATGCAGAGTTTTTGATGCGGGCACTAGCAGCAAGGGCATTACGACAACATCGAGCCCCGTATATGGTTAAGACAATGTCAGCGGAAACATCAAGAGGGCCAGTCCTGTGGGTTTAATGTTCGCTATGCCAGAATTTATTCGGCAAATGCGTTTCCATCCCCTTTTTGGCGTTAAGTGAAAAACCACCTTGTTTGTTGGCGACACCTTGGCTATGTTTACATGCACAAAATGTTGTCAATCCGACTGAATTTAATATGATTGAAGGTCACAACGACACAGTTTACATGCACCCTAAACATTGTAATCTGATTTAAATGTTCGTTTACATGTACATTACATATAATCCGAACCGAAAGTCTGCGCAAGCGCACAGCCAGGGTTGCCAGATTCGCGTATCAAAACTATCCGGAAAACTAGCCCAAAAGCCCCTCAATGACTATTCACAGCCCAAATACCAATAATTAAGCAACGAAATCATTTAATCTTTAACCCGCAGAAAAAACAACTGGTGGAAACAGCCCAAATCTAAACTCGAAAAAAGGCAGAGGACTTGGCAACGCTACAGACAGCATCTCTGGTGGAGTTAACGCTTTATCTCTGAATAAAAGTCAAAACTGAGTTGGAGAAAGTTGTTCTTAAGAAGTTTTCAGATATAGGTAATGAAAACACACTTTTCAAAAGTCACAACGCTATTATATTACTTTAAGTAGCCGAATGTTTTCTTAACGCTGCAGAATTTAGTACATCGCGTTTAGAGAGCGTGACCCCATTAACGTTACCTTAATAATGCGTGATGCTATTGCGTGTTTCTGTGACGAGAATCGTGTGATATAAGATGTTAATATAAGACGTGAACTTGAGCACAAATGTTCTGCGCATGTGCACAAGGTATTTTTGCATCTGATTTAGAAAATACAACGATTCACGCGCTTACATTCGTACTTTTCTCCTGCTGATCAGATCAGAGATCAGAGTACACCACCCCCTTCAATACGATCCAAACTTGCATCCGATCGTCCTCAATCACATTGATAAAGGTGTTTACATGAAGGCTTTTCAATACGATTGAGCCATCAATACGATTATAAACGGATTATTTGGTTGCATGTAAACGTACCTAATGTGAGACGGTTGCTAAGGTGCATCGGACGCACGTGTGGTGATGCGATGCGCGTCTGGTCCAAACTTTACTTTCGGTTTCAGTTTTTTCTTGAACAAATACCTTGTCGAAAATAACAAATGTTTTGGTTTCCTAGGTAATCCACGTGTTGTTTATTTAGCTTGTTATATAAATAAACTACGTTTAAAGTAACAGTTACTTTGTTGTTAACTATTCTTAGCGGAGTTTGCCGGAAGTTAAGTGTTGACCACGAAAGCCGCTTGTTTATGTTGTTACTGCTGAAACCGTCTATTTCCATGTGAAACAGAATATAGTGGACGGGTCTTGTGTTTTCCAATCATGCGGTAGCATGATTACGCGTCTATGCGAAACTTAACTTTCGGTTTCTGTTTGTTCAACGGTCTGGCTAGTTGCTAAATTGAACTCTTGAACAAATACCTCATCGAAAATAACAAATGTTTTGGTTTGCTAAAGACGAGGGAAGACGGCAATCGTGGATTATCGCTATTTGATGCAGGTTTGGCAGCTGATCTGTAGTTAAAATTGTATACATTATATAGTACACATTTTACACAGTAACGTTAGAAAGTGTAGTTTTTGGTACGCTTCAGCTATGATTTGAACTGAGGTAATCTAAGGAACTAAGGTAAGGTGTTTGTTTTGCTTGTTATTCAGAAATAAACTAAACTACTCTAAAAGGACTTTGTTGTTATTGACTCTTTGTGGAGTATACCGGAAGTTATTGTACGTGTGTTCCACGAAAGCCGTTTGTTTATGTTGTTACTGCTGAAACCGTCTATAGAAAAGTAGGCGTTTCAATCAGACTGACAGTTAGAGGGGGCGGAGTTAAAGGAATAGTCTACTCATTTTCAATATTAAAATATGTTATTACCTTAACTAAGAATTGTTGATACATCCCTCTATCATCTGTGTGCGTGCACGTAAGCGCTGGAGCGCGCTGCGACGCTTCGATAGCATTTAGCTTAGCCCCATTCATTCAATGGTACCATTTAGAGATAAAGTTAGAAGTGACCAAACACATCAACATTTTTCCTATTTAAGACGAGTAGTTATACGAGCAAGTTTGGTGGTACAAAATAAAACGTAGCGCTTTTCTAAGCGGATTTAAAAGAGGAGCTACATGTTATGGCGTAATAGCACTTTTGGGAGTACTTCGACTCGGCGCAGTAACACCCTCTCTCTCTCATTATGAGAGGGAGAAGGGGAGCGGACTTTTCAGGCAAGTCGAAGTACTTCCAAAAGTGCTATTACGCAATAAAATATAGTTCCTCTTTTAAATCCGCTTAGAAAAGCACTACGTTTTATTTTGTACCACCAAACTTGCTCGTATAACTACTCGTCTTAAATAGGAAAAACGTTGATGTGTTTGGTCACTTCTAACTTTATCTCTGATTGGTACCATTGAATGAATGGGGCTAAGCTAAATGCTATCGAAGCGTCGCAGCGCGCTCCAGCGCTTACGTGCACGCACACAGATGATAGAGGGATGTATCAACAATTCTTAGTTAAGGTAATAACATATTTTAATATTGAAAATGAGTAGACTATTCCTTTAACATATGCTCTCGTCCAAGCCGTCTAGCTGATGTCATCAGAAAATGATCGCCTCAAGAGGGCAGAAATAACATTTTTTATTTTGATAAACGTTTATGAGGGCACATGAATTAAGAAAATAATAGAAACGTACACGGATTAATGATATATAATAAACACTGCAAGATTAAATAAAAAAATAATTATCAGTATTGATATCTTTGGGAATTTAATGGTTTGTTCAATCCCATTACCCTAAGTATAAGCAATAGCACAGTGACCTTAACCTTTGCGTACACAACAATTACATTTTAAATGCATTTTACATTTTATTTGCTACACTCTTTGGTTTGACCAGATTTTACCCAACAAAACTAGATTGGTTAGAAGGCTGTTTTTTTGTTATCGTTTATCTCTGTCAATTACATTATGCATTGTATTTGTTTACACATTATTTATGCATTACAGCATATTTATTTAGTTGTTGTAATTTGTTTTTCTCTACTGGATTATACTATATATGTCACTACTGCCATAAGGAATCTGTATTTATTTATGTCCATCAGCCTAAGTAAAAGTGTTTACTTCAATGGGCAGCATTAAACAAAGAGATGCATGAATAAAGGTCTCTCTCTCTCTCTCTCTCTCTCTCTCTCTCTCTCTCTCTCTCTCTCTCTCTCTCTCTCTATGTAGCTCTTCCGCCTGGTTTGCCTTCACATTTAAAGTAAAGTGGCTTGTTTGAGTCTACACTGATTGTTTGATGTCTCTCCCCGATGAACTGTCCTCTTTCCCTTGCTGTGGATGTTCATGGAGCATGGTATCTATTAAATATGCCACCCTTTTCTATATATATGGAGCATATGCCAGATCCATATGGCCAGCCCGGAGCGAAACCAGTCCCTGGGCCTTTGGTAATTAACTTTTGAGTATCAATAGAAACCTATTTAGAGGCGAGCAATGAACAGCCATATACAATATGTCCGCTGATAGAAAGTTATGGCCTGTTTTGTTTTACATTTGCACGCTGGGATACTCAAAGCTGGCCTGCAATGAAGGTCGGTATTATCACAAAATAATACGAAGAGCGTAGCGATCACCATTACATCTTTTATAACATGAGGCCCACCGGCCCAGTAGAGAAATCCCTGTGTCAGCGTGGGTTTGCTCCGGGTACTCCGGTTTCCTCCAGCAAGGTGAATTGGAGATACTTAATTGACCCTCCCCAAACATGTGTATAGATTAACTTGTGTGGATCAACTTGTGTATGGATTAACCAGTTTTTGCCATGAATATAGACATAGATGCTGGAATGATGTAATGAATACAAAAAGAAAATGTTGCTGTAAGGTTGCTAAGATGTTCTGAGGTTGCGAAGTTGTTCTTGATGTGTTGCTATGGGACGGCTTTGTGATCTGGGTGGTTGCTAGGTTATTTTAACTGGCCCGGTCTAAAATCTGCAATTGTTTCTCCTGGACAGCGATGAGATTTAAATAGAAAGCAAATGGAGACTTGCTAATGTCCTCAGACTTTTCTCGTAAGTTAAAGCCCTCAGTGAAATCACATGTGTCTCATTCGGTTTTTGAGAGATCGCACTGTCCATATTTGCCAAGATACCCCGAGTCTACAGTCAAGGAATGGATTTGAATATAAACATTTCACAAATGACTTGAGCTCTGCTATCCAGAATAATTTTTCACATTTAACTTCAATCAATTGTGTTATGGCTGGGCGATATTGATTAAAATTCATATCTTTGTAATTTGGGGATGAATACCGATATAAATAACATACATGCAAGTCAGAGACTCATGTGAAATGTCACAAATACCTTTATTAAAGAGCACCTATTGTCCGATTCACGTTTTTACATTTCCTTTGGCGTGTACGTGTGTATTCATACATGTTAACGATATGCAAAAGGTACAAACCCCGTAAACGATGACGCAAGTTATCGTCCTTTTCTTGGACAACAACAAACACATGGATTGTAGGCAACAGTTTACTTCCTGGGCCAGTTGACGTGGACAAGACCGACATTATCATAATTCCTCCCGCTTCGCATTCACAGCTTGTATGTTAACTCCTGTTAGCAATCAAATCTTTCAAACATGGTAAAGAGCATCACATTTCCGGCTGACGTCAGAGGGTATTCAGGTCAATCACAACGTACAGATTATCTGGCCAATCAGGGACACAAGCTTTTCAAATCCGTGCGTTTAACCATAAACCACGCAAACACATTGTATTATACCAAATACACAAAATAATGTTGTTTTTAGCAAATGAAATAGGTGTCCTTTAAAACAGCGTATGATGAAAATAAAATTCAAGGACAAGGTTTTCCTCCCTGTTTGATAAGCTGTACAACATGCAAAACCCTTACAAAAATTAACCATGGTTTTACTACAGTAAAAAAATGGTTACTGTAGTTAAACAATGGTTACCACAAAATAATCATGGTTTGTTAATGTATTAAAACCATAATTTTGCTAATTGTAATCAAATAAAACCAGGTTAACCAAAAAAAAAACATGGTTACTACAATTTTACCACAAAAAACATGGTTTATTTTCGTTAAGGGAACTGGTTGGAAAGTTTACATCTGACTGTGTATTCTGGCAGAGCTTTTGTTGCAAGGAAAGAGGGTCATATTAAACCATATACCAATATAGATGGTATTGTCTCATCCCGTGTCCTGCTTGGAAAAAATACCAAAACTCGATACACTGTTCCGCCCAGTCCTAATGCATGTCAACAATTGCCTAATTTGTGTCAACTTTAATTAATAAGAAAATAAAACGCCTGACATTTACATAACGGGAAAAATATGTAATGTTTTCTAATGTTAAAACACTTCCACCCATCCCGGTTTCACAAAGAGTGAACTATTTGTTGTCTGGAAAGACCAAAAACTGTGTGGCTATCAAAATACACATTACATGAGATTCACCAACAAAACATCTTGCACAAAACAACACTGACCCACAACGGAAATGATAAATCACGTTACATCTTATGTGCTCAAAGATAAGAGAAACCGACAGCTGACAGAATTTCGACAGAACTTTGAGCGCTCGACAAACCCAGGTAACACATCAAACATCAAAGCCGCGGAGGGAGGGATGGGAATTTGTTTTATAAAAGCGATGGGGGGAATAAAATATATGAAAGCAGAAATGTATGCCGTGTGAACGTGTGCCAGGGCACTTCAGGGAGAAATGCTGGAAAAATGTGATATTTCATACCTCCATCTCTAGAGGAGCAGCCGAGACATAAACGAACGGAGAACGAGTGCAATAATGAACCTTTGGGGTGGGGGGTGTAGATTGCTTATTGTTTGGGGGCTAAACATTGATTCTGTCTGCACGGCAAAAGCCACAGCCATGTCTGATTATGGGCTAATTTACAAAATAAAAATAACGATTTTTAAATCTTCATGAAATGCAAGATGTGTTTGCGCATGCAAAGGCAAGTTAAGCAGTTCCCATGATGTTCCCATGCAGTGATTCAAGTCAAAATCTGGTAATGTGAAGTATATATAATACATTGAAAAAAATTATTAATTCAATTTTTTAAGGTAAGTGGTTGCAATCAATTTATTTAAGTTACATTTAAACAAAAAAATTAGAAAAGCAAAACGAAACAAAAAACTTTTATTCAAATGTAGCTTAAATAAATTAATTGCAACCACTTACCTTAAAAAATTGAGTAATTTGAATGAATAATTTTTTTCAGTGATAAGTGCATAAAGTAACCTGCAATTTTATGTTTTAAACAGAGATGGCGATAGAGAGGTAAACGTTATGGGTTACCGCTTAAAGGTGCAGCAAAATTCCTATCCTACTACTTACAATTAAAAATATAATATAATATAATATAATATATAACAGTGATGCGCGGGTCAATGTATAACAACCCGCACCCGACCAACATTTTTAACTAATCCGCCCGCAACTCGGACTGCAAATAAAATATTGTACCCGACCCGCTTCCTGGCCCGCATTTTTTAAAAGTAATAATTGTTTAAAATAGTTAATTGGCATCTTTATTTCAAACGACCCAACAACCCACGTCACGAATATTATTAAAAATATGTTTGGATGACGCATCACTGATACAGTATAGAACAGCGGTTCTCAAACTTTTTCAGCGTGCGGCCCCCTTTGTGTACGGTGCATTCCTTCGCAGCCCCCCCAAAGAAAATTTATGACAAAAAGCAGTTCTAAAACTTCACATTTTAATTAAACAAAACATTAAATTATACAAAGTAGTGCTGCCTTATTTTTTTTAAGTTTAATTTCACAGAATTCATGATAAATTAATGTATTTTATAAAATGTCATAAAACTGGGGCCCCCCAGGCACCATCTCGTGGACCCCAGTTTGAGAACCACTGGTATAGAATAATAATAGGAATAACTATTTGTTTATAATGTACATAAGGAAAGTATTTTTATGTTACACTGGCAGTACGCATTAACCCTGGCAGTACCGTTTAAATGGTGAAACTAGTTATGGTGACAGCTTAAGGATAATCAGGCTTTTATACCCATCACAGCATTTATCACATCAGTGACATGCAATCGGAGAAAAAGTGAAAACCTACAAGCAGTTAATGAGGGACATCTGTGTCAAATGACTTGTTCATAATTGTGATGGGTCATATGATGAAGTTCAACTGACAGGTGAACTTACATCCCTCCACCACAGGGGGCGTTAACAAAGGCCACATTGGCATTTTTCTTTAGTATGTGAATCAAATTTGTGTCCTGCATCTGAAATATTCAGTATTTATTTCATATTTGCAATCGTGACATATCCCATTCAACTAACTAAAAACTAAGAAACTACATTTGCATGCATAAGTAAAGGTTTTATCTACCAGAAACCTCTTCAGTCACCAAACTATGGCATGTGTTGTTACAGTCTGAATGTTTTAAATCAATGCATTTGACTTTGTAAAATCGATCCAACTTTCCTTCTTTGATTGTTGTTTGGATGCGTAATTAAATTCTGTTTTTAAGTGAAGACTTTAATCCCTATCGGAGTCGGCTTTGAATAGATTCCCTCGCTGTCTTTCTGCAGTGGCCTATTTGGGTTGGTGCCATTTAAAAAAGCGGGTAAACAAATAATTATCTGCATTAATGTGCGGATATTCAAGCCCATCTGGAAATCATCAAGTCCTTAAACCTATATTTCATCAGTCGCGCAATCAAACATAATCTGGATTCTGACTTCAGTCAAAGTGGGAGAAATAAAAACACAGCGCGCAGCGAGTTGGAAATGAAAGAGGGCCGTTGCATAAATTAGCCGAACATTTAGACTGAAATCAGGACACCTGGGTAATCTGCTTCCGTTGACGGCCAATAGCTTGATGTCTCCTCAGATCAGCTTATTTTGATGAAAAGTAAAAATCAAGCTATCAGAGGGCAGACCTGAACTAACACTGACCAGATGTTTCCTTCTCATAGATGCCAACATTCAGGCATTACGAAAATAAAATGCATACGTTTTATGCTTTTGCTCGTGACACAAAAAGAGTTGTTGGTCCCATGAAGTGCTTGTGCACTACATAAAAGTTGCTTATTATTTACAAAATGAACAACACAATTTCATGGCAATTTGTGAGGTGGCTATTCGTATCAATTTGCAACCATATTTATACATTTTTGAAAATTAACACTCAAAAATGTTGGGTTGTTATGGATAAATATTGGACGTATGCTGGGTTGTTGTTACACAGACATGGGTAGAAACAACCCAGCATTGATTTATTTAACCCAATGGTTGGGTTTGCCCTTTTTTATCCAACCCAACATTTTTTTTTACAGTGGAAGGGTTTATTTTTGGACTGGGCAGTCATTAGATTTTTTACACTGACAAGTAAGATGTCTGTTGAATATGCACAGTTATGCATTGATTTATCACTAATTATTATTATTATTAATATTAAAGTAATAAGAGTGTGTTTAGATTAAGATAACACCATAAAAACATTAATAAATAGTATGCATATACAAATATGTCATATTTCAATGTTTGGCTTAAGTGCAAAAAATGCTAAGCATTTAAAAATAAATATGCATTTTGTGTTTAAGACAAAACACACAGAAAATACATTGCAATGCATTAACAATCTAATACACACAACATGTTTAGTTAAAAGATTCTGGATAAGTAATAAGTTGCATCATGCAGGATTGATCTTTATATATAAATAAACCCTCATAGGTTTTGTTGTGTTTGACAGACGACATGTGGGCGGTGACTGTCGTCCTGTCACAAGTGGAATAATTTTAGTACTGGCATGTAAGTCTGCATGTGCATGTTTCGCCATAATCCCTATAAACACTAAAGCATGTAAAACTGACAGCATATTTCACATTGCACTTTAGTATTTATCATTGTAATGTGATATAAATTCACACAGCACGTGTGTTGAAAGTTTTTACATCTCTGAACAACGTGTTATTCAAAATGTTGCATGTGGTCACCTAAAAGTAAATAATTTAGGCCGAACCAGAACCAGTGCAATAAGGAGGCTGCCTCATAAATGCAATGAAATAAAACTTTCTGCAGAGCGCAGAAAGAGAAAGATCTGTTATACGCGAAGATAAACAAGTGACATAATGTGCGTTTAGTCGGATGAGAACTAGAGCGCGTGCTGCTGAGTTTTTGCGCAAGTCTAAAACCCTCCCAAAAAACATTCTGGAACAATTATTTCTTGGCGTATTATCAATATAAATCTCTCTCTCCGTGTTTATCAGCATTTTAAAGCAGAAATAAAAAGAGCAAAGTTGATTTAGACAGCACGTACCATTGTGGAGCGGGGAATATTGCCAACAGTCTCAAAGACTCATTTTACTCCTCCAAAAAAAAACTTTCCCCCGAAAAAAAGACTGTGTGGTGGGTGAGGAAACTCAAATGAGTCGGGTTTTCTTCGTTGATACCGGAAGCAGAAGAACCGGATTGCGGGACGGGCCCGTGCTGGGTCGCGCAAAATGACCAACTTTTACGCACGGAAACTTCACATTCGCTGGAGTCGCGAAGGTGCGTTTGTTTCTTTCAGCAGGTTCAAAGAGCGTCGTTGTTCGAAAACGGAGACGGTTCGACAGGATGAATCCAACGTTTACTGAATCTCTCCGGTACGAATCCCTCCGATTTGCGCCGGTATACGGTGTCTCCAGCGGCTCGAACCGAGATCGCGCAGACGTGCGCCGACGCTTGCAACTTTCTCCCCGCGCAGTTCAGATCAGCTGTTGCGACTCAGGGACTCTGTTTGAATTGGTGCTCCATCCGTCCCACCGGAGACCTGCTCGTGGTGATCTCCATGACCTCCTCCTCCTTCTTAGTTCATGGATTACACGATCAATTATTATGGAGAGGACGTCATTTTGGGCAAAGTGGATATTGCGAAATCATACGCGAGGCGTGAGAGGAATAGATAGGCTAAGCTTTGATGCTGCCAGAATGAAGAACGCGGTGACGCGTTTACGTTAGAAATAAGTCAAATGAAATTATAATGCGCGTGAAGTAGCCTATGTAAGAGTAGTTGCCAAAATAAACGTGTTACCCCTGCATGGCACATGCATGCAGAAGCGGTCGGGCTGATCTGTGGACGTGGATGGAGACGTGGAGTGGCTGGTGAATTATTAATAACCGAGAGCGCTTCACAGTCTGTCGTGTTCACATAGAGGAACCAGAACGGCAGCTGGGGGTTTAGGGGAATTAAATACGGGCTTGAAGTGAAGCGGGGACGGCAAGGGATTATACCGTTCACCGGCGACAACATAAGGGAGGGTGAGGAGAGAGTGAGAGAGAGACAGTGAGAGAGCAAGACAGAAGGGGACACAGACAGACAGAGGGACATACAGAGATATTTAGGGTCCATTTAGGAGCCAAGTCTTTAGGCAATGCGGTTTGGGTGTTTTATCGCGTTATTTTATTGTATATCAAGTGGGGCAAACTAAATACCAACTATTTCTTGCATTGATGCGAATGAGTGTTGTCTTGAATGAGCTATCGAGCTGACCTTCAAATAACAAGGAAAATAACACTTATGAATTTTAATGTAATTTAGAAAAGGTTGCCATCGTTTTTAGGATGGTTTCATTTGCATGTTAATTTTATGCAACATTTTGGGTCAATTACGTTTGTTTTCATTCATTTAATTCACCTGGACTATAAAACAGGCCTCCAGACTGCCAATATAAACGACCTTAAAGAGACACGCATTGCACTTAAGAAAAACCGGCGTCGCACCTGCTAATTAAATTATTGAGCAACTTTTTTTCTTATTCACAAAAGTGTTTGATTTGCTATTTATGCCAGAATAACCAGCATGACACACGTGGGAAAATATTTTTTGTTAAACATGTTGTTGTTTAGCCTACCTTTCAGATTTGGTCATTTATATATATTTAGAGTAGTTTAAATAATATATTTTTAATTACTCGTATTCATCCATAAAAATAAGGTATTTGGACATTCATAAAGAAATAAATCTTAATAATTTTGGAATTAACTATTTAGTATGTAAATAAACATGAGGGGAATAAAACGAAAATTGTTGAAAAAAAACATACACACGTGGTGTGGTTTTTGTCCAGAAGCCCAGATAACATTTACCACAATAATAAACATATGACGTAATTTTTTTCTCAAATTCCCATCCAATCGTTTATTTTCTGACAAGTTTGTTTAAAAATGCCATAATAGGCCTATACAGTCTATTGTTAAATGTATATTAATATATTTTATATAGTACTTTTAAATTTAACCTCCGGATGTTCACATACGTGGACATAATTTTTTTTGTTTACACCACAATACTTAATTCTTTGTAACTGGAACATGTTGTACACAAACATGGACAATTACACTGCTTCATGTTCAAAGCAAAATATTTGGTTATTATATTTTTTGATTCTTCCTACCCTCAAAATAGCTGGAAGAAATCTGAAAAAAGACAAACCAAAGTTCGGGTCTTAGGAGGTTAAATTAACGTGATTATTTATCTTAATCAATAAATTAATTATACATTTTGATACATGTCATATAGGCTAACTGATATTAATAAGGTCATTAGAATATAACCCTAAAATTTTACAGTTACCTTTATAGTATATAAAAAATGAAATATTTTTACTTGTATATGTTGTTAATTCCCAACACTAATTATATTTTAATCAATTAAATGACAAATCAATATTGTAAAGTGTTATGAGCAAATATTCGTTTATTTTTATGATGATTCTTTTAACAGTATAACCTAAAGTTCTAAAAAAAAAAACATTTGCGGCACAAACAATAGGCCAATAAATTTGTAATTAATGTAATTTAAACGAAGTTCTAATAAAACATGAAAAACAAAATCGTTTTATTATTTAAGTAGGCCTACCGATTTCTCTTTTATTCTAACATCATACAATATTGCGAAAATTGAAAGGTTAACAGTGTAGCATTATTGTGCCTTAAAATGTAAATATAAAATGTTTTATAAAAATACGTCGAATGCATTTTATTAGCTAAACAAAAATCTAGACTTTAATAATATTACAGCAACTAAAACTAATACAATCACTGTCGGGTATACCACTGAATTCATTTTTTTTATTCGATCCTTTCCTAAAACCCCAAGCTAAAACAAAGAAAATATTTGAACTGATTTAAGTCTTTAAAACATCTGTTTTAGCCCATTTTTAATGAGACAGGATAACAGCTTATTTTAGAGAGAGAAGTTACAGTGATGAGGCGCTTGCCTGTCGTGGGCACAGGTGCATTTTAACGTGTCGTAAACCACCGATACATTTCAATTTGTTGACCTAAAATATTAAAATATCAAGTAGAAGCATTTTATATGCAAAATACTATAATTACAAATTATTTTTGATTAGTATTAATTAAATATATTATTATCCAAAACGATGAATGGAATTAAAAATAAAGAAAATAAACACAAAAGCCTTCTATTTCACAGAATAAAAATAGCAAGTCGATACCTAACGAAATTAAACGAAAATAATTTTTATAACAATGACAGAACAATGTAACATGTATACACAGTGAAATTGAATTGCGTAAAACCTACAGTAGGCCATCCCATCACCAGAAAGAAAGAGAGAGAGAGGGAGAGAGAGAAAACAAAGAAAGATAGATATTACAAAGACAGGTTTGGCTGGTCAAATCCTTAAGATCTCAATCAGTTCCCCTTAGTTTTAAAATGTATTAAACTAATATTTTATATAGTGGATATATATTGTGAATTGTATATAAATGCAGTAGGGTTACATGACAAAATTTTATGAATCTATACTGTTCCATCAACAGAATTATGACAGCATAGTGTCAAGGAAAACATGTTTGTAAAGAAGCTGTGAAACCAGATATCCAACATTACATATATAATATATAAAAACTTTGCCAAAACCTAACACTCACATGCAAGCATATTGCAGATCAATGTAAATAGATCAGGCTTTAATTTAAGACACAAAGGTAAAAGTCTCATGTATTTCTAAACCCATGGAGTTTTCTCATTCAGTCGATAAGAGCGATTTCATTTCTTCCTGCTCCTCGAACAGCAGGGTCATTTATTCAGTGCGGCTCAGATTGAATTTTCTTAGACTCTCCTGCCTGTTTCTTGGCTTGAGTATAATTTCTGACTGCCTGTCTTTAATTTAGCAGGGCCACTCCGAGCTGAACAGACAACCATGAAACTTAAATTCAGCTAAGCAACGACCGGGCCCAGGAATGCTGACCTTGGCGAGCGAACCGGGCCAAAGACTGAGGTAGTGCACAGCTATAATCACAGATCTGTATAGGCACAGTTCCCTGAACTCAAAGCAAAACATGCACTTGAGCCATGAATATGTCCACAAACCATTAGACCTCCGCTCTTTTACTGTGCCTGTCCAATAACATACTGTATTATATTAGTTTTGTCATGTTGCAGTATAAATACTGTATATTTACATAAGAAAATAATAATCCGTATAAACTTCATATCAAATTAGTAAATAGTGCAGTATTGAATAAAGCAAACCTCACTATTACTGTTGTTTATGGCTACTTTCTTTTGTGCAAATTCTTAACCATAGCTTGTCATAACCATCAGTGTTAAACTTAACCTACACTGTGCAACAATCACATGATCCCTCAATCATGTGGCTTTCCAAAAAAAAACATTATGTTAATGCATTTTGTCCTGTTTTATAATGCTATAATCAGATTTATGTTTACAATTGAAGTGTTTTGATGCAAAACCCTCTAAGTGCATTCGATTCTTAATGGATTCTGCCAATAAAGTGATATTTCTGAATGACTTGACGCCGGGATTAAGCAGATTTTAATCGAAAGTATATCATGAACGCCTGAAAGCATTTGGTTAATATCAGTATCTCATTTTTGGCGGAGGTGGCATTTAATGGCTTTTGCATCTGACCTCCTCAATTTTTGTCTGATAGATCAATTTTCAATGGATAGATTTACATGACTACAGCATAATAATATAAAGACTATTTTGACATTTGTTGTAAAAAAAAAAAAACTTGACTTTAACACCCAGACAGTATAAAACACCTGAGCAGCCTCCTTAAATATTTAGTAAAGTCCCAGCAACCTATGACCAATCCAGGTCATGTAGGCAACCCCACAGCAATGCCCTGGCAACTACATACTAGCCTAGTCATTATTTAATCAATTATACGTCTCAGAAAAAAGTACAAGTAGGTACAAAAGTTGTCACTGGGGCAGCATCTTTCCAAAAAGTACATTTTTGTACCTTAGAGGTACATACTGGAACCTCAACGGTACATTTCTGTACCTAAATGGTACCTATTAGGACCTTTAAAAAAGGTACTGTCCCAATGATAACTTTTTACTTTCAGAAAAAAATTATATTAAAGCTGTTACTGGGATGGTACACTTTAAAAGGTCCTATTATGTACCAGTTAAAGGGTACCACCCCAGTGACAGCTTTTGTACCTTTTTCTGAGAGTGTAGACACTTAAAATACACATTTAGAGGAACATAAAATCAACTAAAATTTTCAAATGAAATGATTCAGTTAATCCGGTTTTAAGCCCAAAGGAACTCAGCCTAATTTAATGTTCAAAGGGACTCTCATCTTAAAGGTGTACGTTTCATGCCCCCTAAAGACCACACTGCAAAGGACTGAGAAGACTTTGAAAGTGTTTTAAATAAGCAAAACCCGATAACACACCGTGACATCAAACATCTTTCCTCTACGTTAGGCTTTGCTTTAATGATGAAGATTTTGTATTTGCACAACTCCTGGTGCAAAGGAAGTTTTTAAAATAATAATATATGGTCATGTCATACAGTAATTCAGTGAAGATTTAACTAATGCATCACAGGAATGAGATATATAAAAATCACAAACTCCTAAACCAAACCTGACCATGGCAGGTGGATTGTTTATGCTCAGCGATGAGATAAACAACTAAAAGCAGTTCTGTGGTTGGTCATCTGTGCTGAGGCTCCATCGGGATTGGAGCAGAAAGCGGCTCTGGAATCTTATCAGGTTGGTGCACAGAGTCGCTGCAGGACAGCGAGTCTCATGAGGGAACGCCTGTGAGCGTTCTGCTTATCTTATAGCAGCAAGACGGGTTTATGCCCCAATGAAGTGTGTGTGTGTGAGAGAGAGAGAGAGAGAGAGAGAGAGAGAGAGAGAGAGAGACGTTAGGTTTTGGGGCACAAATGTCTTAAAAATGTTATTTTGCACAGAATATCAATGAATCTGAATCTTTTTGTTTACAAAGTGATGTTCTCATTAGCATAAACAAAAGTTACATGCAAAAGATACAATCTAGATCAGAGGTCTCCAACATGGGGCCCGCGGGCACGAGGTTGCCCGCACAGACTGTCAGTCGCCCACCAAAGCAAATTAAGAGACTCAATTTTAATATTTATTCATTACATTTCTTTTATGCATGTTAAACAATGATAAAACATATCGACAAATAAAATAAAATAATAATAAAATAAATATAAAATAAAATAAAGTTTTATCAAAAAAGTAGATTGTTTTATCCATGGTGGTAGCCCTTGCTCACAAAAGGGTTGGAGGCCCCAATCTAGTTATTATACATAAATTACAAATTTAAAAATTACTAGTGCTGGGCAAAGATTAATCGCGATTAATCGCATACAAAATAAAAGTGATTTTTTTGCATAATATATGTGCGTGTACTGTGTCTAATTATTGTGTATATTTAACCACACACACATTCATATATTCATTTCAGAATTGTTTTACTTATATATAATTTTTTTTCATTTATTTTTAATATAGAATATATAAAAATATAAATAAATATATATAAACATGCATGTTTCTTAATGCATGCAATGTTTCTTAAATACATACATGAATGTGTGTGTATTTATTTATACATAATAATTACACACAGCACATACTCATATATTATGCCAAAAATCACTTTTATTTTGTATGCGATTAATCGCGATTAATCTCTGCCCAGCACTAAAAATTACAAATTACAAGATAAATAAATTATTAGAATATAAATTTAGAATTTTTTAAAATATTTTAAGAAGAAATGTGGCAATTTCCTATTAATTTGTACATCAACATTCATCATTTTTTTTAGGATTTACTTTTGCAACGGTGACGTTGGGGTTAGCGGTGAGGTCTCGTTATTGTTTTTTTTTTTATGATAATCGGATGTTTTTGTACGATTCACTTCAAATTAGACAATTTGTAAAATACGTACTTCTCGTGAGATCAGACTGGAAGACAATATGACTGCAAAACTCAACTGCCATTAGTTTACTCAATTTTTAAGGTAAGTGCTTGCAATCAATTTATTTAAGCTACATTTAAGCAAAAAAGTGTAAAATAAAATAAAATAAAAACCTTTGTTCAAATGTAGCTTAAATAAATTGATTGCAACCACTTTCCTTAAAAAAATTGAGTTAATTGAATAAATCATTTTTTTCAGTGTGATGCTAAAGCATTGCTATGCAGTTGCTTAAGTGCTCTGACTGAGGCATACATGTATCATAGCATTGATCGGAGGTTGCTCAGGTGTTTCAGATGGTTGTTAAATGAAAATTTACTCGTCCTATAGTCAAGAGAGCCCTACTTCGGGCGAAAATCATAAGTACTAGCACCAAAACATTGATATCTGCAACACAAAAGATGCAGGACAAAATGACACGTTTTAATACTTATAACCCAACTCTATACATTTTATCAGCGTGTGTGTTCCCTGGGATTAAACTCATGGCCCTGTTGCATTAGCAGCGCAAAAGATCGTTCTCTAAGAGACTATTATTTTAGTGTACCCTAACATAAGCTAAAACATAAAAATAAATATTCAGGCCAAATGCATAGCATTTCTTTTATGTTTTAGCTGCTATTAGTATAGCAGGGTCAAAAGAGTCAAGATCAGATGAATCAGATGTGTTGGCCGGGATGTCCAGTGTATGTGTGCATCTGGTGTGGATCCAGGTGGGTCCAGAGGGAAGTGAGGCATTAAAGCCAGTGGATGCAGGGGGAGAGGGGTTGTCCTCCCCTGGAGTGAGAAGAGGCTATAATCTGCTTCCCTGGCTCTCCATGAAAGAGAAGAGAGGACACAGACACACACACAAGAGACTGACCCCCTCCTACAGCTTCATCCTTCTCATCTGTTATCTTCATATACCTCTGCTATCCTTCTGTTTTTTCCTTCCTCATCAACCTTTCCATCATAATGTAGCCGAGTTCTTCTACATTAAAACCACAGTATGTCGATTCATTGACCATGACTGTCACGCCAAGCTGTATCAATTAGGTAAAAAAATTTTTGTCTTTCTTTATTCTTAAAAAAGGAATTTCCTCGATGGCATAGGAGAGCCTTTAAAGCTTGTATAAGATGGCATTTGAGAACCATTTCAATTTAATATAGAATTTTTTTCTATACAGTAGTTTTAATGTAAGAGCTGTCCATACTGAAAACAACTTGTACTGACATATCTTAAAATACATCAGTGCCCTTTGTTTTGCCTCAAAATGCACGCCAGTATTGTTTTTAATAAGGCATGTTGTTTAAAACTAGTTATATTTCCTAATTAAACTAAAGCCCTAGTCCTGGTTTAAGATAATCCCTTTCCGCGAAATCACCCCTTTAAGTTTCACATAATGTTTATGGGTACGTTTACATGACAAAACGAGTTATCAAAACAATCCTTGTACACTCGGATCAGAAAAAACGACTAAAACTTCTGTATTATGGATGTCAGGCCAGTAGTTGTAGAAGACACAAAATGTCTAAATACATAATACGTATGGAACATGATGTCACCTTTTAATAAAATTGCGGGTTTTTTTCCATCTAACACGTATTTTCAAATGCTTGCGCTTTTAGGCCCCCAAAACGTCGTTGTAATAAATTATTCCAAGACAAATAAAAAGTTTTCAGTTTGTAGTTGAAAATGTTTTGTGTAAATGGTCTCTAAGGCCGCATTTATCCTTCATGTTTGAAGTGACTCAATTCCGACTTTTTCCATCCATGTGGCACAGATCGGATATGTACGGAGCCCCTAAAGGGACATGGAGAAAAAATTAAGTAAAGTTTAGTATCGCCGTGCGTACGTGAAACTATCGCGTATAGCACATGAAGGTTTCGCGTGAGCACATGAAAGTTTCACGTGAGTACACACAAAAGTTTCACATGAGCACGTGAAAGTTTCACATGAGCACATGAAACTAAACTTTAGATTTTTTTACTCCAATGTCACCTTAGGGCAGTGCTTCTCAAATAGTGGGGCGGGACCCCCAGGGGGGGCTCGAAGCGACACCGGGGGGGCGCGCGAGACCCCAGGGAAAGTACTTTTTCAGGAAGTGATTTTTAAAGAAATTACACCCCAATCACGCTGATAAGCCGCTTGTGTTTTTATTTATTGATTATATTTAATTTTTCAGTATCAAATGGTCAAAAAATATTATACTTTAAATAAGGATTGATTTTTTTATTTCAGGCAAATTGATGCATTTTAAGTCTTTTCTGTTACAGACTAAAAAACAATGTTAATAAAGTTATTCTTTGTTGTAAGTTGATCGATATTTCTTTTTTTTTGTGTTTTCTTTTTGTGTTTTCTCAATGTTAATAAAGATACAATGTTTTGCAGATGTGTAATTTTATAGACAAATTATACTATTTATTTACAGTCGCGGCGGAGAGTTGGGGGGGCGCGAAATGTTTACCTCTTCCTAGGGGGGGCGTGAGAGAAAATAATTGAGACGCACTGCCTTAGGGGCTCGGTAGATATAAACCAGCCCAGTCTCCTGAAGATGCGTATAAATAGCACAAAGTGTAAAACTCGTGCAATATATACGCCAAATTCCACTTTGGCGTGCATATAATACGGCAGTCCTTCCCATTAACTTAAACTGTGCATCTTTTTTGTCGTTTTATTTATTGGTTTCTCAATTTTTTTGCTTTTTTTTACCATTTTCGCTTGGGTTTAGGGTTAGAACAACTTTTTGTTTTATAAAAATGACATCCTAACCCAAACCCCAACTCTAACTCCAAGCGACCATGGCTTAAATATGGACAAAAACATGGAGAAACCTGTATATTAAATAACCTTATTAAGCAAATCTAAAATCTAACCCTAAACCCAAGCGAAAATGGTTTAAAAAAACAGAAAAAAATTGAGAAACCAATAAATAAAACGACAAAAAAGATGCACCGTTTAAGTGAATGGGAAGGACTGGCATATCATATGCACGCAAAAGTGGAATTTGGCGTATGTATTGCACGAGTTTTACACTTCGTGCTATTTATATGCATCCTCAGGACAGGAGACTGGGTAGATATAAACGTGTAAGCAGGAAAAAATGCATAGATTCTGATATTCTCAGATATTCATATGTAGAAATAAATCAGATACATATCAGATACATTTGCATCCTCAATGTAAGTGACAGATTGGATATTTTTGTGTCGAGTCGTGTCATACAGTACGTCATTAAAAAACGACATGAAATAAAAAAAGACATAACGACACCACCCGCAAACACATGACTCTTTGCAGTAGTAATGGAAATTTTGATTTCTTCAAGAAATTTGTTTGTTTTCAGTTCACTCATAAAAATTATTTGTTCAGATTCGTTCACTGATTCGTTCAGTAACCATTTTTTCAAATGACATATATTAGCCAGCAGGGGGCGAAAAAGAGTGTCTTATGTGTTACGTCTAAAGTCCATGATTGTTGTGTATTACTATTTACGTTTTACAAAAAACTGATGACAATATTCAAATGTGTAATCTACTCGTTAAATAAATAAAATAAGGTTCTGATGACCAAAACACAAGGTTTTCATGCATAATAAACATTTTAATTGTTTGGTCAGACATTTACACATTTACACATTCGTTTACAAAGAACGATTCGTTCACCTAAAAGATTCGTTCACACAGAGAGATTCCTTCACCTAAAAGATTCGTTCACAAAGAACGATTTGTGCACCTAAAAGATTCGTTCCCAAAAAACGATTCGTTCATCTAAAAGATTCGTTCACAAAGAACGATTTGTGCACCTAAAAGATTCGTTCACAAAAAAACGATTCGTTCACCTAAAAGATTCGTTCACAAAAACGATTCATTCACCTAAAAGATTTGTTCACAAAGAACGATTCGTTCACCTAAAAGACCCTGTCCCAAATGGCACACTCCGGACTTGTGGTCCTCCTCGGAGTCCACACTTTGATGACATCATGTAGTGCAGACTTTAGGGACCCTTGATGCGAGTCCACGAGGGTGCACCGGAGTCGTATTTTGGGACAGACTCGTCATGCCGAAAATAGTAAGAAAAGTTGCCCGTCAGTGTGAACTCCTCCCTTCCATCGACTGATTGGTCTGATTACTCTTTCGCAAGGACTTCTGAGTAGGTAAAGCGCGCAAAGCCTGCTGCAGTGCGGGCTTTGCCGAAGACCGCATCATGGGGGCAAAGGGGGCGCTGATGAGCACACTTTGAAGCATAAAAATGACAGACACCCTACGGACATGTAGACTAAGCGAGCATGCGCAATTTAAGGCCACGAGACCGAAAGTCTACATGAAGTGCGCCATTTGGGACAGGGCCAAAGATTCATTCACAAAGAACGATTCGTTCACCTAAAAGATTCGTTCACAAAAACGATTCGTTCAGCTAAAAGATTTGTTCACAAAGAACGATTCGTTCACCTAAAAGACCCTGTCCCAAATGGCACACTCCGGACTTGTGGTCCTCCTCGGAGTCCACACTTTGATGACATCATGTAGTGCAGACTTTAGGGACCCTTGATGCGAGTCCACGAGGGTGCACCGGAGTCGTATTTTGGGACAGACTCGAGCGTCACGCCGAAAATAGTAAGAAAGTTGCCCGTCAGTGTGAACTCCTCCCTTCCGTCGTCTGATTACTCTTTCTCAAGGACTTCTGGATTGGTAAAGTGCGCAAAGCCTGCTGCAGTGCGGGCTTTGCCGAAGACCGCATCAACGGGGCAAAGGTGTCGCTGATGAGCATACTTCGAAGCGTAAAAATGACAGATGGGACCGAAAGTCCACATGAATTGCGCCATTTGGGACAGGGCCAAAGATTCATTCACAAAGAACGATCAGTTCACCCAAAAGATTCTTTCACAAAGAATGATTTGTTCACCCAAAAGATTCATTCACAAAGAATGATTCGTTCTCCTAAAAGATTTGTTCACAAAGAACGATTTGTTCTCCTAAAAGATTCGATCACAAAGAATAATTTGTTCACCTAAAAGATTCACTGACAAAGAACAATTCGTTTTCCTAAAATATTCGTTCACACATAACGATTGGTTCACGAATGTAGGATGAGTGCCACACTTAGTGGAGTAATGTTGAAGTTTCGTGTCTTGTTACAGAAATAAAGCTCTATAATCTTGTATTTAAACATTGTATATTTATTTCATTTGCGTGCTATTGCAAATCGTGACTTTTTACTTCCTGTGTGATTGAAGCTGTTCCGGGTCAGTACGTATACTTTGAATTGTTTTGCCAAGTGTTTAGTTTAAAAGCTGATATCGGATACAAATCCCTTTTAAAAGATGATATAAGAGAGTCGTCAAAATAAAACGAAAAAACGGAAATAGTCAACATAGGCATCATAGGCCAACCTGGACTATAGTGTAACATCAATGTGTTTTTTAAACTTTTGAAGAAAACATGTATGCCAGAACGGCAAAATAAATGAACAAACAAACAAATCAAGAATTTGGTAGACGTTGAGCTCTCCAGAAAAACACATCAATATTTCCTCCAGTGTTTGTTCATCCGTTAAAGTGAAAATTGAATTGTTTAGCCCCATACACGTCTTTATGAATGAAACATTTCATTCAAATTGTCAGATAAATTGTGTCGCTTTTTTCCTCCTCTATAAACCTCAGGCGGCGTGAATGATTGTATATTTCCCGGCATTGTTTGTTTCTCAATCTTCTTTCCTTTGGCATTTCTGCCGGTCGTCATTCACAACTCTAAGCTGTGAGCCTGGTTTTGTGGAATCAGGCCATAGGATCTGTCTCACCATTCCTCTATTCCATCATCCCATTGTGGGGAGGGGCTTCCTTGGCAGTGCCAGGCTCTGTTTGGTAGAATGGGTCCAAATTAACATGAATATTCATGAGCACCCCCCCTCCTAACAGCACATCAACACTTGGTTGCAGCACATGCTGGGACAGCTGTTGCGGGCCAAAGCGGGCATCTGTGCACAGAAAGACAGCGATATGGAGCGGGCAGGAGTATGAGGTGTGGACATCTGCAGCCAGGGATTGACAAACGCTTGGATGGCTGAAGAAGAGACAGGAGAAGGATAGGGGAAGTTGGACTAGAACGAGGGAACAAGATTATCCGAGCAGATGACAGGGATGTGGTTGTATGAGAAAGTACGGTGAATTGGGCGAACAGATGCAGTGTAAGTGGTATATGTAAATATCAGGTTTTCTACATAAAACTAGATTTTAGGATTTTCTCAAGACAACATTACAGCTTAGTCCGCGACACCACATTGAAAGGGTTTTGTCCAGGGTTGCTATGCAGTTGCTCACACCCAAGATTTTAGGATATTTGTGTATCTAAAGCTAAACTATGTCCCTATAGTTACGTAATTTTTTTATTATTTTTTTGTGATACTGTCACGAATTTCCCCGTTTTTCGTGATCGTATCACAAATTTCTGTTTACGTGTCATTGTCACGTATTGGCTACTCAACTGCTTTTTCTTATTTTCAAACCATTGTCGCTTCGGTTTAGGGTTAGATTTGGTGTTTTGCATTAGACTTTAAGTATTGGTTTATAAAAAATTTTCGGAAGTATTTTTTTCAGATTTTTAGTTGGGTTTGGGTAAGGATGTCATTTTATGTAAATCTAACCCTAAACCGAAGCAACAATGGTAAGAAAATAGGACAAAACAGTTGAGTAACAAATACGTGACAATGATACATAAACAGAAATTTGTGATACGAACATGAAAAAACGCGGAAATTCATGACGGTATCACGAAAAGGATCAAAAAATTACGTGACTATAGGTACGTAATTTCGTGAGACTACTGGACTGGGTCCTTCTTTTGAGGGTTACAAACTAAATCTTCATCTTACATGCTCTTTAAAGGGATAGTTCACACATGTATACATTTCTTTATTCTGCTGAATACAAAGGAAGACATTTTTAAGAATGTTTGTAACCAAGCAGATCTGGGGCACCATTGACTTTCATAACAATGGTGCCCAATATCTGTTTGCATTTACATTTACGCATTTGGCAGACGCTTTTATCCAAAGCGACTTGCCTTACGGTGCGTTACAAGGTTTACATTTGTTCAACATGTTTTCTCTGGGTTTAAACCCACAACTTTTTCCACTGCTAACGCAATGCTCTACCACTAACCTTTCAAGAGCACATTTTTGGTTATTAAAATTTTTAAAATAAATTATACTGGTTTGGAACATGAGGGTAAATTCTCGCAGGATTAAAAATTTTTGGTGAACTATTTAAAGCTCTCGCACTTGGTGGTTTTTAAAGAAGATCTTTGGGAAACTTCAAAAAAAGGTTCTCAACCTTTCTTTGGTTCTTCTAACCAAGAGTGATCAAAGAAATCTCTACAATCGTAAAAATAAAGGACCTTAAAGGATTCTTTATAGCAATGTCTTAGAACAATTTTTGGTTCTAAAGATTCTTATAAGACAATCATTTCTTTTGTATCTTATTATAGTTTGTTGCACTCCAAAAAAAAAAAAAATCTCGTCTTGCACTAGCCATATGACACACCAGCTCAACCTTACGTTTTAGGTAATCATTTCGAAAGGTCACGAGTCATGTGTGAAACACACACTTGCGTACCATTTCAAAAGACATTATTTTGTATCATTTCACATACAACAACACACTTGTGAACACTGGAGCGGTAGTTTCGCAAACGTCATATAGGGTTGCCAACCGTTCCGTATAATACGGAATCGTCCCGTATTTGACACATAAAATTCTTGTTCCGTATTGAACTGATACGGAACGCAGTTTGTTCCGTATTTTATGAAAATTTATTCAGTGCAAATACATGACAGACACATAGCTTATATGTCAGCCATGAACGAAGACCGCGTCATTTGTATAAGAAAACCCTGACAGTGCGGTAATTTCTCCCTCTGTTTGTCTATGATCAGCGTAGCGTTTTTAACATCTTGCAGCCCCATTGGTCGTTTCAGTCATTGTGATGTCACGTATCATAGCAACGATGACGACAAGTGACAACAGCGGGAAATGTAAAAATGACTGCATCCGAGCAGCCGGCGAAAAAGAAACGAGCACAAAAATATAGAATTGAATGGGAAAATGACTACCCGTGGCTGGAATGCGTGAGGGACAATGAATACAAGGACAAATGTACCATATGCCATCGCGTTTTTTCTGTTTGTCACGGCGGAGTGTGTGATATTAAGCAGCACGCATGAGGAGATAATCACAAGAGGAGCGAAAATCTGCGGGCACAGGATGGAGCAATGTCAAGGTTCATTGTCCGTCAGTCGTATCCAGAGGCTCATATGGTATGTAATTATGTGGATTTTTAAAGCTCAAATATAGTTGATAAGAAAGTGATTATATTAAAAGAGATAGTACAGGTTTCGCTTAACAATCCACATATATCTCTCTCCAGTGCTCTCCCTCTGTTCCCGTGTCCCGCTCCATAATGTGTAAATAATTTCTGATGGGTTTCTTATTAAATACTTATGGATTTAGATAGCTCAAGGTTTAAAAAGGGTGGGGTCTTTGAAGAGGGCGTATTATAAACTTAACAAAAGCATGGTTCATTGTTGGCAAAATGATCATGATAGCCTTTATATTTCACGTCTATGTGGTTCCGTCTTGTATACTTATTAGGCATACTTTGCTATTCATTAAATATTTAGGCCTACGAAATTGTATGAAATATATTTATCTAAATTTATCAATTAGTTTCCACTATTTTCACCAGAAGTCTTCATTTCAGGGGTTATTTTTTTCAAAATTCTCTTCCGTGGGGGCATGTCACCGGACCCAGGCAAACACCCATACCCCCCCCCCCCCCCCCCCGTTCCTTATTTCCATTTCAGAAAGTTGGCAACCCTAGTCATGCACAACCTTTCGATGTGATTACGTATTACGTAAGGTCACGCTGGCGCATCACTCGGCTAGCGCAAGATGAGAAGTAGTGGTTACATATGTTTTTTTGGCAAAAATTACAACCGTTTTGCTAGATAAGACCGAGGGGCAACCTTCCGATCTTTCTGATGAAGCCAATACGGAAGTGAATTAAACTGCAATTCATCGACTGGCCGATAGAGGCTGACTCCAAAAGGGAGTCAATTCCCATAGACCTCTCCATGTTAAAATGCCCAACTTTACAGTAGAAAATAATATGTTTACAGCCTGGTACAAAAAGTGTTTTTGGTCTGTATATCTAATTTTGCCCTTCATGACAACTGTCATCCGTTTAAATTATATTAAGCCTTAAAGTTCTGCATAATTAAGGGCATGGCCCCTTGAGTGATGGTTGAACAGCCACTCCTGTCACTAGAGTCAAGCTAGGCGGGTGTGGTTTAAGCAACCAGCCACCTCAGCTTCACTCACGTCCCGCCTTTTTACCCATTTTCAGATATTCGCGAGTGATGGGCGGTGATCCGCGGCCAAGAAGGCGACGGCAGGCACCGCCTACTTTAAGCTTCAAAAACGATCTTCAGAAACCTATGGGTGACGTCACGGACACTCCATCCATCTTTTTTTACAGTCTAAGACATTTATGCCTTTATTGGGATCATTTAGAGCCCTTTGAAGCTGCACTGAAACTATAAACCAGGTCCACTATACGGAGAAAAATCCAAGAATGGAATTTTCCTAAAAAAAAATTAAGAAAAACAAAAATCTTGGATGACATGGGGGTGAATTTTATGACACCCCAGTCATACCACTCCAGACCCCCTGTTGAAGACCCACATTTCTTTTTTCTACTGAACACAAAGGAAGACATTTTGAAGAATGTTGGTAACCAGGCAGATCTGCGGCACCATTGACTTCCATGGTAAAAAAAATAACACTGTGGTGTACAATATCTGTTTTAAGAAACACTAAAAATTTAAGAAACACAAAAATCTTGGATGACATGGGGGTGAATTTTATGACCCCCCAGTCATACCACTCCGGACCCCCTGTTGAAGACCCACATTTCTTTTTTCTGCTGAACACAAAGGAAGACATTTTGAAGAATGTTGGTAACCAAGCAGATCTGTGGCACCATTGACTTCCATAGTAAAAAAAATAACACTGGTGTACAATATCTGTTTTAAGAAACATTAAAAATTTAAGTAACACAAAAATCTTGGATGACATGGGGGTGAATTTTATGACCCCCCACTCATACCACTCTGGACCCCCTGTTGAAGACCCATTCTAGCCTTGAGTGTAGCTGTTTGCTCCCCAAACTCCACTTTGCTTAGAAATCTTCCCAAACCTCTACCCTATGACCCCTGACATACAACACATGATTTCTTCATCCCTCCGTACCCAGTTTTTGTCTCCGAGGACGATCGGTCTTGCTGCACACACAAACACAGCGTCTGCTTCTTGCTGCCCTACATAGCCAGTAGCACAGCAGGCGGTCTCTGTGAAAGGCCCATGAGGTTTAATCTGTGTCAGATCCCTCGATAAGACTCTTTATACAGAAGTTTCTGAAATCCCCATCTGAGGACTCGCTGTATTTAGGGGCCGTGCTTTACATCGCTTTCCATGATTCATTAGGCTTAATTGAAAAGGGAAAAAGTAGCACAGATATGTAAATAATCTCCCGGTATACTTGATCAAATCCAGCACTCAAAAACCAAACAGTACTCAAAAAACAAAACAAAAAAACTTTTAGACTATATTCGTAATTGGGATATTGCTTATAATCAGCTTGATTAATATATTATGATGTACTACCCGAATTCACCATCAAATACTAACTTTATAGTATTTTAGACCAGTTATTAAATAAGCACAATATTAGATTACCTGACATACATTTACTTGACAGTGTATGAACTTCACAATGTAATGCTGATGGATTATCAAAGAACAGGAAACGGCACTCTGGAATGCTTGATTCTGATTGGTCAGTGTCGGCATTCCGAGCTTTGTTATTCCCAGATAAAACCACCTGAAACTCATAACACAGCCTCATTCGGGTTGCGAGGTGACAGTCAGATGCTGTTTAATACTTAAACAAATATGCATAATTCTTAAATATGAGATGTTATTTTTAAATGATTAATGTTCTTTCAACGCGTCTTAACTTCACACCACTAGGAAGTAGTTTAACCCTTTATTGAAAGTTTGCATTTCTTACAAAAAAAAATCAAGATTTCAATACCCTGTGTATTTACTCATGTGGCTGGTCGCCCTGTCAGGATTTATTGCGATAACAACCAGCTGGTTGTACGTTATCCCTTACTTATACATCAACAGATCCTCATACAATAAACTCTAATACTTCAGACTAATATCCCCATCAGAGTGAACAGTAATTCAATACATAGCAAACACAAACTGACCAACAGCTTAAAAAACTGACAAACCCCAAAATGAAAACTGGCAGCCAAAGTTAATACAAGCAACAATGCATTGGATCTCATTCCAGACCGATAAAAAGAGGGCCAGACAGATAGAATTTTTACAAGCATTACTTTATCGAAGGTTGAAAAAGTATGAAACGAAAGGCGGCAAGTGAACGAGAGCAAAAAGAAACGAAAGAGTGGTCATACCATCAGCCACGACCTGGCAGAGAAGCCATAACACAGCTGCCACCTGAGCCCTGGGTCAGCCTGCCTGTCCAGCGTCATTCCCGCGCCCTGCGGCCAGAAGAAATCCTCTTCCTGGGATGGCGGGAAAATTAATAAATAAAAGGAAAACGTGCGGCGAGCACCAATCAGGAGGAGCGTGCGGTCAGCGTGTATGCCTGTGTTTGTGTGAGTATGTGTTAGGGAGACAGAGAGAGAGGACATTGACACAGAAAACGTCAAGAAGTGCAATCCGGCCAGCTGTAGCTGTATGAAGCCAACGCCAGCCGCTTGCCATACTGACATACCGATCCTACACAGCCAACCGACACTGGGCGCTGGGTGTGACCGGAGTGTTTGTGGGTACAGAGAGAAACAAATGTTTACTTGAAAAAAAGAGCATCTGAGGGATGTTTATGTACATGCCTGCCAATCTTCTCATTTTTAGCATTGTATGTACTTCTGGGTTACATTTTGGGAAATATAAGATGACAAACATTGGATAATTCGTACCTTCTAACACCAAATGGGCCTTAATATTTATTGTTATGTACTTTCAATTTTTTTAACAATTTTTTTTCTACAAATGAGGGTCCTTTTACCTTTATGATTTGACATGAATCCCAATAAAACTAAACATTCAACAGGAAAAATGATAGGGTGGGTGGTGTTTAAATGCCTAACCAGATATTTGCCAACCACATGACCTGTGAAATCCACAGCAGGTGATGTTTGAAAAACATAGCTATTAGATTTCAACATATTTCTACATTTTTAATTAAGATTACACTGTTTTTGTATTGTTGAAGATAACAGGTTTGTGGCAGACATGTCTATGATGTTATATTTATAGTTGTTGTGGCTAGGGCTGTCACGATGATCAAATAACTGTCTCATCGCGATTGTTTGACCTCGTCGTGATGATTTCAGATCACCGCAATGATTGCACATCTCTCTAAAAAACACAAGGGGGAGCT
Organism: Misgurnus anguillicaudatus; assembly: GCF_027580225.2. Taxonomy (NCBI): domain Eukaryota; kingdom Metazoa; phylum Chordata; class Actinopteri; order Cypriniformes; family Cobitidae; genus Misgurnus; species Misgurnus anguillicaudatus. The sequence continues at coordinate 8,512,404 of NW_027395279.1, forward strand.
CCAGTGCCTTTATAAACGAGACCGTGAGAAGTGTTTCTGTGCCTTAGTAGATTTAACAAAGATAAAACGAGTAAACTGTATTAAAACATTTTAATTCTTGTTTTTTAATCAAAATTTGAGTTAAAATAATATAAAAAGATGAATAATTTGAGTAATTCTAAATGAACACTTTATTAAGTAAATTCAGCTTCATTTTATCATGTATAATCCACTTAAATTTGTAAGAAGAAAATGAATTTAATAATTTTGTGTTGAAACTACATGAATGATTTTAATAAACATAGCTAACTAGGCAGTAGACTCGTAGTTCCCAGCATGCTTTGCATGGGACTGCATTTGGACAGTGAAATTTAAATTTAAACATTTTTTATTTGTTTTTAACTAAAAAGATTAGTTTTTTAATTTGTTTTTATCTTTAAGATTTAGAAGTGTTTTTGTTTCATCTATGAGTTTTGTAGTTACCATTGTCCAGAAGACTGGTGCTTGTGCATTGACTGCATACTAAAGTATGTCGCGCTTTACAGCTGCCCAAAACTAAACTGGGTGGGCGCGTTGATTGAATAAACTATTCGTGCCCTCATCTCACAGAAAGATAAAGTCTAAATCAATGTTTATGGAAACAACAAAAAACCATAAAAAAGTTACCTGTACCAAGAAAAGTAAATTAAACTCAGTAATACTAGAACTATTAGTTAACTCAACTTAATTTTGTTGCGTTTCTATTAAGTAATATTATAGTGTTTATTATACTTAAAAAAAGGCTACAAGTTGACTCAACTTAAAACATCAAATGCAGCCACTTGCCTCAATTTTTATAAGTTAGATTTTGCTATTACATTTAGGTATTACTTTTTACAGTGTATTAGATGGCACTCCTTTACTGACAGAGTAACGCAATACATTGCAAAGCCATTTAATACAGTGGTAAACAGCATTTAAAGAAAAGCAGTATGAATGATAACCAGTATGAATTGCCAGGTAAAACATATACATTTCCAATACAGCAATTCCAAATTTAGGAAAGTGAACTAAAGACATGTGGTCCAGTACTAATATGACCTTAGTAGGATTGGTACTGTTTAAGGCCGGTTCTGCTATAGTCAGTTTATTTCGATTGCTTTTTATTTTTCAGACACTTTATTGTGTTTATTTCTTATGAAGAATTTTCAGTTTTTGAAAGATATATTCATTAAATAATTCCTTTTAAATATGCGTTATGTGTAGTAATATTTACTGCCAGGTTAACCTGGCAAAATATTTAATTTAAATATCACAAATTATTTAATGAAATACATAAATACAAAAACAAAAAAATCTATGAGAATTAAACGTCAAAGCCCTAAAACAGTCAATTAATCGTCATAATCGTCACAATTTACTAGACAATTAACCATCAGCCAAATGTCATAATCGTGGCAGCCCTAGTTGTGGCAGACTGCCGTCCCCTCCTCAAACAACTAAACTCATAAAAATTATGGTTATATAAGGGTTCTTAGCGGTGATGTCATAAAATAACAATTTTTGGTCACATACACAACCATACACTGTATGACATGTAGTGAAATGCTTGGTATGACTTTCTCCACAAAGTTTACAAAAAGAAAAAACTTTTTTTTATTCTTCCACCACAACCAATTAATTTTATGATGCCCCTATTAATGCTTAATCCCCTAGATTTGGAGCACAATATACAGATTAAAAAATTAAGATTAAAGAAAAGAATATTAAGAGAATAAAAAAGAAAAACTATGTAAATAGTATGCATTATGCAATTATAGAATATACTTTATGAATACAGTGAAAAGAAAAAAGCCATATAAATACTGCATAAGGACAGATGAACATGTGGAGTGGTTTTCATAGAAACTTTTAAAGTCACAATGAAATAAATAAAGAAATTAACAACTTTATTTTTGTTTTAAATTTTATTGTTTTTTTTAATGACTTATCTGTGAGTTTCATCATTTTTTTATTTCTTTAATCAAAAATGCAAATCTCCTCCCTTCCTTGAAACGACCCCTATTTACTTCAGCGCAGGTGGGAGGGGCCGGGAAAAGATTGCAGCGACTAGCAAATAGCAACATGACCCACAATCCAATCAATTGTTGTCCAGCCCTAACTTTTTTTTTATTTCAGAAGCCGTTTCAGTTTTGGATATACGTCACAAGGGGGAAAACAAGACAATCTGTTTTATTGTGACTTTAAGTCAAATGTTCTTAAAGTCATCGTTCCTTTGATACCTTTTAGGCTGTCGCACCTTTATTCAACTACACCATTAAAAAAATGCAGCATGAAGTAAAAAAAAATTGTTTTGCAAGTCAATTCAACCTATTATTTTAAAGTTTTATCTGTGATAAGTTGACATAACTTAAAAAAATGAAGTTAAACAATTTCAACTTATAAGTTAAAGTAATATAAAAATATATGTTGATTTGATTAAAAATGATGTATTTTTTTGAGTGTGGAAAAAACATTTTTGTTTCCGTAAAGAACAATTCAGTCAAATGTTCTTTAAAGAACCATTCATCCTTTTCTTTTTGTTATCTAAAGAACCTTTCTTCATGACAAAGAACCTTTTGTGAAACAGATTCTTTATTGGAACCATTCAGCCAAAAATGGTTCTTCTATGGCATCGCGCAGCATCTTTATTATTTTAATTTAAGAGTGTAGACATTAGCCAGGAAAATTATTTTAGCAGACATTTTCTACATTACCGGAAAAAACTATTAATCAGTATTGTCAGTGAAAGATATTTTATTAACAATAGCAACAATGACTTCCGTAACTATGGTAACTATTTTGGCAGAAACTACTGTTACCATGGTAAATTTGCCGTCATTCCGCAGATGCTCCCTAATGAAAAACTTCAAGTAGGGGTCCTACAGTTTTAAAGCAGCATGCAAATTCCTCCTTATTATTTTTCTAAATGAAGTAGCATTCAGCGGTCGAGAGGAGTTCCTTTAAATATTTAAGTGCTGATTATCTGATTATCCGCGTCTAAACTGTGCAGTCATGCATGCATGTGACGTGTGAAAGTGAATGAGAGAGGACACGCAGTCGTGGGAGCGCATGCAGTCGAGAGACATTCAATGCGCTGACGAGAAACACGGCTGTCACTTGAGGGCCAATTATACGTTTGCTTACGGTGTGATGGCTGCTAGTGCTTGACATGGCATCATTATTTAAAGAAATTAAAACACATTAAATAAGACTTCTGTGTGTGAGAGAGAGCTGTAGGATTAAGTTAACATGATGTCAGAGACAGGAAAGCAGAAATGTTAAGATAACCCTGAGTAAGTAAAGATGACAAACTATAGGCTTCAACGTCAGAGACACTGAAAAGCAAGTTGTCTTTAATCTTCAGTCAACTAAAACTGGTGACATTTGCATTACTTTGTATAAATGTGGATGTCTTTATCCAGCCCAAACCTGGCTGCATGTGTAAGCTTTGTCTTAATTTCTGTCCTATACAATTCAGCTTTTTAATTAAATAATGTATTACAGTGTAAGATGTGAAAGCTACTTAAATTTTAAGTGTTACCAATTTAAAAAAAATTACTATTATTAACTAAAATTTTCTCACTTTAAGTAAAAAATTAAGGTGAAAAAAATGTTTAAAAAATTACTTAAATTGTAGCTTTATCAACTTACATTGTTCACTTTAATAGATTAAAAAAATCAATTTTACCAATTGTTACCAGTTGAAGTAATTTTATTTGAAGTTAATCCAACTTTCACTTTTTACAATGTAGTTCTCTGCTAGCATCATATATTTTTCCTTTTCAAAATAATGAGATTTTCCCTTAAATTAATAAACCTTTTGCAAGGTCAGGATCTTCTCTTATTTACACTGTAATGTCAAAATCTTGATTTTAAATAGTAAAAATTGATCAATTGAACCCTTTAAAATGTATTTAAGCTATTAAGCTTTTCAATTTATCAATTTCAAGCTTAAAGTAGATATTTTTACATTTACATTTTTTTAACAGATGCTTTAATACAAAGCAACTTACAAATGATGGAGTAATCAAAATCAATATTTTTATAAGCATAAAATCCACTTGGAATAAGGTTTAAATATCAAATTAAGCAGTCATTATCTAAAAACACAAAAACAAAACGAAACGGTATGTTAATATTTTAAATATCATTTTTAAATTATATTTAAAAGCATGTTTACAATTTATTTTTATTGATTATTTTAAAAATCACATTGTTTAGCTGGAAAAGGCACATTACACTAAATGGGATATTGTACATATACTCAGTTTAGTCTGAATTCTGTAACATATAATAAATGTATTATATGTTTTGTTATTTATTGTTATTCAAAATAACATCAACAAATCAGCATCTTTTCAGGGGCAATTTTGATGTTTCATATTGGCTTCAAACGCTGAACAGGCAACACGCACAGTATAGAAAATTACCTACAGACCAATGATCTATGATAGAAATCGTTTTCATTTTACAGTAAAGCTCTCTTTAAAATCATTGTATAGGCTAGCAGTCATTTTGTGGACACACCACTAAACGCCATGTTTTCATCTCTTTGTTCGCTCATTCTGTTTCTAAAACTCTTGCTTAGTCTAATTTGTGAATTTACTGGTTTCACTTACTCAACCTGAAAGGTTTCTGGGCAACGTGGGTTAAAAAAAGTTACCATGGTATTTTTTTGGCACACTGCTGCCTGCAGCTTTGAGGGTTACCATGACATCGGTGGGCACCTCATAAAGCAAATCATTGTCGGGGGGCTTGTGTGTTTTCTGCATGGCTGTGTCACCCCAAATACCCAAATGTTATGCCAGGATCCTTTAAATGCTAAAGGGCACTGGATAATGCCAGGCTGGTTCTTATCCTCGCTAGCTTACCATTTCTGTCTTTCCACCGAAAATCATTTATCTATCTGTCTGTCCATCTGTCTCTCTCTCTCTAACCTCACACTTGTGGCACGGCCTGCCAGCTCATCTGTGTCTCGATTCACCTCCAGCTGCCTTTACCCAACAACAAACCAAATTAATAAAAGTGCATGTCCAGAAAAATCCTGCCAAAGTTCAGATCAATGATGGGTGATACCTCCCAATAGACAAAGAGAAA